>NC_046305.1:29250186-29587061 GCF_004115265.2 Rhinolophus ferrumequinum
GAAGGCCAGGGCTGCAATTGAAAGTCAAGACCTTGTAGAGGATTGTTATTGAGATACAAACACCCAGTGCCTCCCCTTGCCTTGCACTTAGCCTGCCCTCCCTCCAGACTCTTTGCATTCTCTTGGTGAGTTGGGTCATCAGTGCAGGCCTCTGAGGAAGAGCGATTCTACATAGGGGAGAGGAGGGGCGGCTGTCTCTGTGGTGACTCAGGCAGCACTTCCCTTTGGGGAGTGCTGATGGGTACAGAGTGGAAGGAGTCAGCCACCCTGTAGGAAGGGGATCCCCAGTGTCCCCCATACCAGCAGAAGCTCCTTAACCATGACGGAAATGGGGCTGGGGAGGTCAGGTGAAATGGAACGATTATTCCTCCAGCACCCTGGCTCTTCGCCTGTTTTCTTCAGATGAAATTCTCTACATCATCCTCCCCAGTTTCAACCCCTCCCCTCTCCACCCCTGCCCCACCCTGTGCCCATCCCTGCTGGCCACTGGGTCCATCATCAGGAGCCTCCTCCCTTTTCTCCTCCCCTGCGGTTCTTTCTGTTTTTCGTTGGCATCTGGCCTGGCATAGCCACCACTCTCCCCCTCACTCTCCCCACATGCCTTTGCTCCGCAGAGTGCCCAGTTCCTCTTTCCCCCTCCCCCACCTCAGTCCTCGCTCTTAGTAGGGTGAAGGAGACTGGAAGATGCATTCCTTTAGTCCCATCACACCTCAGTCCTCGCTCTTAGTAGGGTGAAGGAGACTGGAAGATGCATTCCTTTAGTCCCATCACAGCCTGCCCTCCCTCCTCTGGGACCCGAGGCTCTGGCTCTCTTCCTGGTCTCCTTACAAACTGCCCCTGCCACCCTATTAACCATAAGCAGCCTTTAAGAAAGCTGAGGTGCCCACACAATGCTGACCTACATAGCCTGGTCCAGGACAGGAGGGGCTCTTCCCAAGTCCCTTCACCCATGGCCCTACCTCTTTCCTCTCCCCACTCTCTTCCTTCATCTCTCTACCATTACAAACCAAAGAAGGTTTGAGTTCCAGACTGGGGCAAAGGGGCTGGGCATGCTACTCCTCCCCAAATTTGGGAAAATCTGTTTAGCCTAGGAAAGCTTTGGGTTTTCTGTGCATCCTCCTTCACAAATATCTTTTTGATCCTTTCTTTTGCCTAACCTACCCCCACCTTTTCCAGTCTGGGTTTCTTCTTCCAGCTTCAGCCACCACTAGGGATATTGCCATCGCAGGGCCTCCTCCACCCTGTGTTGTTGTTTTGCTCCAAGGATAAGCCCCCCCAACCCCCCCTCCGCCTTCTTTGCCCACGCCCCCCTCAGCAGCCTCACCCAGCCCCTTTCCCTGGGCACTCTGAGCTCCGCCACGGGTGGGGGAGCAGAAATGTTTGCATACAGCAGTTTGGGGGATTGCACTGGCCATCCAACCTTCCAGACACACACAAACACCCGACACACGCCCTGTCTCACTCCGCCCCCAGCACACACTGACACAGACATACACACAGATGCTGACACAGGAACGCAGAACCAGACACCAATAGAAACACGCACACTCAGACACACACGGACATCAACACATCCAGACCCCGGGCTGCTATATAGCATACCCCAACCACGGTGCACACGCAGTCACTCGACGGTGTACAAGGAACGTGCATACCCGGCACACCCAGGACCCACAGAGACACGAATGCTCAGACAAGCACAGGGGTTTTACCAGCGGCTGGTGACTTGAACCCTACGTTCCAAACAAAGCCTACAGACTACCTCCGCCCCCAGTGGCGCTCGGAACACCCGCCCGGTAGCAGCCCACCTCCCCTGGCGCCGCCTCCTCCCTCACTCACCGTCCTGGGAGAGGTTGGCCCCGCCGGGCGCCCAGCTGCAGGCAAAGAGCAGGAGCAGGGGCAGGACGGAAGAAATCCCCATCACGCTTCCCGGCTGGCTCCCTGCTGGGCGCGGGCGAGCCTGGGTCCTGAGGGGCTGGGGAGGGGGTAGACGATGACTGACCAAAAGGGCGCCCCGGAGCCGCTGGGAGCCCGGGGCCAAGGCGGGGACCGGGAGGGAGCCTGCGCTGCTGCAGTCGCGGGGATTAAATAGGGCGCTTGGAGCAAACCATTCGGTTGGAGGTGGAGGGGGGGTGACGGGGGGCTGGGCTGGTCGCGGAGGGGGGGCGAGGCTGCCGCATTCCCCACTCCCCCCCGCCCCCACGCCCCTTCCGTGGCGTGCTGTGGTGGTGCCTTCCACCCTGTCCCCTGGGATCTTTGCCAGCTTGGCTCGGGTGTGGAGCAGAGGGAGGGAGCTGGCTTAAGAGCGGGACCCGGTGCGCACCCCTCTTAGGTTTGGGGTGGAGAGGAGAATGGGACAGGGCCCTAGGCCAGCTGGCAGGAGCGGCCACTGCAGGCCTGGACAAGGGCGTGCCCATTGGCCTAAAATCCTTCAGCCCGACATCCCCCCTTGGCAACTGGGATCCCTAAGAGCCTAAGGGGGGTCTACTTATCAACAGTGTATCCTGGGACATCTCCCCAGTGGGTGACCAGTTTCCTTGACCATTCTCCTAAAAACTAACATCCCTAGATCCTCTGATCCAAGAGCCCCTAGTTATCTTTCCAGCAACAATTTGTGGCCCCAGGCACTATCCCTTGAAAGGCATCTTCTATCAACCCCCAGGCCGTGGGATTCAACATTTCCCTCAACCTCTTGTCACAGAAATTACCCCCCCCCCAAAAAAAAAGCAGTGATTTCACTTCAGACTCTTGCTCAACCAAGTGGGCTACAAAGCAACGCAATAGTTTCTTCCTTAATCCTTCCTATCCCTTTACTCCCAGGCCTTCCCCCCAATATTTTTTTTCTTTCTTAATCATTCAGAGGATCTTTTCCTCCCTTCTCACGTTTTAGTGAGTAAAATTTCTCGATGAATGGTCTGATCTACTGACTCTGAAAGCTGCCCCTCAAGGACCAGTGCATCTGTGACTGATGCAGTTCGTGTCATTGAGTTCAGATACAGTATGGATGAGCGGCAGGGTGTCTGTACTTGCTCTTGGCACAAGAGTCCCAAGTCCCTGGGGTTGCTGTTCTTTGTAGTTGAGTATCTCTGGAAGAGTCTTGGTACATCTCAGTAAGAATCCTTCTGAGTCAATTTGTTCAGTTTTTGGGAATCAATGTCTAAATTTTAGAATCTCCAAATCAAAGTATGTAAGCATTCTTAGAAAATATTTGGTCTAACTCCTTATTATTCTGGTGCAATTTAGGTCCACAGAATATTAACTGACCCAGCCAAGGTTGTACTTACAGTTAATAGTAGAAAACACAACTGTTGGCTAGAACATGGAACAATATGATTTTCAAAGTTCCTTCCCATTCTGTGAGGCCATATTTTGTCCCTAGATGAGGGATTTGGGTACATGACTTCTAACTCTTGGACCAGTCCCTCCTGTACTGATGACTGTGCCTCATCCTGCTAATCCTTAATGTTTAGGTAATCTTTCCCCCTCTCAGACAGGCTTTCTCAGCTCTTGTGATGGATACAAGGACAAGGATGTGGAAAGCACTTTGTCATCAGTAAAGCTCTATAAAAATGCTAGTCACTGAAGGAGAGACCAAGAGAGAATATTCCTTAGGGGCATCCTTCAGGATGGTCAGAATGATGCCCCACTGTTTTTCTCTCACTATTTCTGGAGCTTAACTATGGTTTCTGGGGGGAAAGCTCTGTCTGCCTCTTGAACATTTCCTGAGTGTCTGGATATTAAGAATTACTGGCAGGAAAGTGTTTGACCACCTTGGGCTGCCTGACTTTCCTGCCTTGACACATTTCAGTGATTCTTAACCATTCCTCTTTTCTGGGTTCTCTGGCATCTTGAAATCTCAGAGGCAAAGATAGAGGGAATAGTGTAGTAGAGGGATATGGAGACCTGGGTATAAGCGAGAGGGGAGGATGGACTATGGTCTGGGGGAGGGGTAGATGAGGGGAAGACTGGACTTTCTGACAGAGGTGGAACCAGGTTGGCATAAGTTTAGTCATGAAGACAAAAGCAAGGAGTGGGTGTGTTTTCAAAAAGAGAATGGGGCTTCAGCGTGGAAGGATTGGGCTATCCTAGTTAAAGTGTCTTGATGGATAAAAAATATTTTCTTTGGAGCTAGAAGAAACCTTAGAGGTCATGTAAGTGGACTTAAGAGAGGACAGGTTAGTGGGATGGGAGGAGTGAGAGTGGGGATGGGTGGGATGAGGACGACAGGCTGTGGGATTATGTCCCAAGTACTTCTAACTAATCATCTTTTCTATCTGCTGCTTTGCGATGGTCCCCTTCTGACTGTCCTCCCTTATTTCTCTTAATGACTCTGCTGGTCTGGCCTCACCCTGCACTGGAACTGCATGGGAGGAGAACCAAGGGTGGGAGGAAAGGAAGAGAGCTGTTTTGGAGAGAGTATTAAAAGTGAGCAAATGAGACTCTGGAATGCTGTTTTCCTCCTGGCTCCCTTTCCCTTTTCTGCATCATCATCACCAGTTTGGTAGCACTTTAGACCCTGGGAATAAGAAACAGTCATTAGCTTTTAGAATGATAGAATAAAAGAGTATTAGAGTTGTAAGGGACCTTCAAGATTACCTAATTAATACCCCTTGTTGAACAGATGAAGAAAACGAAACTCAGAGAAGTTAAGTGACTTTCTTTGTTCACAAAGCTATGTAGTAATGGGTTACCAATGTTGGATGGAGAGGCACATAGTACCCCTGGAGGCAAGAGGAATAAGGAGACTCTCTCCCAATACTCCCCAGAAGTGTATAATTTGAGGAATTCCTCACTTATGCATAGCTCAGAGTGAAAGGGTAGTTTTTCCTACAGATGTGATGTCTCCATTGGAATAACTCCTTGTCTGTAATCATTCTAATGCCCCTTGTACATGTGCATCTAGCTTCTTACAGGCACCATATTCACTAGGAATAGAGTTTTACAAAGAAAGAAAGACTGATCTACAAGGATTATTCCCATCATAAAAATAGGTAAAATAAAAGTATCCTTGTGGGATCGTGATTTCTATGGTTATTTACCACTCTAAAATACTATGGTATACAATATGTCCCAGAGACTTGCACAAAATCTGTAGTAGGTTGTCTGTGGGATTAAAGAACTGATAACTACAGTGAAAATGGAGGCGGGGGGAACAGAAAAGGGGAATGAAGAGAAGGCGGGTTTTGGCTCCTGGATGCCGGTCCACTCAGCAACAGCCTGGGTAGCTGGGGGTGTGGAATGTGGAGCTGGCACTGGTGCTGGGCTCGACCCAGCTGTGTGGGCCCTGGGTATTCCTTTCTCCTTCTGTGGAAGGAGAGGAGGGAACTCAGCCTGAGTCTGGTGAATACTACATATTCCTCTGGGACGGGGATGCCAGCACCTGGGGGAAAAAACTCAGAAGATGTGGCTCACTTCTGCTTTGCACTCTAAACTTTCTTCTCTGTATGACTTTTTCTTTATTAGTAAATTCTACATAGGTTTCCACATAGTTTTCCTTTTATTTTCCACCCAACTAAATCAGTACTCCTTATTCTGCTTCTTCTATTATCCAGTTATAATTAACCCCATCCTTAATAATAACCTCTGTATGCATTTTAATTCTAACCTTAATTGAATGCTATAATAATTTCAGTCCTAACCCTAATTTATGATAGACCCTAACTACTAATCCTAATACCAACCCCAATTTAGTTGTCAATTTTAATCAGTATCTTAATTCTAACCTGATATAAGTCAGCAATTAGGACAGTGACTTGTACATAATAAAAATTATTATAGGTACCATTCACTAAGAACCCATTTTCATTGTATGCTGACTTTGCGCTGAGTACTTTACACACACAGTATCTTATTTAGGTACCTGAAAGTACACTAATGTGGTTGGAATTATTAGTTGTCTTACAAATGTGAGGAAACAAAAGTTTAACTAGATTATGTAATTTGTAAATACTGGATCCAAATCCACTATTTAATTTCTGCTTGACTGGAAAGCCTGTGCTCATTTCTCTTTCTGTCAACAAATATTTTTTGAGCGACCTTTTTCTAAAATCCTAACTAATTCTCACTAGAATGATTTCTAGTATTCTGAGTTTCTCAAAAGTATATTGTTAGTTGAGGTTTTTTTAAAAAAAAAATAGATAGTAGTACAAAATAGAAACTGAACAAACCAACCAACAAAAAGCCCAAATCTCCCTGCCCAGAAACCCCACTGACACTTTAAAACATGAAAGTAATGTATTTATAAAGTTAAAACAATCAAACTGTAGAAAGAATCAAACTAAAAGGAAAAGCCTCCTTCTCCTTCCCAGACTGGCCATACTGCACCATTCGTGTTGGAGTTGTGCAGGGCAGCAGCCCTGCCTCCCAAGTCATCAGAAGACAGATAAAGTCAAGGTAAATACTGTGAAACCACCTATGCATGTATTAGGTTGGTACAAAAGTAATTGTGGTTTTGGACCATCTAAGTCATGTCTAGTACGTTAGACATGACTTAAACGTGAAGATCACTGGACAATTTGAATTTATGATTAACAATGTTAAAGGCCAAGCTTTTATATACTAAGCTCTTTACATTTATTATATATTTTAATACTTACAAGCTCTCTGTACAGTATGTATTACCCCTATTTTACAGATGAGGACAGCAAGGCCTGGAGAAGCCAAGTGACTAGCACAAGAGCACAAAGATGGTGAATGAAAGACCCAGGTTTTAAATACAGATTTGTCTTGTTCTAAAACCTAAATTTTTAATCACTAGACTTAGCCAGGAAGGCTTGTGAGAGAAGAGGTCATTTGATCTTGGTTCTGAAGGAGAGATATTGGAAAGAAGGATGACGTACTATGAGACTATAGATGGATTCAAATCAATGGGAGGAAACAGTACAAGGGGGAAAAGCAAGAGAACTAGTGCTCAGAGGGAAATGAGTAAAAGGTGAGAGAGTAATTGGAGAACAGAACAAATATGAGTGGAGACCAGGAACATTTTTTTTTGGTGATAAATTCAGGCAAAAATAAACAATGTAGTAAATATGAGCGCCACTGTTGCTTCAGTTACAGGCTGATTGATGTATTTTGGAAAGACAGCAGACACACACAATCATCTGCAAACAAAAATACACAATTTCAGTTACATGTATCTGTGTCTGCAAAATATCTTTGCATTCTTCCACTTGCATTCCTTGCTCCAGCAACATCAAATGGCTTGTAATTTCCCAAACACACTGTTGTTTCATGCCTCAGTGTCTTTGCACATACTGTTTCCTGTACTTGGATTGACCATCTCATTAAGCCTGATGAAACTTGTGCTTGTGTTTATCCACCCAGACTTTGATGAGGTGTCACCACCTCTGTGAAGCCTTCTTTCTACCCAGAGCTCATCACTCCTTGCTAGGTGCTACCATTGAATATATACTACATTGAATATATACTTCCACTGTTACACTTTTTTCACTGTGTTGCAGTGGTTTGTCTACATGTTTTTCTTCTCTAACTGTGAGCCTTTTGAGGGCAGGAATGATATTTCATGAATCTTGCTATTCTTGCTTAGCATAGAAATGGAAAAAATAGTATATTCTCAGTTAATTCTACTAAATTAACCTGAAATAATCTATTTCTAAACTCATAGGCTTAATAAACCATTTTTTTTCAGAAGCACATTTGTATATAACCACATTTCATTGGCATACTCCCTGAAAGTATGTATGTGTTCTTAATAGATGCAATGTGTCCAAAATAAGATGAATGGTTCTAATATACATGTACACTTATTTTCACTCACTTATTCAGGGTATATTTTGTAATTCTTGGAATTGATGTTAGAGCCTGCCACATCCTTTTGCATATCATCAGTTATAGAAAATTTTCATTCTTTGAGTTTGGCTTTTAATTTTGAAAATAGCCAAATGTCTTTGGGATCCAAGCCTTATGGATAAGTGAAGGATCATACTGGGTAATACAAAAAGCAAATTTGACTGTAAAGTAATAAGAAATGGCTTATATGTTGACTAATATGTTGGTTCTTCTTTAAGGCAGTTCCCAAAGGGGAGTTCTAGAAATTTCTGAGCAATGTCATTCTTGTTTGTTTGTTAATACAAACAAAATAAAACAAGAGTTTTGTCACTTTATAGTCATACTTGGTGAACATATAAGAACACAAAAAATTATATGTCTAGAATAGAACTCCTGATCGTTTATTCATTTATAGTTTATTGAGTTTTTATATGCAATGCACAATGCTAGTTGAAATTAGGTGTTTTGTCCCTGCTGTTTTATTGCTCTGTATGAAAAAAATCTATAAACTCCCCGGTTTTATTTTTTAATTACAAAGTAAAATGATCATTGGATGCTCTTATGCCATCTCCAGCTCCCACCCCATTTTTGAGCCTTATTTTATTTGTGAGCAATAATGCAAGGGTCAGGGATAGGGTAATATTTAGGGATGCAAAATACTTGATAATCAAGATCAATTTGATAGTAATAGTTTGCTTTTTAGAATCCTAGAATAGGAGTGATTGTTAAAAAATGCCACAACAAAATGTCAGTGTCTGGTACTGGGCTCTTGAAAGTACAAAGATCAGTAAGTCATGAAACTTACCTTCAAGGAACTCCTAGACCAATAGGGAAGGTAAGCAAACATGTAATTACTACACCATGTGATAAATGCTGCAGTACAATTATATATAAGTCACCACAGAATCAAAGAAGAGGCCAAAATTAAATTTGTAGAAGACTTTAAGGAATGACTAGGGGTTGGCCAGGTGTAAAAAGGATGGAAGTCATTACAAAAGAGGGAACAGCATATGCAAAAGCAGGAAACAGTATAGTCAGTGTGGCTTGATTGTGAAGGGAATTTATCCTAGAGATTGTTCTTTATTCTGCAGACAAGGAGTCGTTGAAGGGTTTTAAGCAGGGAATTGTCAGTGCCAGATTTTCTTTCCTTTTTTTTTAAAAAAAAGATTTTATTGGGGAAGGGGAACAGGATTTTATTGGGAACAATGTGTACTTCCGGAACTTTTCCAAGTCAAGTTGTTGTTCTTTCAATCTTAGTTGTGAAGGGTGCAGCTCAGCTCCAGGTCTAGTTGCTGTTGTTAGTTGCAGGGGGCGTTTTTTTGGCAACCTTGTGGTTGAGAGCCCGCACTCCAACCAACAGAGCCATCCAGGAGCTCAGCGGCAGCTCAGCTCAAAGTGTTGTGTTCAATCTTAGTTGCGGGGGGCAGAGCACACCATCCCTTGTGGGAGTTGAGGAACCTTGTGGTTGAGAGCCCGTGCTCCAACCAACTGAGCCATCTGGCCACCCAGGAGCTGAGCGACAGCTCATTGACTTTATTCTAGTTGAAGAGGACGCAGCTAGCTGGCCTATGTGGGAATCGAACCTGTTGCCTGTTGCTCAGAGCTCGCTCTCTAACAAACTGAGCCACCCGTCCGCTCCCAGATTTTCATTTTAGAGCAATAACTCTGGCAGTGGTGGATAGATGGGCTGGAGGATACATATCATTTGAGTCAGAAGGCTGATCTTTCTGGGAACCACAAATCTAGTAGCATGACATTGCATAGGACCCACTGAGTGTGGTCTTGTCTGATCCTATGGGTAAGGTGGAGATAAGACCTACAACACTGTTGTAGGATCCAGACAACAATACATACTGTGTTTCCCCGAAAATAAGACCGGGTCTTATATTAATTTTTGCTCCAAAAGATGCATTAGGGCTTATGTTCAGGGGATGTCATCCTGAAAAATCATGCTAGGGCTTATTTTCCAGTTAGGTCTTTCGGGGAAACACCGCAGTGTGGCCAGTGTCATGGAGCACACAGATACAGACAGTGGTGCACAGCAACATAAAGTTTGTATGGAGTAAGGGGTTAGTGTTGATGACCAGCTGTCCTGGCTTGCCAGAGACTGAGTGAGGCACTTTCCAGGACTTTCAGTGCTAGCATTGGGCAAGTCCCTTACAAACTGGGATGGATGGTCACCGTAGGCAGTGCCTGGCAGGAACAGCCTGCACTCAGTGGTACCTGTTACTCAGACCATCTTCCTGGCAACCAGCTGGGGGTCATCTCCAGGGCATATTAGAGTGGGAGCAAAGCTTTGTGAGTTATGTTATGTTTGGGGGGAGGGTAGAGGTGGAGAGGAGAAAAGCTAGGCCAGTTGAACAGGAGGAAAGAGAAGAAAGGCTAAAGAGGAGACAGAGGGTAGAGGTTGGTTTCTGGTCCAGGATCTTACCTCCACTCTTTGAGATCCTGGGCTCTCTGCTGGTGGTAAGAAACATTGCAGACTCAGTACAACAAGCATTGGAAAGGATCACTGTGTATATATAGCTTTTCATTCATGTGTAGGTTTATTATATTCATCATATAGTCATTCAACATTCATGGAGTGCCTACTGTCTATCTGGCACTTTACATATGTTCTATCATTTAGTCTTCAAGCACAGCCCTGTGATTTGTAGGTAGGATTATTCCCATTTTACAGATGACGAAAATGAAGCTCAGGAAGTGTGGTAACTTACTACAAGTCACACATTAACTGGTGGAACTGAGATCTTAATTCACGTGTGTCACCAAAGTCCCTGCTCATTCCCACAAACCAGTGTATCCATCTGTGCCTGATCATAAGAGTTACATGGGACACCAGTTAAAAATAATACAGGTACCCAGGAGATTCTGGTTCCGAATTTTAATGACAAAGATCCCAACCTTTCTGTTAACAAATGCTCCCAGCTGATCCCCAGGCCCTGACAATCTTGACAAGTAGTACACCTCATAAAGAGCTCACTGACTCCTGATAGAACCATATGTGTGAATAATTCATTAGAACACAGTTGTGTTAAGTTTTAAAACCAAAGTATTACTGAGTCTTTCAACAAATAATTTTCTTGACTGTTCTCTCCAGTCAAGATTGCTAATCTTGTTTATAAAATGCTATGCAATCTGACCTGTGCCTTTCTCTCTGACCTCATGTAACCTCTTGGCCACACTCTCCCTCCTTTTGTATTTCTCTACACCACGCTCATGCTCACACTAAACCTTTGCACTGGCTGGGCATTCTAAACTGGAACTTTCCCTCTCTGCTCTGTGCAAAGCTGCTCTTTCTTGCACATCTCAGTTTAAATGTAACCTCCTCAAAGAGCTTTCTCATTCCCTTTCAGTCACTTACCAATTTTCTGCTACTTTCTTTATAATTTATCTTTTGTTTGTTTATTTGTTGTCTGTACCCATTCTCACAGTAGACATAGCTCCATAAGAAAAGAAACCTCAATTTTGTTCAAAGCTATATTGCTGGAAATCAAAAGGATATTGCACATAACAACTCCTGGCACATAATAGGTACTTATTAAATGTTTGAATGAATGCATAAAAGAGAATACTATCACTCATCATATTTGGAGAAGAGTATCCACATTCTTTGATCTTACACTTTGATTTTACAATTGGGAACTTTTTTTTCTGGGGCGGGCCCAGTGGCTCAGGTGGTTGGAGCGTTATGCTTCTAATGCGGAGGTTGCCAGCGGAGGTTGCCGGTTTGATTCCCACATGGGCCAGTGAGCTGCGCCCTCTACAGCTAAGATTGTGAACAACGGCTCTCCCTGGAGCTGGGCTACCTGAGCTGCCTGAGCAGCCTGAGCAGCCTGAGGTCGGGGTGGGCTGCTGTGTGCTACCGTGTGCTGCTTTCCAGGAATGGCGGTAGCCAGCGTGAGTGGCCGTGTGCTGCCATGTCAGCATGAATGACCAGCAGCCATTGTGAGCGGCTGGTAGCCAGCAAGAGCTGCCGTGAGCAGCCAACCTATGACTGGTGACCGACTGCCTCAGTAGGTGGTGGTGGGGGAGCGCAAGGCTCATAATACCAGCATAGGCCAGGGAGCTGTGGCCTACACAACTCAACTAAGAAAGGGAGTGCAGGGGCGGGGGGGAAGCAGAAGACTGGGGTGGGGTGGGGTGGAGTGGGGGTGAAGGAATAAAAAAGAAAAGAACTTTTTTCTTAGGCCCAAAGTAAACCTTCCACTGCCATTTAAGGCTTTTTCCTCTGGTTGGTGAAAGAAGACATTTCTTTCTCTTTACAGTGAATGTTTAAATTTAAAAAATTATTATAGTAAAAGACACATTGCCATTAATCCCCCTCAAAATACTCCCCCTCACTTCAAACACATTTATCCCATCATTCTTGCCACTTTATGAAGCAGTTCTGGAAGTCCTCTTTCATGAGTGTCTTTAGTTGCTCTGTCGTGGCTGCCTTGATGTCTTGAATCTATTCAAAATGTTTACCTTTCATGATCATTTTGACTTTGGGGAAGAGCCAGAATTTGCATGGTGTCAGATCCAGTGAATAAGGTGGATAAGGACACACAATAATGTTTCTATTTGACAGAAATTTCTGTATACCAGAAACGATGTGTGACAATGGAGCCATTGTGATCAACAAATATGGTGAATGCAGCTGCCAAATGCCATCCAACGGAAAGACGGATCTTCAATGCGAGAAGCAGCGTATTGAACCTTAGTAACAGTGTGTGACAAGTTTCAATTTGTTCGATGCAGTCTGTCGGGTGTGAGCTACAGTTGAGAGAAGGTGAGTTTTAAAGTGTACCATAAATCATCCTCCATCATGACAATGCTCTGTGTCACACATCGCTTCTGGTATACGGCAATTTCTGTCAAATAAAAACATTACGGTGTGTCCTCATCCACCTTATTCACCAGATCTGGCACTATGTGACTTCTGGCTCTTTCCCAAAGTCAAAATTATTCAGGACATTGAGGCAGCCACTACAGTGCAACTAAAGACTCTTACGAAAGAAGACTTCCAGAACTGCTTCAGAAAGTGGCAAGAAAAATGGGATAAATGTATTTGAAGTGAGGGGGAGTATTTTATGGGGAATTAATGGCAATGTGTTTTTTACTGTAATAATTTTTTAAATTTAAACATTCACCATATTGTTTGATCACTCCTCATACATATGTCCCTCTAGCGGCTTTAAGACTTATTAAATTGCCCTTCAACCTCCCATATAACAGGTGAAGTGTCCTAATTCTTAACCTTCTGCCAGTTCTTTTATCATTTCAGAACCTCTTCTTTGATACTTTTCTCTTAGATAGCTGGGTTCAGAATAGGTTCTGGTAGGTGAATAGGCCACGGCTGATGGTTATGAGTTGAACACGAGATGCTATTTATTCAAGGCCCTCTTGTACGTTTTTCTCTTTTCTTGATTTTTAAACTGTCTTCTTTGGTTAATTCATGGTCATTGTCGTTCATTTTGGTCCTAAGATCTTTTTAAGCCCTAAAATTCCAGAACTTGCTACCACTAGAGTAATATTCCCTAGCCAGGTGACACCTAATGAGATTTGCCACCTGTGCTTCCAATCCCAGGGCTTCCTTGTGGACTAGTGTCCCCACATGCACATGCCTGTCAGGCTGACCATTGCAGCTGCTATTCTTGTGCTTAAACCAGAAATACTTTGGGGGTATTCTCACTATATTCATATGAAGGTAGTGAATGGTGTGGACTGTGAAGGTCCAGGAATGACTGTGTGTCCTGCTTTAAGAAAGAAAGATAAACTGGTTCTGGGTCCACCTGCAAGAAGCCATTCCTGACTCATTAAGGAGACAGTGCAGGGCAGTGAGAAAGCATGGATTTTGAAATTTTACTCACCTGGGTTTGAATGCCAACTATTCCACTTTATTTGAGGTCAGTTTCTTCGTTAAACATTAGACATTCTTACTATCTTGTAGGCTTGTTGTGAAGATTAAGTGAGGACATTTATGCAAAACTCCTAGTTGAGAATTCAATGTACGTTAGTACCCCCTTCATTGGAGCAGTAGTATGAGAGATGTTTCTCTGATCTACCTGCTTGTACCATAGAATCTTGCTCTGCCCGTTGTCTAATGTAAAGTACTGCTTGAATCTAGATTTTTAGTTCCAATAACTT
This sequence comes from Rhinolophus ferrumequinum, assembly GCF_004115265.2. Classification (NCBI taxonomy): domain Eukaryota; kingdom Metazoa; phylum Chordata; class Mammalia; order Chiroptera; family Rhinolophidae; genus Rhinolophus; species Rhinolophus ferrumequinum. The sequence goes on from NC_046305.1 coordinate 29,264,107, forward strand.
GTTCACGCTTAACCCAGAGCTCCACTGTTTAGCCTGCTCTCTGCTACCCTCATGTGGTCATCCTGACCCCTTGCCATTCCTGATCCTCTGCTACCTCTGTGTGGTCGCTTTGCTGTAATGCAGCCTCTTCCCAGCTTCTTGGAGCTCATCTGAGTTATGAACATGTACATAAAACATTTTTTAGATTAATTAATTAATCAATTTTTTTACTGTATGGTTGTTTTTCATTTTAAATTAAATTTACAATTTATTGGGGGTACCATTGTTTAATAACATTATAGAAATTTCAGGTGTATAACTTCGTAATATGATATCTGTATACTTTATTGTATACTCACCACCCAAAATCTTAATTTCCTTTCATCACTGTAATTTGGCCTCCTTCATTGTCTCCCAAACCCTGTCCCCTCTGATAACCACCCTTCTGTCTGATAACCACCCTTCTGTTGTCTGTAGCTATGCGTTTGTTTATTGATTTGTTACATTTTGTTCTATATCTCCCATATAAGTGAAATCATTGTTTTTTTAATGTCATTTTATTTTATTTATTTTTATTTTATTGGGAAATGTTGGGGAACAGTGTATTTTTCCAGGGCCAATCAGCTCCAAGTCAAGTCGTTGTCCTTCAGTCTAGTTGTGGAGGGCACAGCTCAGCTCCAGGTCCAGTCGCCGGTTTCAATCTTTAGTTGCAGGGCGCAGCCCACCATCCCATGCAGGAATTGAACCTGCAACCTTGTTGTTGAGGGCTCACGCTCTAACCAACTGAGCCATCCGGCCACCCCTCCTGCTGTTGTCTTCAATCTAGTTGTGGAAGACGTAGCTTACTGGCCCATGTGGGAATCGAACTGGCAACCCTGTTGTGAAGCGCTTGCTCTCTAACCAGCCAGCCATCCAGCCACCCCTGAAATCATATGGTATTTGTCCTTTTCCATCTGACTTATTTCAGTTAACATAATACTCTCAAGATGCATCCATATTGTCACAAATAGTAGTATTTCATACTTTCTTATGGCTGAGTAGTATTCTATTGTATACATGTATCACATCTTCTTTATCCAATTGTCCATCAAAAGACACTTAGGTTGTTTCCATGTGTTGGCCACTGTGAATAATGCTGTATTGAACATAGGAGTACACTTATCTTTACAAATAAATATTTTCAACTTTTTTGGGTAAGCCAAAAGTGGAATTGCTGGATTATATGGTAGCTCTATTCTTAATTTTTTTGAGGAATCTACATACTGTTTTCCAATTTATATCCCCATCAACAGTGTGCAAGAGTTCCCTTTTCTTCACATCCTCACCAATACTTGTTATTTCTTGTCTTATGGATAATAGCCGTTCTAACAGGTGTGACGTGGTATCTCTTTGTAATTTCAGCCTTCTATTCTCAGGTAGTATTATCTCAGTTCTTCTAACCTTTCCCTATTCCTTTCTAATACATAGCTTATCTGTCAGAGATTCTATAGGAGACATATTCTTCATGTTGAGAGTTTGGATACCAGTAAGGTCTCCAAATTTCAAATCTCTTGTCCTGTGCAACACCAAGTTCTCTGTCCTATGAATGCTGAAAGAGCAGTATGTTGCCATAGACTATTAAACTATAAAAATCCCCTCTTTTTGTCTTCAAAATTAGATCTCTTTAAGTTAGTAAGAAAAAATATACCTGTTTTGGTCTTGCTGAAGGGTAATGGTGGACCTTCGATAGACCCAGAATGCTAGTGCTTCAGAGTGAAGATGTGTGGACAAAGGATATATCTGCTTTGTCCTTCTCCTAATTGCATAACATGTCTATCAAGGAGAATGAAGGATTATTTAGGATACAGTAAGTAAACTAGTTTGTTTGAAAAATATTGTGGATGAGAATAAAGGGAAATAAAGTTGGTGTGATGGCTTTAAACTAAATTTGAGAGGGCAGAACTTGAAAACCAGGGCAGACATTGAAGAATTTTATCTTTATCTTTTTAGTGGGAAAAATTTCAAAGCAGGACGTTATATGATTGAACTGGTATTTAAAGAGTAATCATCAGATTCAATATGGTAAAGGTGTTAATTCTCTCTCCCTCTTCATCTATAAATTCAGTGCAATTCTATGCTAAATTCTTATATATATTTTTTTATGGAACTTGACCAGTCAGTTCTAACATTCCCTTGGAAAATAAAGTCAAGAATATCCATAATTTTTTAAACATATATGATTTACAGTGGAGGAGGGTTTTCCAGTTATCCTAAGTTACCTTAAAATTATACTTCAGTGTTTTCATTGCTATAATTTTTATAGCACAGGAATATACAAATGGTTCCATGGAACAGGAGAGAAAACATAGTCACAAATTAATGTGAGAACTTAGTGTAAGAAGAATGCTACCTTTATCATATACTACACTACTAATCAAGACTAGGAGGTGGACTGTTTAATAATTGATTATTTGTTTGCCAGTTGGAGTGGGATAGGTTTAGCCCTCCCTCCAACCATATACAAAAGTAAATTTCAGATGGACCGAAGTGCTAAATTTATAAAGAAAACACAACTAAGCGAAATTTTTAAGAACTATAGAAAATTATGTTTAATCTTGAAGTGGGAAAGAACTACCTAAGCAAGACACAAAACCCGGAATCCATAAAGGAAACGACTGACAAGTTTTACTGCATGACATTTTAAAATTGATATAATTGTAGACAACATAAATAAATAAAAATGTCCCAGTCGTTAACTTACTTTTACACTTTAAGTTAAAGACTAGGAATTTTTTATTTATAGCATATATAGCAAGGTACTAAATTCATAAAATGCAAAATATTCAATAAATACACATCAAAAGACAAACAATTAAAGAGAAAATTACACAAAGGATATGAGTAGGAATTCTCAGAAAAATACAGTTGTCCAGTAAATATCTGAAAAAATGATCAACTGAATTTGAATTTTGAGAAATACAAGTTAAAGCAGCTAAGAGACCCTAGATTGTTGAAAATTAAAATAATGGGTAATATCCAGTGTTGGCAAGTGTTTGGGGGAAAAAGCACCTTCATTTATTGTTAATGAGAATGTAAATTGGTGAAGACTTTTTGGAGATATTTTGGCAGAATGTATCAAAATTAAAAATGGAAATACCAGCAGTGCTAGTTCCACAAATCTGTGCTATGGATCTATTTAAACAAGTGCCGTGATTTATAGAGGTGAATCATGTCCTTGTTTCCAGTAGTGAGAAATGGAAAACAACCTAAATATTCATCAGTAATGAATTAGTTAAATAAATTATGGTATATTCATACTTTGTAATAACACATAACAGTTTAAAAGAATGAGGTAAATTTATATGTACCAAGATGTATTGTTAAGTAAAAACACAAAGAAAATACACATACTATTATTATTCCTTTTGTGTAAAATAGGAAAAAAAGCCTAAAACAATATATTTGCATGTTGCATTCATATATAGGTGAGTGCGTGTTTAAGTAAATGAATAGCTACTTACTGGCTGTATGACCTTGGGCAAGATACTTAACCTGTCAGTATTTTATTCTCTTTGTATGGAAAATGAAGATAATAATAGTACATACCCCCCAGGGTTGTATGATAAGGCTTAAGTAAATTAATCTATTTAAAGTGCTTTGAATAATGCCTGGCACACAGTAGGCACTTGATAATATCCTGTTATTCAGATACATATTAAACTTGGGAAATTATTATTCTTGGGGTGGGAGTGAGATTTAAGGCATAAGGGGAGGGCTATAATTGATTATATTACATGTTTAATATTTTTACAGTGATCATGTGCTTATGTGTTGAGTGACTGAAGCATTTTTTTAAAAGCTTATCTAAGGAGATCTGTTAAAAGATGATTATAGAAATTTGGTGTTGGTTATGGGAAACAGAGAGAGGGAGAAGAAAGAGGCTCGAAGTTTGGGAGTTCAAGTGATTGACTTGGAAAATGCTGAGCCATGGAAAGAAATAGTGGGGTCAGGAGAACTTTTTTGTGGGGTGTAGTATTTTGGTATGGAAGAAGATTAGTTTTATATAAACTATGTTGAGTTTAACCTTATGGGAGCCCATCTTATAGGAAATATTCAGTAGACTGGAGCTCTGGAGAAAGTTGAAAGCTTCAACTACCATTTAGAGGTACAGTTGCAGAAAAAGTCTCAAGGTCTCAGGTCTCATTTTAATATTTTCCATTATAAAAATAAATAATTGTGGCATTATGGAACAATCTCTGGGCTTGGGGGAGGAAGACCTGTTCTAATCACTCAGGCTGACAAGAGTAGGAGGAACTCAAGTTACTCATCATCTGGTAGGAGATAGGACAACAGCATTCCAGAAAGAGGAAATAATCTCATACCAATGCATGTTAGTATGGAACTGGAACAGTTGTTTTTTGTTTTAGATTTTTCTATTTTAGGGAACTGTAAGTACTTTGGCATTGCACAACATAAAGCCAAGGGTGAGGGTGGGAGATGATAGTAAATAAGTTGAAAAGAGGGACAGGAATCAGATCATACATGGCCTTTAGGCTCTTCTTTGGGCCATGGAGAAACATTGAGGGATTTTTGTCTCTGGTCAATGGAAAAACACTGTGAAAAATCACAATTGTTCTGCTGGTGGTGTGGAAGATGAGTAGGAGTAGAGCAGAGGTGGTTGCAGGTAGACAAGTGAGGAGTTATTATAATGTTCAAATAGCTCTGGTTACAAAGGGTAAACTTTCTGAACTACACCCAAAGCAATGGGGATAGAAAGTGAGGGATAGATTTGAGAGCTAGTAAAGAGGTAGAATTGATAGAACTCCGTAGTTAATTAAATGTGGAGGATAAAAGTTGATGGGGGAACTGACCTAAAATGGTGGCCCAAGCAAAGAGAGAAGTCCCCAGCCTAAGCCCCAGCCCACTTTTGCAAAACCCCTTCCAAGCCACACCCCAAGCCAATCACCAGATGACACGTACCCCTTCCCCAACTCAAGGAAATCCTCAACCCATAAAAACCTGCTCAAAACCTTGCTAGGGGCTCAGTATTTTGGGAAAGATCCCTCTGAGCCCACCGGCATAATAAAGCTGACCTTCCTAACTCTGAGTGTCGCTTGGGTTCTTTCTGGTCCTGGTATCCATAACATTCTTGGTTCCCTGACCAGGAAACCCAACCGTGCTGGTCCCTTGAACCACCGGTTTGGGTGAGAGCAGGCCGTAGGGTGGCGGGAGAGCTGAGTTGGGGCTAGGCAGGCCCAGGACCGGCGACCTCCCGCCGGCTCTGGCCCGTGACTCCCTGCTGGACACCCAGTAAAGAGAAAGGACAGTCAACTAGGACATCGGACACGGTAAGACCCCGGGGCCCGGACCCAGTTAGACCTGCCTAAGGGCAGAAGGGGAGCTGATCACCTCCCGCTGAGTCCCACTCGGACTCTAGTTAGGGCCATTCCGGGGGACGCCATTCCAGGGGACGCCCAGGGGAGGGCGCCTTTCCTCCCTGAATGAATGTGTGTGTGCTTGGTCCTGAACAGGATTCGGTGTGGATCCATGGCCTGTTGGCTACGGAGCCCAAGTGAGCCCTAACCTGCATTCCATGGTAGCGTTGTACGACATAAGGATGATTCACACTCTCGGAGTGCGACTGGGCCCGGGTCTTATATGGGCACACCTTAGCCAAGACTTACCCAAAGTTCCCACGAGGGACACGGCCAGGCGGGCGCCTGATTGAAACCCTTCTCTTGTCTACACAACACCGAACATCATGGGAGGGAGTCACGGGAAGCCCACAGTTCAAGACTGCATGTTAAAGAATTTCAGGAAGGGTTTCGGAGGTGACTAGAGGGTCAAAATGACCCCCAGATGTCTCCGCACTTTATGTGAACTGGAGTGGCCAAGTTTTGACGTGGGATGGCCCCCAGAAGGCACTCTTGACCTCCCCACAATTTGCTGAGTCTACATAGTTGTCACCGGAACCCCAGGACATCCAGACCAGTTCCCTTACATTGACTCATGGTTGGAAATAGCCCAAACCCTTCCTCCTTGGGTACGGTTCTGCTCCAATAGTAAGGGACAGTCCAGGATTCTTGTTGCACAGAACCTATGAGGCCGTGCCCAGAAAGACAAGACTAAGACCATTTACCAGGGAGACCCCGACGAAGAGCCGCCAGCACCTCCCTACGCACCACGACCAATGGCTGGCACAGCCCCGCCGCTTCCAGACACTCCGCTTCCAGCCTCCCCGTGGTCTCCACCCAACCAGCCTGGAGCCCTACTAAATAGGATTAGCAGGAATCGAGTGGGACTGACGAGGACCGGGCTCGTTTGAACTAGGCCCCCACGAGCCCACGGTTGACTTAGATGTAGGGGGCCAAACAGTGACTTTTATGGTAGATACCAGAGCAGAACATTCAGTAGTCACCACGCCGGTGGCACTGCTCGGGGACCACAGAGTCACCATAATGGGAGCCACCGGGGATCAAGCTAAGAGCTGACTGTTCTGCCAGGCTTGGACTTGTAAATTAGGAGGACACACTGTGTCACACGAGTTCCTCGACTTACCAGACTGCCCAATCCCTCTCCTGGGACGCGACCTCCTTACCAAGTTAGGGGCACAAATCTCCTTCAAACCATCAGGCCAAGCCACTATGTCACTGCAGCCCCTGTCAGAGGGACTTCTTCTGTCTATCACCACTCTGAGGGAAGAAGAATGGAGGCTCTACGGGACCGGCAGTGTAGAACAGAACCCAGATGCCTACAAGGCATATTTCCCGGAGGTTTGGGCTGAAGATAATTCGCCTGGGCTAGCAAAACATAAGGCCCCAGTTTTGGTGGAACTGAGACCCAGAGCTCAACGCGAATGGCTACGTCAATACCCCATCCCCAGGGAAGCTCAGGCAGGGATTCAAAAACACCTCCCCCATCTCAGAGCAGCAGGGATACTCATAGAATGTCAGTCACCATAGAATACACCCCTCCTGCCAGTAAGGAAGCCTAATGGAGAATACCGGCCAATACAAGGTTTAAGAGCGGTAAACCAAGCCACAGTCTCCCTACACCCCATAGTCCCAAATCCATGTACTCTCCTCAGTCAGCTGCCCCTGGAGTCCGGATGGTTCACCTGCCTGGACCTGAAAGATGCATTCTTCTGCATTCAGTTGGCGCCCCAGAGCCAATCACTGTTCACCTTTGAATGGACTGAACCTGATACCGGCCGGCAGCTCCAGCTGACATGGACTTGGCTCCCACAGGGCTTCAAAAACTCCCCAACTCTCTTTGGGGAAGTGCTAGCCTCAGATTTAGCCACCTTCCCTTGAGAAGAATACTGCTGCACCCTATTGCAATATGTGGATGATCTGCTCCTAGCCTGTGCCACCGAAACTGAGTACCAAACCGCGACGCGGGCACTCCTGTCCCACTTAGCCAAGACAGGGTAGAGAGTCTCCTGGAAGAAAGCCCAGCTCTGCAGAAAACAAGTACAATACTTGGGCTTTGTCAACTCCAAAGGACAGCAGGCCCTCAGCACTGAGCGGAAGAACGTCATCACTTCCCTCCTTCGGGCCACCAACTGGAGAGCGCTCCGTGAGTTCCTCGGGGCCGCCGGCTTCTGCCGGCTCTGGATTCCTGGCTTTTCAGCAATAGCCCGGCCCTTATATGAGGCTCTAACTGGTCAAGAAAAGGCCCCCATGCTATGGACAGAAGATCAAGAACACGCCTTCCAGTAGCTCAAGAGCTCACTTGGACAGGCCCCAGCCCTTGGGTTACCTGATGCTGAGAGGCCATTCCACTTATTCGTCCATGAAAGAGACAAAATAGCCTTAGGACTGCTGGCCCAAACAATTGGACCATGGCTCCGTCCCATTGCCTACCTCTCAAAGAAATTAGACCCAGTAGCAACGGGTTGGCCACCATGCCTGTGGGTCCTAGCAGCCACTGTGGTTCTCATTAAAGAGGCAGAGAAGCTCACCTTAGGTCAGAGACTTATAGTTAAAGTACCCTACTCAGTCACCACCTTAATGAACAGTCAAGAACCCCGATGGCTGTCGAATGCATGGCTGACTCAGTATCAAGGGCTACTCCTGGAAAACCCTTGGATCTCATTAGAAACTGTGTGCACCCTGAACTCAGCCACTTTCCTGCCAACCGAGGAAAGGGATCCAGAACATGACTGTATAGAGGTTATCAACGAGGTCTACGCCACCAAACCCGACCTCCGGGACAGCCCACACCCTATAACCCAGACCAGTATATTCTGTATACTGACGGCAGCAGCTTCCTGAGGGATGGAAAACATCACGCGGGGTATGCAGTAACTACCACAGATGAGGTACTTGAGGCAGGGGTACTTCCATTGGGATGGTCGGCCCAACAGGCAGAACTATGGGCACTAATAAGAGCCCTTACTCTATCTGAGGGCCGAAAAGTCAACATCTACACCAACTCTCGGTATGCCTTTGCAACCGTCCATATCCATGGGGCTATGTACAAAGAAAGAGGCCTTCTGACTGCAGACGGAAAAACTATTAAAAATACACAAGAAATTGTTAAGCTCCTACAAGCCATTTGGCTTCCCCAGCAGGTAGCATTTATCCATTGTCGGGGCCACCAGAGAGGCAACGAGCCCTCAGCAATCAGGAACTGGCTCACTGACACCACGGCTAAATCAGCGGCAATGGGAAGCCATAGTGAACTACTCTTAGTCACTATCACTACCACCATGTCCCTCCCACAGTACACAAAAGAAGAACTCAGATGGGCAAAGTCAGAAGGGGCCACCAGATTGCCACAAGTGTGGTGGCAGCTGCCCGATGGAAGACTCTTCATCCCAGCCCTTCTAGATCCTCAAGTAACCGCTGAATATCACAAGTTAACCTACTTAGGAAAAACTGCTCTCGAAGGCCTCCTAGCCAAAAACTTCTACATCAGCCAGCTGTCAGCTCTTTGCAAGTCAATCGGAGAACGCTGCCTCACTTGTGCAAAGAACAATCCAAAGTCCGGCGCTAACCCCATCCCTGGGATTCAGAGAAGCAGTACCACACCTTTTGAGGACCTCGAAGTTGACTTCACTGACGTGACAAACTGCCGGGGTACTAAGTATTTGCTGGTCCTGGTCTGTACCTACTCTGGGTGGGTCAAAGCCTTCCCCACTCTGACTGAGAAGAACCGCGAAGTAGCCAAGGTCCTCCTCAGGGAGATTATCCCCTGCTATACGGGATTCCACTTTCTATCCACAGTGACAACGGCCAGCTTTCATAGCAGAACTCCTCCAGATGGTAACCAGAGCCATGGGCATCAACTGGAGACTCCATACAGCATACCGACCACAAAGCTCAGGGAAAGTTGAATGCATGAACTGTACCCTCAAGGAGACATTAGCTAAACTCCACCAGGAGACCTCCCTAGGGTGGGTGAACCTCCTACCGCTAGCTGTCCTTCGGGCATGCTGTACCCCTGGCAAATCTGGATTCTCTCCCTTCGAAATATGTTCCAGATGTCCCCTCCCCTGCTAACCAACCTCCCTGGCGACATTTGCCAGCTGGGGTTCTCCAGCCTCCAAAACCAGATGGCCGCGCTAGGCAAGGTCCTCACAGATGTACGTGCTTACGTTATGGAAAGGGCCCCCTTACCCTTGGGGCCCCGGTACACCCCTTTATCCCGGGAGATTAAGTCTGGGTCAAAGATTGGAAGCACGAACCCCTCCGACCCCGGTGGACAGGCCCTCACACTGTCATACTTGTTACTCCCACCGCTCTTAAAGTTTCAGGCATCGTTCCGTGGATCCTTCACACTCGGGTTAAAAGAGTCCAGCTGGAGGACGACACCTGGATTGCCCAGCCTGACCCGGCCCGTCCACTCCGTCTGACCCTCAGGAACAGCCCGGATGAGCCTCGCCGTCGTCTGCCCGGCCTCCATCTTCGCCATCATTGAACTCCTCCTATTTCTAGCCTTTGCTGGTCCTCTTGGCTCCTACCCCTAGCCGGCCCACTCCTCACGATCCTCCTCCTTGCTACCATCAGGCCATGCATAGTTAACACTGTCATGCGTTTCATAGAGACCTCCGTCACCCGTCGGGCTACAGCCTGAATCCTTGCCCCACAGGGTTATCGTCCTTTTAGCCAATATGATGATCTCTAAGTTGTTACCACTTACGATCATCAACAGGGGGGACATGATGGGGGAACTGACCTAAAATGGTGACCCAAGCAAAGAGAGAAGTCCCCAGCCTAAGCCCCAGCCCACTTCCGCATAACCCCCTGCAAGCCACACCCCCAAGCCAATCACCAGACGACACCTACCCCTTCCCCAACTCAAGGAAGTCCCCAACCCATAAAAACCTGCTCAAAACCTTCCTAGGGTCTCAGTATTTTGGGAAAGATCCCACTGAGCCCACAGGCGTAATAAAGCTGACCTTCCTAACATTCTGAGTGCCGCTTGGGTTCTTTCCGGTCCTGGTATCCGTAACAAAGTGAGGGAAGGAGGTTTGACATGCTCCACGTTTCCAGCTTAAGTGATTGGATGACTAATTATTTCTCCCTAAACTGTTTTTATCAAATCAATCTTCTTTCAATTTATTATTGTGTAGTAAATTATAATTCTATTAGTGAGGTCCAGATCTCCATTATAACTTACCTTGACCTTTACCAAAAGTCCTCACTGAGCCATCTTGAAATTATTCACCACACAGCAATCAGAGTGAACTGTCTAAAATGCAAATCAAATCATAGTTCTTCCTTACTTGAAACCCTTTGCTGCCTCTTCACCTCCTGCAGGATTAAAATTGAAGGCCTTTAACATGACGTATGAAGGTCTCTATGGTCTGGTCTTTTCCGCCACATTCTTTGTCACTTCTTGCCTGGGACTTTGGACTTCAGCAACTCCTTATTTCTTGCAGTTTCTTATGCAAATGTTACTGTGCAAAAGGTCCGGCTGCTCACCATACAAAAGCCAAAATTCAACAGATGAGGTTGGTGGAAAGAAAAGTAGGTTCTATTCCAGAAGGCCAGCGTTAAGGGAAGACAGTGGACTCCCTGTCACAAAGACTGCCTTCCTTTCTCAATATCATCAAAAGGTTTTATAGACATGCAAAGAGGGGCAGAACAAAGGAAGGAGAAGTTAACCAGGCAACTTCAGGAAAAAGCGGTTCCTAGAGGCTATTCTGCCCCAGGGTCAGGAGTGAACCCCATAGAGATGCAAAAAACCCCTCCCAAATGACCAATGCCAGGTAGACACACTGGTCTGAAGTAAACAGAACCATTGAAACTGGTATGCATAGTAAATGCACAGTAAACAGAGTTATCAAGGTTTGGGGGGAGGAGAAGGACGCAAAGAAAGGGAAAAAAAAAGAAAAACTTTCAAAAAGTCCTAAGCCAAACCACTGTTGAATCGAATTACATCGGAGGTTTAAATTTCAGAAATAGAAGATAGCGGGTCACCGTTGAGTAATTACAGATGGAGAGGGTTGACAAAAAATATAGACTAGAGAACTATAGAAAATAGAGTGCAAACATTCACCCACTTAGCATTATCAATTTAATCTTCAAACTTGCTTTTTTTAACTTATACAAGTAATTAGAGTATGTCGTAAAACTTCAGCTGATGCATAAGATTAAAAATGAGACTGAATTATTTTATAATTTTTTTCCATTTTGAATATTCAGTTATTCCAGGAAGAGTTTGTTCTATCTTTTTTATTTTCTTATCAGCTAAGACTGAATACTAAGCATTTTGCTCTTCTCACTTCCCTTCTCCACATTGTACATAATGACTATTGGGGATTCACTAGCAATTCAGTGAGTGACCTTATGGTGGAATAAAGAGAGCCCTGAAGTAGGAGTCAGAAAACCTCCAGTTGAGTACCAGCTTTGTGAATGATGAGCTGACTGATCTTGAACAAATCATTTTATCTATTTGGACATCAACTTTTTATGTTTTGCAAAGACAGGGAAGAGACTTGTAAGGAAAGTTCTCAAAATCTCACTTCCTGGGAAAAATTATAATGGGCTTGCCCATGCCTCTCAGCCGATATTTTCTGTGGATGCCTGCTTGGATCGGTGGCAGAGGTCAGGACATTGTGCCTGTAGCTTTCCTGAGCCCCACCACTTCTTAGCTGAGTGACTTTGTGCAAGCCATGTTAATGTTTTTGATCAAGGTTTTTCTTTTGTAAAAGGAGAATAATGATAATCATTCTTTCTGTAATCTAGGATAGTTCTGATGATAAAATAAGATAAAGAATTCAAAATACTTTTATCATCATTATGACTAATGTTAATACTGTTTCTTAGAATTGTAGATAGGTAGCATGAGGGAGGGCCTTGGAAATTCAGCCACCACTTTTTAAAGGAGACTCTAAGCCTGAAGGAGATTAACTGGTTTACTCAAGGTAAAATGCTTCCCCTTGACCCTGACCCTGTCCTCAGCGTGGGGACTGAATGTTCTTTAGAACATGCTTTAGACTGGCCAGTCCTGTGTAGACAATGACTGACTGTTGTGTAGCATAAACTGTGTATAGACTTTGCTATGATTTGTCAGAAGTTCCTACTGTGTTTCCCCGAAAATAAGACCTAGCTGGACAATCAGCTCTAATGTGTCTTTTGGAGCAAAAATTAATATAAGACCCAGTCTTATTTTACTATAATATAAGACTGGGTACAATATAATATAATATAGTATAGTATAATATGGTCTTATATTAATTTTTGCTCCAAAAGACTCATTAAAGCTGATTGTCTGGCTAGGTCTTATTTTCGGGGAAACAGGGTGTGTAAGGACAAGTTTAGTCCCTGGGATTGGACTTTTCATGGTCATATGTTTTGTTTAAACTGATGCATTGTAAAGTATGAACCCCTGTCTTCTCTGGCCATTGCAGGATCTACTTTATTATGTTCACCTCAAGGCTCTTTCCAGGCTGAATGAGAAGTAAAGCTGAGGTAGGCAAAAGATGAAGAAAGCCATGTTTTCTCTTAATATTAGGCAAAACCAGTTTTCTTGAATCTCTTGGCCTATGACCACAGAATCCTTAAGGATCCATCTTCTAATTCTTTGGCCTTGGGCCTAGAGTATCTGCCCCTTTAAGGACCAGAGGCTCTTTGGTGACTGGGAAAATAAAGGAACCTGGTTGTCAGCCCATCTATCCCTATAGTAACTCAATGCCATGGGGATTACGAGGGCCCTATTCAGGGCCTCCCAGTTTTAAAGCCGGTATTGCATAAAGTCCCAGGCAAAGAAGTAAAACAGACACACGTGTGCTATAGAGTCAGGAAGATCCCAGGATATCTGGAGGTGAACATTACATAGATGGGAAGGACAAGCAAGTCGTTCTGGACAATGCTCAGGAATCTGGTACTGTATGGAGGGAGTGGAAGAAGACTCAGAAGAACAGGTACTATAGACTGAATATTTAAGGAGGAGAGATCTGGACTAAAAGGGCAAGTAAAGAAGTATGTAGAATGAAATCTAGAGGAAGGAAAAAGAGGGTTTGAGGATGAAGGAATAACAATATCAAGAAGATTCTAGAGCTAAGTGACAGAGTATAATAATTGAGGGCAGGGGTAGAGAGGCTTGAAGGCCTGGGAAACACAGAGAGTCCTAAGGATGATGGCTAAGGGGGACAGAGACTGAGAGGGGCAGTGGGCTGAATCTGCAGGAGATCAGGAACAATAGTGTCTGGACAACAGTGTTTGGAATAGATGGACCCTAGATGAAAACAGATGGGGGTATGGCCAAGAAATTGAGTTTTACAGAGTATAAGAAGTAGATGGGATAGCATTAGGGAATGCCAACTGCAGAATGTGGGAGAAGTGAAATTAACATGAATGAGGAGAGGTGTGGACAGAGAGGGAAAGGGCATTTTAAATCAGGAAATGACTAAGGGTGATGCACCTGAGGAAGAAGCAGAAATTGATGGACATGGCAAGAAGAAACAGTAAGAAAAGAGAACTGGGGAACTAGTACTGAATATACAGGTAGGTGATGGCTTGGAGTTAGAAACAGAGGCAAAGAGTCTGGATTCTAAAGAGGAGAAAGGGTGTTTAACTAGAGAGGTAGCACCAAGAATTAACTCATTTGTTGGGGAATAGAGATGAAGCAGAGAGCCATGTTTTCCACCAAATTCCCAGAAAGATCTGGTGGGACATGATCGCCAACTGCCTCTCCTTTTGCTAAAAATTGCTAGCTTCTTCATCCTTCTTGACCAAAGAGAATTCATGTCCATGGAGACATACACTAGAATTCTCTAGATGGTTTTCTAGAGAAGGCTGAGATAAAGGAATTATCTATCTCCATATTCTGTCTCCATATTCTTCATCATTCCTCAGACTCCTTTAGGGAGTTGACCACTACATGGACTGTGTTGTGATTTTTACTAGTCACTAGAGGTCTAACCCATTTTGAGATAGATTGGTTCTAGGTCTATTTTGTGGGGAGGCTTGAGAGGCCTGGGTAATCAATTGTACTGGGCTAGACCTAGAGTGGTTTCTTAAAGTAAGATGTGATATAAAGCAAAATTTGCCCTGTATTTGTCCTCCTTTGGCTTAATTCTCAGACTCAGTTATTACTTGGATTATCTCACTTCCTCCATCTTAGAGGATAGGAAGTGGGATGGGAAAGGAATGAGCAATCCTCAGATGGGCTCATCATCTGAAGATAGAAGAAAACAGAAGGCTTTATGAACATAAATTCTTCATTATGATGGGTTAGAAAAATGGATGAAAGGAATAAACAAATGAGCACAGGGAAAAACACCACAAGGACAAAATGTCTAGAAAAGAAGTGATGGGCCTTTTTGCCTTATAGACATGTCCATGTTGCCCTTCTTTAAAGTGTAGGGAGTTATGAGCTAAACATCTATTAGTTCTGCAGAGTGGACTATTATAACCCTGACTACAAAAAGCACCTTTTCAACCTCCCTGGGAGGTGCTGAGGGCAGGAATAAGGTGGGCTAACTCTCAGGTGTGAAATACCAAGAGGGAATTGACAGTACTTAGGAACATGAAATGATGGTATATGGAAACCATTTCTACAGGATTTTCCCACAACAGATGTTAATTACCGTATTTTGCCGTGTATAATACACACTTTTTTGCCCAAATTTGTGAGGGAAAAATAAAGATATGCATTATACATGGGTAGTACTAATTCCATATCTATATAAATGTTTTTAATTCTTTTATTTATGCTTATGAGTTAAAAGTTTAACTCTAGAAATCTATGATGATACCGGTATGCAAAATAATACCCTGGAATATGATAACTGGTTTTGTTGAACTTTCAATGAACTTGCAATGATGAAGAGTTCTCAGCCTTCTATGATGAGTAAATATAGTAAATTTGTTACCGGTACATAAAATTTCTTGTACCTTGTATTTGTTCTTGTGTTTTGTAATTATTTGTTACATAACATTTCTTGTACCACAATATGTCTAAAAAATGAATGCTAAAATTCCTTTATAATACAAAAACCAAGTAATGTAAACAAATGAAAATTTGAATTAAAAGATTTTTTTACCTGAAAGTTTGGGCAAAAAACATGGGTGTACATTATACACAGCAAAATACGTTAATGAGGTTTGGGCCATTGTAGGGACTGGGAGATAAAGTATAGCATTTAAGAACTATGCTATCCAAATGACTACTTTACTATTTTGGTCCATCTAATATCCCTTAGCATTTGAAACATGGACTAGTTTAATATTGTCAATAATAGTCTAATAACTGTTATGTCTCTGAATATTAGAGAACTTGACTTAATATTAGGTCTCTGAATGTTAGGTCTCAGAGACTTTGACTTACAGACAGAGCCATGTCTGCAGGAAAACAACAAAATGTCTGTTGGCCTCCACCTGCAGACAGAGCCAAACTTGCGATAACAGCAAATGCTGCAAAACAGCTACTGGCTATAGGCAGTCAGCATTTTCTGTTCAAACAATGCTACCCTGTCAGTACTGCCCCTATATAACCCTCTTCACCCCCTCCTCAGGGCTGCAAGTCTCCTTTAGACATGTAGCCTGGGCTGTAGCCATCTTTTGCTCAGCCTGATAAACTTTTGTCTCTTGCAATAAAAACTTTCTTAACTTGCTTGACCATGCACATTCCTTTACCGGCCACCTATCAATAACTATGTATGGTATCAGGTGGGTACTAGACTTATTGGGGTGATCACTTTATAAGTTATATAAATATCTAATCACTATGTTGTACACCTGAACCTAATATAATATTGTATGTCAATTATAATAGAAAATTTTTTTAAAAAATTGAAAAAAGAAACACAGACTAGTTGGTAGCTTTACGGAAACTTTGATTAGGACCATAGTAGGAGGTTAATTGTTTTTGTTTCTGGGCCAACAGGAATTTATTTTTTTTTTTTGGCATTTATCATATGTATCCCACCAATGCTTTATGAATAAAATAATGAATGAGTATTACCAGTTTGCCTGTGGGGTCAAAGAGTGGGACTCAATTAGAAGTATGAGTAATGTTTGAATCACAGATCTTTGGAGAATTAAATAAGTACAAAAAATTTTTGGAAGGGAATGTATGTGTCTTCTTAAGTGTTTACATAAACACAAATGACATACCTAGCTTAAAAGAAGAAAAAGATGTACTGTGGGGACAGAATCCCAGAGAGCAGTTTCCAGGTTCTCGGCCTCGCGTGGAAAGGTACTGGCTCAGTTATTAGATTACAGCCATCAGCTGTAATCAGATGGCCATCCACTGTGTCTGGGTGGCCATCAGCTGTTACCGGTTAGCCATTAGCCACTAATATAGCTGCCGTGGCTGCATTGGTTGGTTGGTTGGTTGGCAGAGAAGTGGATGGTGGATTGCGGCTATCAAGTGGGGTTAGCAAGCATGGATGGTGGGTTGCAGATCATGTAGATCCTATTTCCTGTGTCTCGCCCAGTCACCAGCAAGACTGGAGTGCAGGAGGACCCCTCGTTGGGATACTAGCAGATGTTTGCTTTTTTGTCTCGACCAGCCACCATCAAGAATATAGTGGTATGAACCCCTTATCCATGGTTCCATTGATGTTCTTTTTGGCCTCATCATATCCCACATTCTTGTGTGGGGAGTGGAGCCGAGACCCTGCATGACATGTACTGTCTTCAGTCACTTTGAATGGCTTGACCTCATCATTCCTGCCCCTCCCTTTAAAACTTCCACTCTCTTTGATTGCTTCCCTTATTTAAATTGAAAATCTAGTTTAGAGACATTATTCATACTTATCAAGAAGCTTTATCTGTTTTATGGTTGATAAAGTGAAACCAGAAATGTCAGAGAGACATCTCTTATTTGAGAAAAGCCCTCAGACAAAGTCCAGAGTATTTTTGTTGATATAGATTAGTAGTATAAGCGGTCCTGGAAAGACTTGTTGAGGAGGAGTGTTTTTTGCTACACTGGAGAGATTGCTGTTGGGGGTGGAAGGTAAAGGAAAGATAAAGGAAGGGTGGGTGTTTAAAAAGAAGGAGGCAGCTCAGACAATGGAGTCAAGAATTATAACTCGTGGAACGGAGGAAGGAAGAGGACAAAACCTCGAACCAGCTAATCTTTAGGAATAGCATTTATTATTACCCTCAGTTTATAATGTAGAAATGGAAAATTGAGGAGTTAAGTAATTTTCTCAGGGTTTTGAAGCAAGTAAGCTGCACAGCTTGTATTGAGGCTGGATCTTTTTACTTCCAGTCTTATGGTCTTGGTGTTAACTCAGAAAATTGACACCTTATTTGGTGGACAATAAGATTGATGTTGTCTTTTCTCCCACATGTTTTCCAGAGTAGTTGCTACATGGGAATTTGCCTACAGGATCCTGAGGGTAATACCATGTCACCTATTTATCTCTCATTATTGTATCCCCAATGATGAGTGAGAGCATTGCAAACAATGAATGAAGTTGCTGGAGGGAGTTGGAGAGCTGGACTCTTCATTTCAGCTTGTGGAGAACACATGATCTCTAAAGAGGCAGTGAAGCTTTGGGCAAAACTTGGTCTGGGGGTGGCCGGTTAGCTAAGTTGGTTAGAGCATGGTGCTGATAACACCAACGTTGCTGGTTCGATCCCTGCATGGGCCACTGTGAGCTACACCCTCCTTAAAACAAACAAACAAACAAAAAAACTTGGTCTGACAGATTTCTTGGTTATAGAACAATATCTTTATGAAGAGCAGAAGGTGTGTGTCTGTGTCTGAGAGAACAGTGATGGAGCCTGGTGGGAAGTGTTGTGAGACTCTGTATTTCATCCATGTGGTTCATGGCTGGCCAGTGGGGTTGAGCTTCCCTGTACAGTCACATGGACCTCCTGATTAGTTCTTTAACTAGCACCTTTTTACTAGACACTCAATACAATTTCTGGTTAGCACTGAGTTCTGTGTCAGGTTGTTGAGTTGTCTAGGATAGATATGTTAAGAAAGGCCTATTCTATCCTTTCTTTATTATATACATCATCAGTTTTACTTTTCTGAGCCCCCATCTCGAGGTCCTAGATAGAAGGCAAGTTTGGTTGGAGTGGCTGCTTTTCCCCAGGTGTTACAGTCTTCTCCTTATATCCCAACCTGAATGACTGAATCACCTTCGTCCTGTTCTGTCTCAGATCTCATTCTTGGGGCTATATGAATCAGTAGGGAAGTGTGAGATATCAGTGATTAGTGCTTATAGTATTAGACTTAGAAGGGCCCTGAAAGATCTTTCAATCTAACACTTCATATTGTCCTAATCTTCACTTGGCTGTCACTTTGTCTCACAGTTTAGAAAGAACTAGCTTGAGTTATGATTGGAGTCAGTTGGCAGTATCCAGATCTATGAGCCATAGAAGCACACACTGTGACAGGAGGAGGGAGTCTGAGCCAGCTTCCTGCTTTTATTGTAACCTTTGAGTGGGAGTGCTATGGTGAACACTGAATCAAAGTCTTTAAATTAATGCGTTGTCATTGGAGTATAGAGGCCAGTTGTCCCCTGATGTATCTGGGAATCAAATAGGAAAAGGTGAACTGAAGGTGAAGTAAAGAGGACTTAGATTAGGCATTCAGAAGAACTGACACAGTGGAAACTATAACCAACAGTGATTATGGGATTGTCTTCTGTAGGAGGCTTTTAAAAATAGCAACTATTTTCTTGGATCTGGGCTGGTATGGAGACCTTTATACATGGTTATAGAGAAATGGTCATTTTGATTTTCCTAGGAGGCCTCTAGAAAGCCCACACAGCTGAGAAATCCTCATTCTTTGAATTAGGCAGCGCTGGGAGGAAGAATGGCAGAGAGTTAGAGCTAGGGAAGATGGGGGAGGGGAAGCAGGTATTCATAGAGGTCTGTGTGAGGACCATCTGTATTTCATTAGGGAGCTGCGCTCTCACCCTCCTCCCTATATGCATGTTCCCTCTCTCTCCTCCCTCCACCCCACCTCCGCGCGCGCGCGCACGGACGCACACACACACACACACACACACACACACACACACACTCACCACTGTTTCGTCTCCTCCTCCATCCTTAATTCTAGTGAAGATGGTGAAGGAACACCGCATCAGACTCCCGGTACCTCTTCCCTAGGCTTGACAGATACAGCTCTCAAAGCTGAGAACTTGACCAGTCTCCTGGAACCCAGCTTCCCTGGCAGTCTCTGCCGCTGTTCACGCTGTTTCTTTACAGAAGCAGTTCCTTTGTCTCAGGGATCAAGGATTTTCCTTAATTCCCTAGCTTTGCTCAGCCCGTCTGAGAATAGCTTGACTGGGATGAAACCACAGTGAAGGAGAGGGGGTGGAGGTAGATGTGGCTTCTCATTGCTCTGCTGGACAGAGTGTGCTCTGCTTAGTTAGCATGAGAATAGGGAGGTTTTCTCTGTATCCTCTTTTAGGGATCGAGAGGAAAGGAGAGCTAAGGTTCTAGCTCTGTCCTACTCCATCAGAGACTCTGGGACTCAGCAAGTGACTATAATCACATTCCTCCTATCCTCTGAGGACCTCAGGCCCCACAGTATTGAGAAAAGCTTTGATGGAGCCGGCTGGTGGATCTCCACTCCAGATTTTCCAGCTGTCCCTGTCCCCCCACCGCTGAGAGAGCAGGATGCTGAGATGACTCCGTGATGCAGAAGGTATGTGCTTTTTCAGTTCTGGTGCTGATGCTATGTGTGTGGTGAGGTCTCTGTGGCGCAATGGACGAGCGCGCTGGACTTCTAATCCAGAGGTTCCGGGTTCGAGTCCCGGCAGAGATGATCACCTGGCAGGTACCCCTTTCATTTTGTATGCTGTCATGCTAGGTTTATAATTATATTTATCCCTCTCTGGAGGCTCTAGTGCAGAGAAAGGAAACCACTTTCCTTGGGAATCCTGGACCTCCTCTCCTTTACCCTCCCACCTTTGATTCTTTCTCTTTTCCTCCCTTACTGATTTTCATAGTTAGTGAAGGCTCAGATGTCTGCTGCATCTCTCTACTCAGACTGAATAATACAGCCTTTGCATCCTTTGCTTCACTGATGACTGAGATGCCAGGTCACTGGTTCTTGGACCACTATAGTTTGCTCCTTTTGCCTCTGTAAACACAAGAAGGCAGATTTTCCCATCTGCCAATAAGGAAATGTCCAGTAATCCTGTAAGGTAACACCTCTCTTGACCTAGATAGATCAGGAGATGGATGGGGTCATGCAGATGATAATTTCTTGTGCTATCTTTGTCAACTATATTTACATTCCTAGGGCTTTTTGTGCTAAAGCTCATCATGCATTTCCTCATCTACAAGGTGAGATGTAATCATTGCTCTTTGTCTCAGTGGAATAAACTACACAGCAGCACACTAATTACTAGTGGCAGATGAATTTGTTCCCAGAAACTCAAAGTTCTTATACTTAAATGCTCTTTACTGTGAAAAGTTTACAGCCTTTCCTGTTTGCAGAGCAACTTTGAGGGTTGTATCTAAATGTTATTTTCATAATTCCCAGTTTCCAACAAGCCATCTTCTCACCACCTCTCTCATCTTGCATTCATTTTTGCTCTCTTTCCCTGTCTCGCCTTCAGCAAGATTGGCAAGGAGCTTGGGTTTCTATTTTGGGCTGGTCTGGCTCTTTCTCCCTTGCATATCACAGCCTCCATCCAGCCTATTAGCTAGAGGGTGCCACCCAAGTCAGGAATTGACCTCCACCTCCTGTGAACCCAGGAAACCTGAGAAGACACACTCCTCCTCCCACTGCTGGGGAGTGAGCATCTTGCTCACACGGGACTCTGGACATGTGACCAGAGGATACAGTCAGCCGTGGATTGGGCTCTGAGAAAGCTGGGGTGGGGTGAAGGGGGAAAATCCACACATGGTTTAATCATACAAACACCATGCCAAAAGGTAGGAGTTGATAGGGCAGAAAGGAAGACTCTGGAGGGAGACTGATTTTTTTTGTCTTTAGGACACGTGCACGTTTTTAGCAAATTGAAACTCCTGAAATTTGAAGTAATGAGGTACTTTAAAGGACTTAACAATTCTTGTAGGAAGAGCCCGCATGGCTTTCCTTCTTTGAGTTATCTTGGTGGAATGCAAATTCAGATATTAACTACCTCCATAAGCCTCATTGGACATGCCCTTTGGAGGATACTGCTGTGGACCAGAAATCGCTGCACAGACCCTTCTGGAACTTGTCTTTTATTATTATTAGCTCAGCCTCTGGTAGATATTTTACTTTAAGCTCTGGCCTGAAAGGAAAAATTGGTGTGTGTGTGAGAGGGGATGGAGGATGGGGGCATTTTAGGGAAGTGGCCTGTCACATTTTTCAACCATATCTAGACTACTCCATCTTTCTAGTTCCCCCTGTATCATTGTATTGCAATGAGGCTGCTCAACAATAATGAGAAGTAAGGAGGTTGTCCCTCTATCACTGTTAAAGGTTGGGGCAAATGTCTAGGTCCATTATGGCCCACATTAAGGTTTGTTCAGTGCCAGAAGCTTTCTAGAAATAAAGACTTCATGAAATTTTGGGAGTGTGGGCTGAGAACTGAGAGGGGATGTGTGCCCAAGTAGGCATCAAACTGATATTTGTTCAAATGTTTGATCAGGGTGCAATGTAGCCAGCTCCTTTGGTGGAGTTCTATGCCAGTGAGAATTAAACCCCAAAGATAATCCCTCAAACCTGATTTTTGCCAATCATTTTTATTTTCTAACTAGGAATCAGAAGACCTTGGTTTGAGTTGCAGCTTTTCCAAGTTGCTAAACCTCTCTGAACTTTAATTTGCTTGTTTATAAAAACAAGATTTTATTATCTATCCTCCAAATGTGAAAATGAATGAGAAAGTCCATTATACAGCTATGTACAGATATAGAGGCTATGTTAGCATTCTAGTTGCTTTTGCCTTTCTCTCCTCAACATGTGGGAAAGGTGCTTGGCTGTAAAGTGGGGAATAAAGGATATGAATGATCAGCCCCTGCCTGGAGCATCCAGGGTGACTGTATGCCTTCAGTTGGAGCTGATGCTGACTTGTGCTATCCTAAGAAAGAGGGTAAATTGGACTTTTCTAGCTAGTGGAGTCCTTCAGAGGGCAGATGGTCCCTCTGTGCGTTAGCTAGGGGCTTCATCTCAGCAGGTAGGTTGAGGTCCTTGCTGGCTACACTACTTAAGGGAGCCGGAAGCTTCCACTGACTCAAATATCACCCAGCCTTCAGCCCCCTCAGTCTCTGAGAAGTGCTGTTTCAGGGACTTCAAGAAGAATATCACAAGACTGGGGTTAAGATTTTCCACATTGGTAAAATTTTCTCTATATGTTGTAACACCTTTCTTAATACATGAGAGCTAACTCCTAATTTATGAATGCCATAATTACTATATTTTAAAGATATAAAATAAGGATGAGTGTTTTTTTTTTTCTAAAGTTACTTCACTCAAATGCTTCAGAGGTTTGGAGCTCATCCTTAATTACAAAGTATGCCAGCAGGATGTATTTTATTTACTATTGTATTCTCAGTGCCTGAAATATGGTAGGCATTTGATGGACATATTTGGAAGAATTGATGTTTAGATTGGCTATAAATCATGTAGATAGGAAAGAGAAAGAGACATAGCTCCTAGGGATAATGAACATAGGCAATATCTTCATATATTAATTCATTTACTTTACAAACATTCATGAAGTGCCCATTTTGTGCCACTTTCCAAGTTCCAGGCACTGAGATCCAAAATAGCAGTGCCCACCTCCGTCATGGAGTGCTTATTTCCTTGGCAAAGACAAAGAATAGATCGGTAAATAACATGATCATAGAATTGTAAGTAGAGACACTTATCCACAGTTTCACTTTCCTTGGTTTCAGTTTCCCATGGTTAACTACGGTATGAAAATATCAAATAAAAAATTCCAGAAATAAACAATTCATAAGTTTTAAATTGCACGCCATCCTAAGTAGCGTGATGAAATCTCGCACCATCCCACTCCATCCTGCCTGGTATGTGAATCGTCCCTTTGTCCAGCATGTCCATGCTTTGTACACTAACCTCCCATTAGACACTTAAGAGCATCTCAGTTATCAGATCTACTGTCATGGTATCACAGTGCTTATGTACAGGTAACCCTTATTTTACTTATTAAGGGTCCCAAATCCATTCACATAACTTTTATTACAGTATATTGTTACAATTGTTCTATTTTATTATAGTTATTGTTAATCTCTTACTGTGCCTAATTTTAAATTAAACTTTATGGTAGGTATGTATGTACGTATAGGAAAGAACAGTATTTGAGTATGTTGGGTTTGGTACTATCCATCATTTCAGGCATCCACTGAGGTCTTCAAATGTATCCCCCATGGATAAGGGAGGACTAGTGTACATGAACGTAACTGATGGTAAGAGGTAGCAGTTGTGAAGCATGATGGTCACAGAAGACCTCTCTCAGGAGATAACGTTTGAGTGAAGAATGAATGAAGCAAAAGAGATCAATGAGAGATAGAAGATAGGCATTCCAATCAGAAAAACAAGAAGAGACCCTGAGGTGGGCTTGATGGCTTTGGGGGAAAACACAAAGGTCAGCATGACTGGAGTGGAGGGAGCGAGGGGGAGATTTAGGTTCAGAGATTAATATGGGCATGCCATATAGGACAATAGTCTCAACTCTATCACATCAAAATGTGCCTTGTATAATACGTTTAGTATTTTCTCACTTCTCCTTTACTATCCTGCAATGAAATTCCTAGGTACGATAACATTCCTACACACATAATTAAAAGAAATAAATCTTAGGTGTAATATGAGAGAAATAAAAGGAAATAAATTTGTAATAATATATATTTGAATATGTAAATGATACACTAGCAGTCTTGTATCTGTATGAACTTATTTTCAATGAAACAGATACATTTATACTTATTTATATTTATATGTGCATTTATATTTATACCAATGCTAGCACGTTGCATTGCTGACACATATCACAAAGCATGTTATTTACCATCAGTGTTGTGATTTTCCAAACTGCTGAACACTTCTTGATAAATTTATGATTAAAACAATTTAAATCTTCTTGCAAAATACACAGTATTTTTAAGGATATTTATTAGGTTGGTGCAAAAGTCATTGCGGTTTTTGCAATTATTTTTAACCTTTTAAACCGCAATTATTTTTGCACCAACCTAATATCCTTAAATACACAGAATATTTAAGAAAGTTTTAAACCATGCGGAAAACTCTGTATATTTATTTGTAAAAATGAATTCGATTCTAGGCTCAGATGCCAACAACTAGATTTCTAGTAGGTCATTTAAAAGAGAGACAACACGGGGCAAGTCTTCTTCATGTAAGATGCACCTGCACATTGTAGGACACAAAAATCCCAGCTACCCTTCCTGTCTTCTAATAGTGGTCCCCAGTCATTGTGAAAACAAAAACGACTCCACCAGATTTTCAAACCACTTCTTAGAGGCGATTCCAGACCCATTGGCAAGTGATGAATAAGGCTTTTAGGTCGAGCTTCCCTATGTGTTAATGAAAACCATTAGTGAGTTTCAGCAGAGGAGTGAAGGAATTTGATTTGTGTTAAATGGCTAATTTTAGCTATTGGTAGAGAATAGACTGGGTTAGGGATGGGAGCAGGTTTTCAGGTCTGCTGGACTCGAAGCCTTTTAGAAGTAGCCGAGAGTGGTGTTCCCAAGTGGTGCCCACCTACAAAAGTGATTTATTATCTCTGGAGGGCTGACCTGGCATGGATCACTTATATTGTGTGTGGGAACTAGTTATTTTGATTTATTGTCATTATAATGGTTGTTATCTACTAATGAAAATGTTTATTTTGTTTGTATTTAAAAGCTGTAGTAAATTGAACTTACTCCCCCAAATACTATTTCAGTGTTTATGTCCTTAGTAGTTCCTATAAATTATAATGGAATAGAATATCTTTAACTTTTCTGTGTCCTCCTTGGAACTTGGATCTTTTGCTTGTAATGTTGTTCTGTGATGGTTCTGTTGAGAGTACAGATTGTGAGACATGGAGACATTTATAATAAGAGAAGTTGAAAACATGAGCATAGTGGAAGAAGCAACTGCATGGGAATGATGTGGACTTGGGTCTGCATCTGAGGCCTATCTCTTTACTCATACAACTGGGCACACACTAGGTCTCTTGAGCCTTGGTTTCCTTATCTAGAAAATGATCCAATATAATAATACCTAGAATTAAATAAAGGAAAATATGAAAGTGTCTGTATAGTTATATACAGGTGCAAAAACAATGTTACCACAGACAGTTCTTTCAAACAGTCTTCAGATTGCATGTATCATGCTAGTTTCTTAGAGATTGTGGGTTTGCGGACTTATCCATGGACTTCATATTTCTTACCCTTGAAAATGCTTGGGCAAAGTGCAGTGCTAGGGAAAGTAAAAAATGTATAATATATCTTGAGTAGCAGTTACCCTCCAAGAGAACTTTCTGTTTCCTGCAGTCATGGTGGGAGCCCTGAATTTCTCTCTCGGGCTATGTGCATAGAAACTTTGCAGCAATCCTTAGTCCAGCCCCAGGAACAAAGTTTCACACGCCCTGTGGAGAAGGTCACGTGAAGCCTCTTCTGCAGGGAGCAATGCAGGGTGTTAATGACAGGGATGAGGGCAAATGTGTCTATCTAGAGAAGGCAGGTAGGTGTCTCTAGAGATGGAATTAGACTAAAGACAAATTCCTGGAGAGGTGGGAGGAGAAAGGAGACCAGAGCTCGGTTTCTGTGTGCCTGGCCCGGAGCCTTTTCTGGGAGTCTTCCCTGCCACGGACACAGCTTAGTCCTGAGTCTCAGTCCTGAGTCTCTGGAATCACCAATAACTCCTAATAATCTTTTCCATCCTTCCTTTTGCTACATCTACAGGCCACTTTTGAGGAAGGAAATGGTGCCATTCAAAATAACAGACAATTTAGAACTAATTATGTTTGTTTTGAAGGAATGTGAAACTTTTTTGTTTTCAAATTATGTACAAACTTCTAATAGTACTTTTTAAATTTTTGTACTTAAGTGTGCCCCTAATAGAAGGAGAATGATTGCTTACCCCTAGATGTCAAGAAGCAGAGCCTAAAGTGACCTTTGTCAAGTATAACATTCCTTCGAAGTCTTATATTTTATGCTACATTATAGTACAATTTTGAGTTATACAGCATCATGCTTGCACTTTTTTAAATACAAAAATTATCTGGCCCAAAATCTTATAGTAAAAGTGATGCCTGGCATACCCCACATATTGTTGCCTGGCATAACCTAGGTATAAAAACGCAGCAATAAATTAATATTAAAAATGAGTTTGTGATCCCAGAGTATCCACTCAGAGATGAGGAGGAGATAGTCCAGAGTCAGGTTAAGTAGATAGAAACCTGACAGAGTAAACAGTAATTCATTTATTCATTCAGCAAATATTTGTTTAGTATCTACTATGTGGGAAGCATTGAACTAGGTACTGGGATGGAATGGTGAGCAAAAAGAGACAGAGTGATCACACAAATATACGTAAAATTGCAACTATGAGCGAAAGAGAGATCTATGGAGCAAAGAAAGTTTGGGGAGCTGACTGACCTCTTCAGAAGAAAGCTTCTTCCAGGAACTTTCTCTTGACTTGAGTATGAAAGATCAGTAGGAAATAACGAGGTAAAGAATGAAGGAAAGAGCTTTTTCAGACAAATAGGGAGCACAAAGGTCTCTTGTGTTGGGAAGGAGAACAAAGGACTGAAGAGCAAGCGTAGTTTGACTACAGAAAATGAGGCAGAAGGTGGTGAGAAATGATGTTGGAGAGAGAGGTAGGAGTCTGACCCCACAGGGCATTATAGTTCCTGTAGGGGGTTTTGTCTGTATCCAAAAGACAAGGGAAAACCACTGAAGGGTTTTAAGCCAGAGAAAAACATGCTTAGATTTGCATTTCAGAAATATTACTCCAGCTGCTGCTCCAAGTACAGAGAGGAAAGGTGCTGGGGTAGATGCTGGAGTTGAATTAGTAATTACCACCAATAGTTGTGAGAAGTGATATTAGCTTCAATTAGGGGGATGATGATGGTGTTGGTGGTGGTAATGGTGGAGGTAGAAGAAGATAGGTTTTAGAGTACTTGTGAGCTGGGTCATGGTCTAAATTGATGGTTTGATTTGGGGGACTCATCTGCATGTTAGTGGAATTTGAAGCCATAGTATGAATGAAACACCTAGGAGAAAGTGTAGAGTGAGAAGAAAGACTTAAAAATGAGCTAAGAAGAACTTCAACATTTGATAAGAGAGAGGAGTTAGAAAAGCAGTGGCCAAGAGGTAGGAGGAAAACCAGAACATTATCAATTTCAAAGCCATGGGAAGGGAATGTTCAAGAAGGGACTTGATTGGACACCACGTGTTTCTGAGAAGTCAAGAATGATTATCACTAAAAACTACCTATTAGATTAAGTGGTATGGAAATAAGTTGTTTCAGTTTCTATGGAGTACCACAGCAAGAAACCAGACTGAAATGGACTGCAGAGGGAATAAGAGGTGAGGACATTGAAGAAATGCAAATAGGCAACTCTTAGAAGTTTGGTTGAGAGGGATGAGGAGCAGGTGGTGACAGGAGGCAAACAAAATATTTTTTTGTTTTTCCTTATTTTAAAACTTTAAATTATGGAAATTTTCAAACAAAATTAGAATAGTGTTATGAACCCACTTGTACCCATCACTCAGTTTTAACAGTGATCAACACTTGAACAAACTTGTATCTATACCGCCACCCATTTAATTTTCTTTTTAGTGGGAGAGACAAGCTAATTTGAAAGCTATTGGGAAAGAATTTGTTGAAAGGAGAGTTTGAATATTTGAGAGAGAGAGGAAAAAAATAGGCATAAGTGATAGCCAAGGTTTCTGAGAAGGTGAGAGGGACACAGGAGAAGGGATTAACTTTAGGAAACTGGGGAGCCAGCTCCTCTATTGCCATAGGAGAGAAAGTGGGTGAGGTGGTATGATGTGTGCACATGTATATTTACATGTTTAATATCATCTGGCAAATAAGAAAATGTAACCTGATGATGGAGGTAGCTTCTCTTATTCCTCTTCTTTTATTATTTTTTCCTCTTCTCCATCTTTTATTATTTTTTTATTTTTTAAAGATTTTTATTAAAATATAGCTAACATAAAATATTATATTAGTTTCAGGTGTACATCATAGTTATTCAACAGTACCCACCTGGCACTATACATAGTTATAACCATATTTTTGATTATATTCCTTATGCTTTACTTTACATCCCATGAATATTTTATAACTACCAGTTTATATTTCTTAATCCCTTTACCTTTTCCACCCTACCCCAACACCCTCCCATCTATCACCCTAATAAATCTAGTACCCATCTGACACCATAGTTATTACAATATTATTGACTGACTATATTCCTTATGCTAGTCCCTACATTCCCATGACTACTGTGTAACAACCAATCTGTACTTCTTAATCCCTTCCCCTTTTACACCCATCCCCCAACACTCCTCCCATCTGACAACCATCAAAATGTTCTCTGTATCTATGAGTTTGTTTTTCTTTCATTTGTTTATTTCATTCTTTAGATTCCACTTCTTTGTTCTTTAGAAAACATATTACATTTGTCTTTCACTCTCTGAC
This sequence comes from Rhinolophus ferrumequinum, assembly GCF_004115265.2. Lineage (NCBI taxonomy): Eukaryota > Metazoa > Chordata > Mammalia > Chiroptera > Rhinolophidae > Rhinolophus > Rhinolophus ferrumequinum. The sequence continues at coordinate 29,293,105 of NC_046305.1, forward strand.
TTACTACACTTAGCACAATACCCTCTAGGTCCATCCAGGTGATCATAGATGGTAAGATTTCATTATTTTTTACAGCTGAGTAGTATTCCATTGTATATATGTACCATCTCTTTTTTTCCATTCATCCATTCAGGGACACCCAGGTTGCCTTCATATCTTGGCTATTGTAAATAATGCTGCAATGAACATATGGATGAGCACATCCCCTTGAAGTAGCAGTTTCTTCAGATAAATACCCAGAAGTGGGATTACTAGGTCCTTCTTTGTCTCACGTTTTAGTCTTTGTTTTAAAGACGATTTTGTCTGGTTTAAGTACTGCTACCCCAGTTTTTTCTCTTTGTTTCCATTTTGATGTAATATCTTTTTCCCAGCCCTTTACTTTCTGTCTGTATGTGTGTTTCAATCTGAAGTGAGTCTCTTGTAGGCAGCATATGTAAGGGTCTTGTTTTCTAATCCATTCAGCCCCCCCCCCATCTTTTGATTGGAACATTTAATCCATTCACATTGAAAGTAATTGTTGATAGGTATTTAGTTCTTTTCATTGTATTATTCATACTTCTTTATTTTTATTTTTGTCTTTAAGTGGTCCCTCTAAGATTCCTTGTAATACTGGTTTGGTGGTGATGAACTCCTTTAGCTTTTCCTTGTCTGGTAAGCTCTTTATTTTTCCTTTGATTCTAAGTGATAGCTTTGCTGAGTAGAATAATTTTGGTTTTTAGGTCTTGGCTTTTCATCACTTCGAATAAATTGTGCCAATCTCTTCTGGCCTGCAAAGTTTCTGTTGAGAAATCATCTGACAATCTTATGGCAGCTCTTTTGTAAGTAACTAACTGCTTTTCTCTTGCTGCTTGCTTTTAAGATTCTCTCTAACTTTTGGCATTTCAATTAAGATGTGTCTTGGTGTTGGCTTCTTTGGGTTCATCTTGTTTGGTAAACAGTACTTCTTGGGCTTGTATTAGATTGGTGCAAAAGTAATTGTGGTTTAAAAGAGTAAAAATAATTGCAGAAACCGCAATTACTTTTTGCACCAACCTAATATATCTATTTCCTTTGTCAGGTTAAGGAAGTTTTCAGTCATTATTTCTTCACATAAATTTTCAATTCCTTGCTCTCTCTCTTCTCCTTCTGGTACCCCTATAATGTGAATGTTGGTACACTTGATGTTGTCCCAGAGACCCCTTAAACTCTCCTTATTTTTTTTTCTTTTTGCTATTCTGATTGGGTGTTTTTTGCTACTTTATCTTCTGAATCACTGATTTGATTCTCTGCTTCATCTTATCTACTGTTGAGTCCCTGTCATGTATTTTTCATTTCGATTATTGTATTAATTTATGACTGGTTTCTTTTTATGTTTTCTATTGCTTTGTTGAAGTTCTCCCTGAGATCACTGAACATCCTTATAACCAGTGTTTGGAACTCTGTATCTGGTAGATTGCTTGTCTCCATTTTATTTAGTTCTTTTTCTGGAGCTTTATTGTGTTATTTTATTTGGGACATGTTTGTCTCCCCATTTTGGCTGGCTCCCTGTGTTTATTTCTATGTGTTAGGTGGAGCTGCTACCGTGTTTCCCCAAAAATAAGACCTATCTGGACAATCAGCTCTAATGTGTCTTTTGGAGCAAAAATTAATATAAGACTTGGTATTATATTATATTATATTATTATATTATATTATGTAATTATAAAGACCAGTTCTTATAGTAAAATAAGATTGGGTCTTATGTTAATTTTTGCTCAAAAAGACGCATTAGAGCTGATTGTCTGGTGTCGCGTCCAGCACGACACGGGCAGTGAGAGAACAAGAAGGGGTGGCAAAGGGTTTAGAAAGAAACTGAAATCAAGAGATTTATGCAACAGGGGCCAAGGATGTCACAGCCTCAGAGGACTGAGAGCCTCGAATCAGGCCATCGTGTGGCTTTTATTGATGTACACACAAGGAAGTAGCATTGTTTTTTCCATGGTCTGTGAGTCCCATGCATCATACCAGAAAACTGATTCAAACCAATCACCCTTGCCTGCAAGCCGATGGTACCGAAAGTCCCATGATGTACTAGTAATTGTTGTATGTACTCCCCAAGGGACAAAATCTTTATGCTGAAACTTACTGATAAGAATAGATGGAGAACTGATGTTATCACATCATTGAATCACTTCCCAAGCAGGTTGTGGGAAGGAATATAGCTACAGAGGCAGAAGCTCTCCTTAGACAGGGGAAGATGGGGGTCTATGCCCACCTCTATCAGCCACATGAGTTCTCCTGATGGCCCCTATGCAACTGTGCCTGTCTTAAGTTGTTCCTCCCTTGAGGAATCTTACCCGTCATTGACTAACCAGCCAATCCTTTGGGGCCAAATAGGGAGACATAAGATGTAAGCACAAAGATGAAGCAAAGTCCCTGAAAGGATCAGTCTCACAGACTCTTCTTTCTTTATGGGTAGGCACGAGGAGACAGATGGGTAGGCTGCTGCGTGACAACAGTCTGGCTAGGTCTTATTTTTGGGGAAACAGTATATCTCCTGGTCTTAGTAGAGTGGCCTTATGTAGTAGGTGTGCTATGGGGCTCAGTGGCAAAGTCTTCCTGGTCACCTGAGCCACCCACTCCAGGTGTGTGTCCCTTGTGTGTGCCCTCTTGTAGTTGACCCTTGGTTGCTGTTCGCATGTCAATGATAGAGCTTGCTCCTCAGCCTCATTGGTTGTGACTACAGTGGAGGAGTTGTGTTACAGGGGCTGACCCTACAGAGTAGGATCTGCTTCAGCAGGGCTCTGGTGCCTGCCAATCTGCTCCTTGGTTGTGTTGTCCTTGGAGGTGGCGAGGTGATGCTCCAGCTCATTCCTAGGCTGGACACTGGGTGCGCCAGCCCCAGAACCACCTGGGAGGGGACCCACTGCAGGTCAATTTCAGCTGCAGCCTGTTAACCACCCAGGGCCACCCAGCAGGAGCCACAAAGCAATCTGCAGGTAGCTGCCACCCATGCAGTGCTTGGAGGTGCCTCGAGAGGCCAAGCCTCAAACCAAGGCCAACTGCCACTACTGTTGGGCTTAAGGCTGCTCAGCCAGAAGTATAGGACATGCTCAAGCCAGATGCGACTTGTCTGGGTTCTGTGAACATTTGAAAGACCCTAGGAAAGTCTTCAGCATGAACCAAGGCAGGCAGTTTGTATGAAAAAGCCACTGGAAGCAGCTTGGGTGTGCCCAAAAGTTGGGTTGGGGAGGATGTGGTAAACCAATGGTGTCAGCAAGCTTGATGGAGAATCAGATATGGCAGATGCCTGCATCTGCATGCTGGAAAGGGGAGACCTCAACAAAGAAACAATGGCTTCTGCCAGCTTCTCCATTCAGGAGCAAGCGCCCATCCAGCTCTTGTCCTGAAGCCAGACAGCTCAGTTCCCCACAAAATGTCCCTGTCACCTCTCTAGCTGCTGCCCCAGTGCTGGAGCTCAAAGCCAGTGACTCCATCAGTAAGTATGTCTGTGTGTGGGCCCTTTAAGAGGAGCTTGGGGACTATAGCCACCCTTCATCGCACTTAGCCACAATCTTTGCTGTTTTTTACAACCAGAAATTATGGGGACTTCTGTCCCTGGCACTGGAACCCTGGGCAGAGGAGCTTGGTGTGGTGCTTTGGGGAGACCTTTGCTCTGGAGATATCCCCTTCGATTTTTAATGGTTGCATTTGGGAGTGGGACCAGCCCATTCTACGTCTCTGCCCCTTTTACCAGTCTTGAGGTGGCTTCTTCTGTATGTCTGCAGTTGTAAGGCTTCAGTTCAGTGGCTTCTTCTGAATGTCTGCAGTTGTAGGGCTTTGGTTAAGCAAGATTTCAGGCGATTCTCAATGATATTTGTTTCATAGTTTAGTTATAATTTTGATGTGGTCATGAGAGAAGGTAAGCATATTCTTTACCTTTTCTTCCATCTTGACCGGAACTCCCTTCTCCATCTTTTAAATTAAGTAGTCATGTCATCTTTAGAGAATAACTGGGAAAAAGAAGATGTTGGATGTTTGAAGAGAACATAGAAAGTTGGATTAGTTATTGTAGAGGAAGAGAATGAAAATGTAGCAGAGAAATGTGGAATATTTACTAGACAGTGTTAAAGATCCATTTGGAAGAGATGGATTGGCTCTGAAAAACATTCAATTCACATATATATGTGTACATATATATACATATACTATATGTACATTGGCATATTAATGTTTGCCTTCATCATAATAGTAACATAAAACAACATATTAGTGTTGTTACTCTATTCCCTAATGGAGGGATGTGTCTATGCACATGTATATGAGGTGTGATCAACAAATACAGTGAATGTTTAAATTTTAAAAAAATTATTACAGTAAAAGACACATTGCCATCAATCATCCTCAAAATACTGCCCCTTGCTTCAAACACACTTATTCTATTGTTCTTGCCACTTTCTGAAGCAGTTTTGGAAGTCCTCTCTCATGAATGTCTTTAGTTGTGCTGTTGTGGCTGCCTCGATGTTCTGAATAGATTCAAAACGCTTACCTTTCATGGTCATTTTGACTTTGGGGAAGAGCCAGAAGTCTCATGGTACCAGATCCAGTGAATAAGGTAGATAAGGACATACTTTAATGTTTTTATTTGACAGAAATTGTTGTGCCAGAAGCGATGTGTGACATGGAGTCTTTCCGTTGTGATCACAAAATACTGTGAATGCAGCTGCCGAGTGCCATCCAACGGAAAGGCAGGGATCTTCAATACGGAAGCAGGGCATCGAATCTTAGTAACAGTATGTGGCAGGTTTCAACTTGTTTGGTACAGTCAGTCAGGTGTGAGCTGTGGTTGAGGTGATAAAAGGCAGGTGATTATAATTCTTAAAATGTTGGCGGGTCTGAGTACAGGCACTGTTTCACATTAATTGGTTTAGGGCGCCACCTGCTGGAAAGTGTGCTCAATGTCTCCAGCCAGGTTTTTCCAATGCAATAATCTAAAATCTTTATTCTCTGAATAAGACAATGTTCTTGCATGTAGCATTTCCCTCATGATTTGTGAGTTTCGTTTTTTTACTTTATTTGTGTATCAAAGCAGGAACATTAAAGTGTCTTTTTTTCCTGACTTGATTTTAGTCAAAGACCACATCTATCCCATTTCAATCCATTTGTTGTCTGTAAACCTCATCCATGATCCATACGTAAAAGAAGAGAAATAAAATGTCAGACCTATATGAAATGACATTAATAAGAAATATATTATTAGTTAAGTGTGTAGATGATACAGAGTCCAACTTTATCCAGATTAAGAGATGCATTATTTATAATCCCTCAAATTTGGATTTTGTTGTCCACCCACTTTCTGTCCCAAAATCTTCTCCTTTAGACTCTTTAACTAAAACATGTATTTCTTTGTAGTTTCTAATATGACCCTTCAGGAAACTAGGCTGCTATATATGATCTTTTTTATAGTCTATCTTAACCTGAGTATAATGTCCATTAAAACGTTTTCTTCAAGATCTCTAGGTCACACCACTAAACTGCTCCCAGGTTCTAGGTTTTCATTAAACAATTCTTTGTTTTCAAATTAACTTATTCTGTAAAAGAGTTCAGGGGTAATAAAATTGCTCTGATTGCTTCCTCTCCTTTAATTCAGTCAATGATTTATTAATTATAGTCATTTTACATGTACAAATTCAGTCATAATACATAGGGGATTTAGAGAAATGCCAATATAAAGTACTAAGTCATTCATAAGAAAAGCAGCATTGGTTCATTTACTTCACCAGTCTTCATTAAGTGCCTACTGTGTGTCAGGAGCTTTGAGAACATGGAGATATATCTGATAGGGAAAAAGACAGGCATGATCTGGTTCTTACAGAGCTTGCTATACAGTATATGGAAAACAGACATTGATTAAGTCATCCCAACAAGTTTTGATGAGTTCTCTGATGGGGGAAATACAGATAAAGTTATGGAATTTCTGGAAGCTACAAAGTCATTGAGGTACTCTTGGAAGAAGTGTTATAAAGCCATGATGTCAGGCAGGCTATCGGATGGAAGTCTAATGCTGAGAGCCAGATTGTGGAGGGGCTGATAAACCTTTTTAAGGAGTTTGGATTTTAGTCTAAGAGCAAATACCAGCCAATGAAAGATTTTAAATATGTGTGGGGGGCAGTGGTAGTGGAGGTGGTGGTGACCATAGTCAGATTTATATTTTGGAAGGATTGTTCTAACTGAAGTTTGGAGAAGGGCTGGAGGGAAGCCAGATTGAATATTAGTTGAAAGGTACGTGGCATTGGCTTATTTTAGGGCAATGGAAGAGAGAAGTGAATGAATCTGATACATATTTAAGATTTTGAATGGAGAAGGCTTGGTAGAGATTGGTTGTAAAATGTAAAGAGAAGAGTCCAGGATGACTTCTAGCTTTCTGGCTTGAGCAAATGAGTGAATGGAGGTAACAGGTAATGAGACAGGGAGAACTAGAAAAGTAGATTCTCAAAATGGCCAGTGAACATGAGTATTTTTCCTTCAGACATGTTGAATTTGAGATGTTTAAATTGTATAGGTAGATATGTCTATTGAGCAATTAGATATATGAACTGGGAACTCTGAAGAGAAATCTGGGCCAGAGATACAAGTTAGGAATGATTAGTCTGTTGAGAATACATTGATGTTTTGGGAGTGGTTTGATATCACATAGAACGTGCAGTGAGAAAAGAAGAATGGCTAAAAAGGAGGCTTGAGGAACCCATCATTTAAGGATTTGTAAGGGGAAGTAGAAGCCAGCAAATGAGACCAGTCAGAAAGGGTGGAAGAAAACCAGGAGGGCTGCAGCCAGGCCCAATGAAAAGAAACTTTTCTAACAAGAAGAGCATGTGCAACAATGTCAAATGTTGCTGTTAAGGCCTGATGTTTTCTTTAGGATTTAGTGGTAGTATGTGGCCTTGTCAAGTGCAGTTCTAGTGGAGTGACAGAGTTGATTTTAGTGAGAGGTAAGGAAGTGGAGGCAGTGAGTACATAATATTTGTTGTGAAATGGAGTTTAGGAATGAGGTTGGAGCTGGAGGGAGAAGTCTGATTAAGGTAGTGATATTGTTTTGTTTTTTGGAAAGAGAATGGTTGAGAATAGTTAAATGCTTGTGGAAATTATCCCATAAAGAAATAGAAGGCTGAAAGATTAAGAGAGGGCATAGTCAATAGACAGTTTATTCCCTGAGAAGGCAACTGGAGATGATTTAAAAAATATAATAATTTATTGTGTTCTTTGTGCAGGAACTATTCTAATAGCATTATCTCATTTAACACTTACACAGTTTCTCTGAGAGAGATACTATTATTGTCATCCCATTTTTTTGAGATAAAAACATTGAGGCGCAGACAAGTACAGTATGTAACCAAGGCCAGACAGTAAGTGGTGGACCTAAGGTTCATGCCCACGCATCTGACTTAAGACTTGCACCATTAATCACAAGGCCTTATTGTGAGATCCCCAGCCTAGCTGGAGACTTAAATAGGAGGCACCCACCCTTCCTATTATAACTGAAGGGAAGTGTAACAAGGCAGGTATGGATGCAGGTAAGCATCAGCATTTTTAGTTTTCTAGGGCTGTCATAACAAAATACCCTAAACTGCATTGCTTAAAAACAACAGAAATTTATTCTCTCACAGTTTCGGAAGCCAGAAGTTCAAAATTAAGGTGTCATCAAGGTCTCACTCCCTCTGAAGTGGCTGCATACCTCAAATCTTTGTCTTTCTCTTATAAGGACACCTACCATTGGATTCAGGGCTCAACCTCAAACCAGAATGATCTCATCTTGATAACCTTAATTTAATTACATCTGCAAAGATGTTTTTTTCAAATAAGGTCACATTCTCAGGTCGAAGGTTAGGATATGGACTTATCTTTTTGGGCAACCTAGAAAATTAAAGGAGTTCCTGTCCAGTGGATTCCATATCTTCTATGAAGTAGGAATATGAGTCACTTTCTGGGAGTAAGCACAGGTGAAGAGGGATCAAATATCTGAGGAGGTGAAAAAATATTGAAGTTAATTATTATTGCCATTTGGAGTCAGCTGAGTAGGAAACATAGTATGTTTGTGGAGTGGTGTGGAGAACACAGATAAAGTTTGTTACCATTCATTTATGGTTGTGTGATTTTTCTCTAGCCGTGATTAGCAGCATGGGTGCAAACATGGAGAAAGCTGACAGTTGAAGTAACTCAAGTTACAGCGTAGGAGAAGGGAGCATGGATTTGAAGGAAGGACAAAGAAGAGTTTTAGAATACTGGCAAGTGGTGGTTTTCTACAGACATAGGAGTTAAGCTAGATATGCATGGAAGTGAGGTCAGAAGGGAGGCTAATGCCTGGGTCAGAAAACAGACAAAACACTGGGAGCAATTTAGTGAATTATCTGTAATGATATAAGGTTAATCTCAGTGTATAGCATATTGGATTATGTTATTTCACATGAAATGAATCTGGTTGCAGTAGACACAAAGAGAAAGTTAGTAGAGATGAAAAAAATCAAAGAAAACAGAAGGCAGGATTCTGGACAGGTCTCCCATGTTGACATAGTGCCACACAGGAAAATGGCAGGGCCTGTATAGAGAATGCTATTAATGGTGCTGTGTTTCAGCTGGACCTCTAGAATTGTTAGCAGTTGGAGAAGGCTGTTAAGAGAGGGTGTTGTGGTTCCCTTGGGATGACATTTACACTGTGTTAGTTAAGATTTTTCAGAGAAATCGAATGAATAGGAGTGTGTGTGTGTGTGTGTGAGAGAGAGAGAGAGAGAGAGAGAGAGAGAGAGAGAGAGAGAGAGAGAGGAGAGAGAGAGAGAGAGAGAGAATGACAAATTGGCTCACACAATTTTGGAGGCTGAGAAGTTCAAATCCAGGAGAGCTGTTGGTATAGTTCCAGTTCGAGTCCTGAGGCCTGAAAATCAGGAGAGTTGATGTTGTAAGTTCTAGTCTAAGTCCAAATTTGAAGGAAAGAGAAGACTGATGTCCCAGCTCAAAGAGAGAGAGAAAGAATTCTTTCTTACTCAGTTTTTTTATTCTATTCAGGCCTTCAATAGATTGGATGGGGCCTACCACATTGGGGAGGGGCAATCTGCTTTACTCAGTCTACAGATTCAAATGGTAATCACATCCAGAAACACACTCACAGAAACACCCAGAAATAATGTTTGACCAAATATCTGGGTACTCCCATGGCCCAGTTAAGTTGACACAAAAAATTAACCATCTCAAACACCTGGATTTTATAAATGGTCTTAATATATACTTATCCTCAGTCTCATTGATAATAAAACGAAGGGGTGAACAAGAATTCTAAAAGATTCTTCTGATTTTAACTTTTGTGTTTTAAAGCAGATTTACTAGTCCTTAGGGTGGAAAGAAACATTGTATTAAAGTTCTTCTTAACAAAGTGTAATTCAGAAATGATACCTGTGGGCTGGCCCGGTGGCTCAGGCGGTTAGAGCTCCATGCTCCTAACTCCGAAGGCTGCCGGTTCGATTCCCATGGGCCAGTAGGCTCTCAACCACAAGGTTGCCAAGTACAATTCCTCAGAGTCCCGCGAGGGATGGTGGGCTCCGCCCCCTGCAACTAAGATTGAACACGGCACCTTGAGCTGAGCTGCCGCTGAGCTCCCGGATGGCTCAGTTGGTTGGAGTGCATCCTCTCAACCACAAGGTTGCCGGTTCAACTCCCGCAAGGGATGGTGGGCTGTGCCCCCTGCAACTAGTAACAGCAACTGGACCTGGAGCTGAGCTGCGCCTGACACAACTAAGACTGAAAGGACAACAACTTGAAGCTGAACGGCACCCTCCACAACTAAGATTGAAAGGACAACAACTTGACTTGGAAAACAGGCCTGGAAGTACACACTGTTCCCCAATAAAGTCCTGTTCCCCTTCCCCCAATAAAATCTTTAAAAAAAAAAAAAGAAAGAAATGATACCTGTGAATCCACAGATCTTAGAAACTGATGATTATACTCAAAATCTAGCTAGTACTCTCTACCTACCTCTTTTTATTTACTTGTTTGTTTGTTTGTTTTGTTTTCTAACCATAAAGGTTTGATAGAACAACTTTAACAGTACAGCCATGGAAAATTCTCTGTCATTAGCACTGTTCCAAAATTTCTTGGACATCAGGTCCTAGTTCTGGGTTGCTGAATCTGTGCCTTTTCTGAGCATGGGGTGAGTGACATTGTGATGCTGCAGTGGTCATCTCTGAAGTGAGTTTCTCATTTAGGTTAATGCAGCAAACTTGCTCTTAGAAAATGTACTCCAAGTTGTTACTTTTGCTTGAAATCTGGGCATTTTAAGCCCAGATTCAATCTGAGTTGAGTATGTCTTTTAAGTAGGTGTGCCTGAGATAAATAAAGACTTCCTGAAGAGGTAGGAAGAGATGACATTTTGAAGTGTGACACACGTGTCTAATTTGGGTTAAGGACAGGAGAGTGTGAGTACGGCAGCAAGGAGAGGCCTTGGTTCAGTCTTCCAGCTGGAGGAGTTAGAGGGAGAAGAGTCAGCAGAGTCAGTGTCTTCTCAGATTTGTACACTTTATCTTCACTCCACTCGGAATGCCCTTCCTCCATTTTTCCCCCCGACGACTTAATATATCCCCTGAAACATCAGACTCCTCTGAGTAGCTTCTCTTGACTTACCTCCCCACTCGCCCTGATCTAGATCACAGGCCCTATATTTGTTCGCCTATCTCATCCTCTGTCAGGGCATTCACCATGTTATATTTACCTGTCTTATTTTTATCTCCCCAACACAATATCTGACATATAAGACATAATAAATTAATTTACACTGAAGTCATTTTATTGTGCACTTACGATGAGTTTGTCATTATCTTTTATCCCCATATCCAACAACTTAGCAATTGAGAGAATAATGATAAACAAGACATATGGGTCCTAAGCCTTGTGAAGCATGTATTCATTTTGAATGAATACAACTGACAAAAAGGAAGGCAGCAGAAAAAATAAATAAATGAAGTGGCTACCATTTGTAATTAGTTTGTTATGAAGGGAATAAATAAGAGACTGAGAGAGACTGACAGGCATACCTACTTTGGTTAAGATGTACAAGAAGTCTTTCTCAGTTGGCAATGAGATAAATACTCTAGGCAGTAGAAACAGCAGCATGGAGAACCTGAGTTAAATGTGGGTAGAGTAGAATGAGCAATGCAGCCTGGAGAGACACAGGAGTGAGTTATACAGAGATGTTACTCCATAGTTAGAAGTTCAGATGAGAGGACTTGGGAGACCAATAAGGAGGCAATGCAGTAACACTATGAGTGAAGGAGATATTATTGTCTTGGCATAATGTAATGGCAGTATAGACAGAATAGTGGCGGCTTGATATTAATTTGAAAGGTGAAACTTGATTAGATTTGTTGATGGTTTGGATGTGATTAAGGAAAGAAAGAAAGGAATCAAGAAAGTCTCTGACTTAAGTAATGGATTGTCATGTATGATTTGGAGTGATTTGGAAGAAGGAGAAATAAACAAGCTCAAGAGAAAGCCAAGTGTTCCATTTACATTTGAGACTTGTGTAATTTATCCAAGAGTAGGTTCCAGGTGGGAAGTTTGATATTGATTTTAAGTTCAGAGGAGCTCAGCATCTTCACACGAAGATCATACATAGATCTGTGGAAACTGATGAGGTCATTTAGGGAAAGAAGGTAGAGAGAAGAACAAAAAGGGCTCAAACAAGCTCTTTGCATCTCCATGGTTTGAAATTTAGGTAAAGGAGGAGGAACCATAAAAACAAAACAACAAAAAGAAAAACTGAGGAGAAGCAGCCAGTGAGAGGGTGATTTTTGGAAGCAAAAAAGAGGAGAGCTTCAAAAAAGAAGGAATGTTGTAGCTGAGTTTAATGAGATGAGGACTGAGAGGTATCCACTGAAGCTTGCATAACAAACATGGTGGTCAATGGGTGCTTTGGCAAGAACAGTTTCAGTGAGTGTTAAGGTCAGAAGCCAGATCACAGCTGGGTAAGAGTGAGTGAGAGTTCAGGAAGTGGAGACAGCATGTATAAAGAGTTTCTTTAAGAAGTTTGATTAAAGGGAGCAGAGAAGTGGATCAGTAGTTGTGTAGAGGTGTGGAGAATTACAGTTGTTATATTAATGAGAGATAGCAGATAATGTTTTTATACCAATGAAGAAAATTAAGGAGGGGGGAAGAAGTTGGAGGTTCAGAGAAAAAAGGGAATAATGTAAGGCTTGAAGTCCTCTAGAATTTAAGAAAAGATGGAGTCCACAACCCAAGAGGAAAGATGATCTTTGATGGGAGAAGTTTTTCCTTCCCTGTCATAATAGGGAAGGATATAATGAGGTGGGTTTGTAAGTAAGAAGATGCGAGACTTCACATCCAGTGACTTCTGTTTTGTCAGTAAAAAATGAGGTGAAACTGTTAGTTAAGAATGAGTGAACAAGGGATTGGACCTATTCTGCTCCTGATGACAATGAAACTAATTTCGCTTATTACTAAGATAGTAAACATCTCTCTTATTTGTCAGTACTCTGAATTTTCACACTCCTTTTTGGCATAGATGGATTCCTATTCATTTGTGCTTCCCATCCCCCCCACCACCGAAAGTAGTTTGTTGTGATAGTCTATTGACTATCTTGTGAATGTGTTCAGGAGGCTCCAAGAGGCTGAGAATGTCAGAAAACAGGAGATTTAAGGTTAGAGGCAGGTTTCCTTGAGGAAATTCAAAATTCTCTAACAATAAGTACTCACAAAGCATGCTTTGGGGATAAGAGCTGGCCAGGACAGTGGACTATGGGGGGGTGGAGAAGTGATTGTTATAGTTTATAGAGGGGCTTCTTACAGGTATTGGAGGGGACAGATGTATGAGAATTTATAAAAGTCTCTCTTTGTAGGAAAAAAAAGAAGATGGGATAATTAGAGATAAAGTTTAAGTTTTGCCATGTGCTGTACAATATATAACATTTCCATAAAACTTTTAATGAAACATATTACTAGTCAAGGCTGACACTGGTGCTCTTACTGGGCTAAAGATAGTGTGGAGTGATGCAGAAGCTACCCAAGGGACCCCATGCACTTGGGTTACATGAATTTTTAAATTGTGAAATAAATTATTCATACCCAAAGTTGTATATAATGTATATGAACAGTTTAAAATGCATAATTAGAATCATAAAATAAACACTCAAGTTCCAACCAGCCAGCTTGAAATGAGAACATTGTCAGTTCCTTTGAAAACTCTTGGGTGAACCTCCTCAGTTGCATTCCCCTCTCAGCTCCCAGAGGTAACCAATCATACCCTTAGTTTTCTTTACAGTTTTATCTCACATGTTGCTATCCCTGAATAATATGTTACCCAGTTTTACTTATTTTTAAATTCTATATGAATGGAAGCATATTCTTTTATGTTGTTTTTGTGCCCTCATTATTATATTTTCTGAAGTTCATCCACGTTCTTAGATGTACAACAATTTATTAATGTTCATTGATGCGTAGTGCTGCATGGTATGAATATACCACAAATCATTAATATATCCTATCTTTAATGGATATGTGCTTTGTTTCCAAGTTTTTCTGTTATAAACAATTCTGTTAGAAAATTCTTGTATCTCATAGTACAAGAGTTTTCAGATTATATACTTTAAAATAAGATTGCTGAGTCATAGGTTACATTCCTTGCCACCTTCACCACAGTATGCCTTATTGTATTCCAAAGTGATTCTATGAATTTTAGGTTGCATTTTCATTATTGATAATACCAGAGACTTTGTACACCTGGAAGCAGGGATAGCCACAATGCAGGAAATGGATAGAGACTTTCAGGCCAGTGAAATTTTGGTCATACATTTTCCTCTTTGTTTCATTTCTTCCTTTCCTAACCCCTATTCTCAGACAGGAATATCTTGTGAATATGTTCAGGAGGCTTCCAAGAGGCCGAGAATGTCAGAAAACAGGAGATTTAAGATTAGAGGCAGAAAAAGAAGGGGACATTCACTGGCACACACTTTTGAGGGTCTGGAATGCCCATCAAGCAATGGAGGGGAAGGGGTTCACTTGCAAATGTTGTGTTCAGAATTCATGGCTGAAATGTTTTTGCAGCTAAGAATTCCCATAGTCACTGTAGGACTGATTATGAGAACTGCAAGTTTTCCAATCTTTTCTCCCCAAAGGAGAGAAATAGAAATGCCGGTGTAATGCTGCCTGAAATTCTGGTGTTCTCTGCCCCCATGTTTCCTGGAGTAAGAGTACCTGGTACCTATACCCTTCCTCTTTCCCTCTAGAGGGTCAGCCATGAGCCAATCACACTAGAAAAAGAAACTCTAATTCTCACAGGATCCCTGAAGAGTAGATAACGTTCCAAATTTAGAGATGAGAAAACTGAAGCTCAGATTGGTGAGTAAGTTGCACGTAATCAGGTAGCTTCTAGCTGGCAGATTTGAGAGTCAGAGTCATATCTATCTAATTTACTTTATTTTTATTTTTTAAAGATTTTTTAAAAAATATAGCTAACATACAACATTACATTCATTTCAGGTGTACGCCATAGTTATTCAACATTTATATACCTAAAGAAGTGATCACCATAAGTCCAGCAACCATCTGACATTGTACCATACTATTACAATATTATTGACTATATTAACTATGCTGTTCGTTACATCCCATTATTTATTTGTTTTATACCTTGAACCACTTATTCTCCTTCACTTTACTCCCTTCATTTTTTTCTTTTGTTTTTAAACCATGAATTCTGACACACTTAAGTAATTTCTTTCTTATTTTATTTTATTGGGGGAATATTGGGGAACAGTGTTTTTCTCCAGAGCCCATCAGCTCCAAGTCATTGTCCTTCAATCTAGTTGTGGAGGGTGCAGCTCGACTCCAGGTCCAGTCGCCGCTTTCAATCTAGTTGCAGGGGGCACAGCCCACCATCCCATGCAGGGCTTGAACTGGCAACCTTGTTGTTTAGAGCATGCACTCTAACCAACTGAGCCATCTGGCCGCCCCTCTGGCAGCTCAGTGGTAGCTCTTTGTCTTCAATCTAGTTGTGGAGGGCGCAGTTCACTGGCCCATGTGGGAATCGAACTGGCAACCTTGTTGTTCAGAGCTCGTGCTCTAACCAACTGAGCCATCTGGTCACCCCTCTCCTACATTTTTTAAATTTTCAATTACAGTTGATGTTCAGTATTATTTTATATTAATTTCAGGTGTACAGCATTGTGGTTAGACATTTGTAAAATTTACAAAGTGATCTCTCTGACTCGTACCACATGGCACAATACATAGTTACCATATTATTGACTACATAATAGTGCTTTACTTACATCCCCGTGACTATTTTGTAACTACCAATTTGTACTTAATTTCTTCACCCTCCCCTGAACCTCCTGTCTTCTATCACCCCAATAAATCTAGTACCCATCTGACACTATACATAGTTACAACAATATTATTGACAATATTCCTCATGCTATACCATACCTCCCCATGACTACTGTTTAGCAACCAATTTATACTTCTTCATCCCTTTTACACCCACCCCCACACCACCCCTCCCATCTGGTAACCATCAAAATGTTCTCTGTATTATGAGTTTGTTTCTGTTTGTTTTGTTTATTTTGTTCTTTAGATTCTACATTTAAGTGAAATCACATTGCATTTGTCTTTCTCTGTCTGACATACTCCACTCAGCACAATACTCTTCAGGTCTATTCATGCTGCTGCAGATAGCAAGAACCCATTCCTTTCCACGGCCAGCAATATTCCATTGTAAATATGTACCACCTCCTCTTTATCCATTCATCCATCTATGAACACCCAGGCTGCCCCCACATCTTGGCCATTGTAAACAAATGCTTCAATGAATATATGAATGCACACGTGCCCTTGAAGTAGTGTTTGGATTTCTTCAGATAAATACATAGCAGTAGGATTACTGGGTCCTTCTTTGTCTCTTGTTATAGCCTTTGTTTTAAAGTCTATTTTGTCTGGTATAAGTATTGCTACCCCAGCTTTTGTTTGTTTGTTTGTTTGCTTGTTTGTTTCCATTTTCATAAAATACCTTTTTCCATCTTTTTACTTTCAGTCTGTGTGTATCTTTCATCTGAAGTAAGTCTCTTGAGGCAGCCTATGTAATGGTCTTTTTTCCATATCCATTAAGCCACCCTGTGTCTTTTGATTGGAGCAGTTACTCCATTTACATTTAAAGGAACTGTTGATAGATATGTAGTTATTGACATTTATTATTCATATTTTTTCTATCTTAAGTCCCTCTAAAAATCCTTGTTATACTGGTTTGGTGGTGATGAACTCCTTTAGCTTTTTCTTGTCTGGTAAGCTCTATATTTGTCCTTTGATCCTAAATGATAGCTTTGTTCAGTAGAATAATCTTGGTTTTAGGTCTTGGCTTTTCATCATTTTTAATAAATTGTGCCAATCCCTTCTGGCCTGCAAAGTTTCTGTTGATAAATCAGCTGACAATCTTATGAGAGCTGCCTTGCAGGTAACTAACTGCTTTTCTCTTGCTGCTTTTAATATTCTCTTTGTCTTTAACCTTTGGCATTTTAATTATGATGTGTCTTGGTGTGGACTTCTTTGGATTTATCTTGTTTGGGACTCTGTGCTTCCTGAGCTTATATGTCTCTTTCTATTGCAAGGTTAGGGAAGTTTTCAGTCATTATTTCTTCAAATAGGTTTTCAATTCCTTGCTCTTTCTCTTCTCTTTCTGGTACTCCTATGATGCAAATGTTGGTATGCTTGATGTTGTCTCAGAGGCCCCTTAAACCTATCCTCATTTTTTTTGGATTTTTTTTTTCTGTTCTGATTGGGTGTTTTCTGCTCCCTTATCTTATAAATCAATGATTTGATCCTCTGCTTCATCTAATCAACTGTTGATTCCCTCTAATGTATTCTTGATTTCAGTTAATGTATTCTTCATTTCTGACTGGTTCTTTTTAATGTTTGTCTCTCCATTTTTATGTTTCCTATCTCTTTTTGAAGTTGATCCTGAGATCACTGAGCATCCTTATAACCAATGTTTTGAACTCTGTGTCTGGTAGATTGTTTGTCTCCATTTTGCTTAGTTCTTTTTCTGAAGCTGTGTCCTGTCCTTTCAGTTCAGATATGTTTCTTTATCGCCCCACTTTGGCTGCCCCCTGTCTTTGTTTCTATGTATTAGGTAGGGCTGCTATGCCTCCTGGTCTTAGTAGAGTGGCCTTATGTAGTAGGTGTCCTGTGGGGCCCATGGCACAGTTTCCTTGTTCACCTGAACTGGGTGCTCCAGGTGTACTCCTTGTTTGGGTTGTATGTGCCCTCCTGTTGTATTTGAGCCTTGGATGCTGTTTGTACATCAATGGAAAAGACTGGTTGTGAAAACTGACTGCGACTACAGTGAAAGAGCTGTTTTGCAGATGCTAACCCTACAGATCGTGATTCGCTTTAGCAGGGCTCTGGTGCCTGCCCAGTCTGCTCTTTGAGTATGTTGTACTTGGAGGCAGTTGAGTGATGCTCCAGCTCATTCTGAAGCTGACCACTGGGTGTGCTGGCCCCAGGGCCTCGTGGGAGGGGCCCCATTTCAAGCCAAGTTCAGCTGCAGCCTGTGCCCTGCCTGGGGCCACCTGGCATGAGCCACAAAGCAATCCGTAGATGGCCACCACCTGTACTGGTCTTCGAGGTACCTTGAGAGGCCAAGTCTCAAACTGAGGCCGCCTGCTGCTAGTGCCAGGCTTAGGGCTGCTCAACAGGAGATATGGGACATGCTGAAGCCAGATGCTGCTTATTCTGATTTTGTGAACCTTTGAGAGATTTTAGAAAAGTCCACAGCATGAACCAAGACAGGCTGTTTATATGGAAAAGCCACTGGAAGTGGCTTAGGTGGGCTCAAAAGATGGGTGGCGTGAGGTCTTAGGGAATCACCAGGGTGGAGCAACAGTGTTAGCCAGGTTGATGGAGACTCAGATATGGCAGCTACCTGAGTCTGCATGCCGGAAGGTGGAAGGGCTCAACAAAGAAAAATTGGATTCTGCCAGCCCTTCTGTCTGAGAGAAAGTTGTCCTTCCAGCCCTCACCTTGCAGCCAGACAATTCAATTCCTCC
The DNA here is from genome assembly GCF_004115265.2 of Rhinolophus ferrumequinum. NCBI lineage: Eukaryota > Metazoa > Chordata > Mammalia > Chiroptera > Rhinolophidae > Rhinolophus > Rhinolophus ferrumequinum. The sequence goes on from NC_046305.1 coordinate 29,311,158, forward strand.
TCATATGTCCCTGGAGCCTTTTGAGCTTCTGAACCAGAGCTGGAGCTCAGAGTGAGTGAGTCTGTCAGCAAGTAAGTCCATGTGCAGGCCCTTTAAGAGGAGCGCCTGGGACTCCAACCTCCCTCATCTCACTCAGCCACAATTTCTGCTGGTTTTCATAATAAGAAGTTCTGGGGACTTCTCACCTTGGCACTAGAAATCTAGGCTGGTGGGCCTGGTATGGGGCTGGGACCCCTTGCTCCTCCAGGGAGCCAAGAATCTGCACAGCCAAGCTACCTCTCCTAATTGTCAATGGTCATTCACAAGTGTGGGACCAGCCCCTTCTGTGTCTCCACCCCTCTTAGCAGTCTTGCTGTGGCTTCTTCAGTATGTCCTTAGTTGTAAGACTTTGGTTCAGCTAGACTTCACACAATTCTCAATAATGGTTGTTCTGTAATTTGGTTGTAATTTTGATGTGGTCATGAGAAGTGGCAAGCACAATGTTTACATACTCCACCATCTTGACCGGAAATATTCCACATCTATCTAATTTCATCTGTGCTCTTTCTCTCAGTATTTCTCTCTGTTCTTCTATTCTTTTTCTTGTCGTTTTTAACCATGTGGCCTTGAATAAGTGTTTTGTTTTCCTTTCTGAGCTTTAGATTAAAAAGTAACAATTCACATAAGTTTAATAAATATTTATTAAAAAATAAAAATCATTCTATGGACTCTTACATTCTAAGTAAGAGCAGTGTTCCAGGTTGGCAAAGGGTCTTTCTCCCTTGATATTATTATTGTCATTGTTACTGTTTTTATATTTGTCTTGTAAATCTGTTCTCATAGCTTCTAGCTAAGCATGTGAGTTTAACTTATTTTATAGCTAGTATGTGCCTACAGTTAAGTAAGTCTTGGCTATAATATTTGCTCTGGTGTATTGTTGGTTGTCTGTTATTTTGCTTTCATTCTATTATGCTGGCAGAGAGCATATTTTCCCTCATAATAATCAGTTTTTAGTGGAGGCTTTCCCATGATATGCTGTTACAAACTCACATACTCCCTGGATCTAATATTTGTCTAAGAGAAGAAGTCAGGCTTGGCAGCACAACCAACATGCCAATATCCTGATCCCTGGGGACACTGCTAACACAGTTTTCCAGGCTTTTTACTTCTCCAATCACACCTTATCTGTGAACGGGAAAGTTCAGAAGCAGAGCATGAAGGCATCAATCAAATGTGGGCAAAATATTAAAATCAGTCTTAATCTTGGTGTGGCTTGGGGAGATCCAGTTGCCACCACCCAGGATGCACTGGGAGGATAAATTATTCAGACCTTTCCATTATACAACCTTCCTGCTGTCTCACATGCAGGTACCACCTCACCTGTTTTTTGTTTTTTGTTTTTTTTTTTTATATCCTGGGCTGGAAAGAAGGGAATGTTGATTCTCCAGTGCACTCCTGATACATTGAGAATATAAAGCCCATGATATGAGGAGTTGTTCTGTCTGACCCAAAATACTCCACACCCAAAACAGTACATTGAAATAAAAAGATATTCTAAATTCTTCTAATAGTCATACCACGTGAAGGAAAATATTAGAGGTCTTAAGTTCCTTTTTGCAGCTGGTGCCATGTAATCCTATATACTCTACTTTAAAAGTGGGGAGAGAATCTCAAAGAATAAGAAAGATTACTGAGGATGGCATAAACAAGAGCCCAAAAGTTTTTCATAGTCTAGAACAGGGCGTGGAAACTTTCTGTAAAGGGCCAGATGGTAAATATGTTAGGCTTTGTGGAACCTTCTGACTCTGTGGAATATGAATCTTTGTTTGTATCCCATTCTTAGCTTGGGATCTTTACAAAAAAGTAGACCACAGGCACAATTTGGCCTGTAGTTTTCCAACTCCAGTTCTATAAGTTCATTCTCAATTTTAGAGCAACAAAATATCAGAGAAAAAACTTCTAGAGACATGATATGATAAATTTTGAGAAGCAGCAATGAGCCACAATATCAGGATCAAGCATGATAACTAGGGAAGAATTTCTAGGAAAAAAATCAGCAAAAGAAAGGAAGGACAGAGATTGTGAGAAAATGATTTAAAGCGATTTGGGATGTGGTTATAGGAAGGGATGTGGGATAAGCACTGAACAGAGTATCTTGAACAAAGTAGAGAATCTGGAACAATGGAGTAAATAGGTAGATTTTCTCCTAAGCATGGTTAGTGGCAAACACACAGGAGTCCTGCTGTATAACAGGGTGGATTTGCATGGGAATTTTAGAAGGAATTCACTCCTGTCTGTGGCTTACAGCTACATATGTGTCAGGTCATAGGCCTTTATGTGCTTTCCATCCATGTTCCAATGCTGTGGTTTAGTGCTTGTTAAATCAATTTTCATGATTTGAAAAAAAAGGGAGGGTGGTCAGTAAGTCACTGTCCTGAGGTGTTGGTTGGCAAGGTTGAATGGGAGGGACAGCAATGATTGTGGAAAACGCTCCGTGAATTGAATAGTAAATGAAGTAATATCAGCCATGTAACTTTAATCAAAATATTAACATTTTTCCCCAGATAATTGACTACCAGAAAATATTTGAGTGGAAGAAAAAGGAAAATCAGAATGTGAACTATGAGATAATATGTCGAAGAGAAAGTAAGGAAATTAATTTCAAATGTAAGACCAGGTAGGAAAACAAATAAATAGGCTGCTTTTTGCTAGAAGATAATTTAAAAGACAGACATTTCTAAATACCTTAGAGATATTGAACATTATAAGAAAGGGCCGATTTTCCCTGAATTATGAAAGAACACTGAATTAGGAATCCAAATATCTTGGCTTTAGTCTTTCCTTATCAGCCTTGTGACTTCAGAAAATTCTTAGCTTGCCCAAGTCTGTTTCCTTATCAGTAAAATGGAGATAATATGTTTTTCCTATTTCATACTGATATTCTGATTGGTACATGGACATTAAAGGGATTTGTAAAGTATTAAGGACCATAACAGTGACAGAGATCTTATTATTTTAGTATTTTATTATTCTCATTTTTTTTAAGTTTATTGGGGTGACAATTATTAGTAAAATTACATAGATTTCAGGTGTACAATTCTGTATTACATCATCTATAAATTCCATTATGTGTTCACCACCCAGAGTCAGTTCTCCTTCCATCACCATATATTTGATCCCCCTTACCCTCATTTCCCACCACCTACCCCTCCTTACCTTCTGGTAACCACTAACCACTAAACTATTGTCTATGTCTATGAGTTTTTGTTTGTCTTGTTCTTTTGTTGTTTTTGGTTTATATACCACATATCATTGAAATCATATGGTTCTCTGCTTTTTCTGTCTGACTTATTTTGCTTAGCATTATACTCTCAAGATCCATCCATGTTGTCACAAATGGTCCTATTTCATCTTTTCTTACCGCCGAATAGTATTCCATTGTGTATATATACCACAACTTCTTTTTTTTTTTTTTTAAGATTTTATTGGGGAAGGGGAACAGGACTTTATTGGGGAACAGTGTGTACTTCCAGGCCTTTTTATTTTTTTTTCCCAAGTCAAGTTGTCCTTTCAATCTTAGTTGTGGAGGCCGCCGTTCAGCTTCATGTTGTTGTCCTTTCAGTTTTAGTTATGGAGGGTGCAGCTCAGCGCCAGGTCCAGTTGCCGTTGATAGTTGCAAGGGGCACAGCCCACCATCCCTTGCGGGAGTCGAGGAATTGAACTGGCAACCTTGTGGTTGAGAGTCCGCACTCCAACCAACTGAGCCATCCGGGAGTTCAACTCGAGGTGCTGAGTTCAATCTTAGTTGCAGGGGGCGGAGCCCACCATCCCTTGTGGGACTCGAGGAGTTGAACCAGCAACCTTGTGGTTGAGAGGCCACTGGCCCATGTGGGAATCGAACCGGCAGCCTTCGGAGTTAGGAGCATGGAGCTCTAACCGCCTGAGCCACCGGGCTGGCCCAATACCACAACTTCTTTATCCATTCATATATCGAAGGACATTTTGGTTGTTTCCATGTCTTGGCCACTGTAAATAAAGCTGCAGTGAACATATGTCTTTATGTATAAATGTTTTCAGATTTTTTGGGTAGATACCCAGGAGAGGGATTTTGCTGGGTTATATGGTAATTGTATTCGTAATTTTTTGAGGAACCTCCACACTGCGTTCTATAGCGGCTATGACCCATTGTCATAGATTAAATGGCCATATAGGCATGGATTTATTTCTGGACTCTCTATTCTGTTCCATTGATCTATGTGTCTGTTTTTATGCCATTACCATGCTGTTTTCATTACTGTAGCCTTGTAGTATAATTTGAAGTCAGGGAGCTTTATACCTCCCACTTAGTTCTTATTTCTCAAGATTGCGGAGGCTATCCATAGTCCCATATAAATTTTAGGATTATGTGTTCTATTTCTGTGAAAAAGGTCATTGGTAGTTTGATAGGAATAGCGTTGAATATGTATATTGCCTTAGGCAGTATGGGCATTTTAACTATATTAATTCTTCCTATCCATGAACATGGTATGTGTTTCCATCTATTTGTATCTTCTTTCATTTCTTTCTTCAGTGTCTTATAATTTTCTGAGTACAGATCTTTTACGTCTTTGGTTAAATTTATTCCTAGGTATTTTATAGTCTTTGAAGCAAATGTAAATGGATTTTTTAAAAATTTCTTCTTCTGATGTTTTATTATTGGTATATATAAATGAAACTGATTTCTGAATATTAATTTTGTATCCTGCTACTTTACTAAATTCATCTTTCAGCTCTAATAGTTTCTTGGTGGAGTCTTTAGAGTTCTCTCTATATAGTATCATGTCATCTGCATATAATGACAATTTTACTTGCTCCTTACCGATTTGGATGCCTTTTATTTTCTTTTTCTTGTCTGATTGCTGTGGCTCGAAGTTCCAGCACTATGTTGAATAGAAGTGGAGAAAGTGGGCAACCTTGCCTTGTTCCTGATCTTAAGGGGAATGGTTTTAGCGTTTCCCCATTGTGTATGACGTTAGCTGTGGGTTTATCATATATGGCCTTTATTATGTTGAGATATGATCCCTCTATTCCCACATTCTTAAGGGTTTTTATCATAAATCGCTGCTGGATTTTATCAAATGCTTTTTCTGCATCTATTGATATCATCATGTGATTTTTATTTTTCATTTTGTTAACATGGTGTATCACATTAATTGATTTGTGGATGTTGAACCACCCTTGCATACCAGGGAACAATCCCACTTGATCATGGTGTATGATCTTTTTAATGTATTGCTGAATTCTGTTCGCTAATATTTTATTGAGGATTTTTGCATCTGTGTTCATTAGAGATATCAGCCTGTAGTTTTCTTTTTTTGTGGTGTCTTTGTCTGATTTTGGGATCAGGGTGATAGTGGCTTTGTAAAATGTGTTTGGGAGCCTTCCCTCCTTCTGGATTTTTTGGAAGAGCTTGAGGAGAATAGGTGATAATTCTTTTTGGAACGTTTTGTAAAATTCACCTGTAAAGCCATCTGGTCCAGGGCTTTTGTTTGTTGGGAGATTGTTGATTACTGATTCAATTTCCCTGGTGGTAATCAGTCTATTCAGGTTTTCTGTTTCTTCTTGAGTTAGCTTTGGAAAGTTGTACGCCTCTAGAAAATTGTCCATTTCTTCCAGATTGTCAAATTTGTTGGCATATAGTTGCTCATAGTAATTTCTTAAAATTTTTGTATTTCTGCGCTAACTGTCATTTCTCCTCTTTCATTTCTGATTTTATTAATTTGGGTCCTCTGTCTCTTTTTTTTTAATGAGTCTGCCTAAAGGTTTGTCGATTTTGTTTATCTTGTCTAAGAACCAACTCGGATTCATTGATCTTTTGTAGTATTTCTGGTTTCTATTTCATTTATTTCTGCTCTGATCTTTATTATCTCTTTCCTTTTACTCCATTTGGGCTTATTTTGCTGTTCTTTTTCCAGATCCCTTAAGTGTGAAGATAAACTGTTGATTAGTGATGTTTCTTGTTTCTTTAGTAGGCCTGCAAAGCTATGAATTTCCCTCTTAGGACTGCTTTCATGGCATTCCATAGATTTTGGGTCGTCGTGTTTTCATTTTCGTTTGTCTCAAGATATCTTTTGATTTCTTCCTCTATCTCCTGGTTGACCCATTCATTATTTAGTAACTTGTTATTCAGCCTCCATGAATTGGTGTGTCTTTCAGTTTTTTCCCTGTATTTCATTTCTAATTTCATAACACTGTGGTCAGAGAAGACAATTGGTATGATTTCAATTTTCTTAAATTTATCAAGACTTGTTTTGTGGCCTAACATATGGTCTATCTTGGAAAATATTCCATGTGTGCTTGAGAAGAACATGTATTCTGCAGAATTGGGGTGAAATGCTCTGAAAATATCAATTAAATTCAAGTGGTCCAATGTATCATTTAAGGCTGTTGTTTCCATATTGATTTTCTGTCTGGAAGACCTGTCCCTTGGTGTCAGATGTGTGTTGAAGTCCCCTACTATGATAGTGTTACTGTTGATCTCTGTCTTTATGTCAGTCAATATCTGTTTTATATATTTAGGTGCTCCTATGTTGGGTGCATAGGTGTTTACTAGGGTCATGTCCTCTTGTCGGATCGATCCCTTTATTATTATACAGTGCCCCTCTTTGTCTTTTAATATGTTCTTCATTTTAAAGTCTATTTTGTCAGATATAAGGATTGCAACTCCAGCTTTTTTCTCATTTCCATTTGCATGAAATATCTTACTCCAACCCTTCACTTTCAGCCTGTGTGTGTCTTTTGTTCTGAGGTGAGTCTCTTGTATACAGAATATACAAGGGTCTTGCTTTCTTATCCAGTCAGCCACCCTATGTCTCTTGATTGGAGCATTTAATCCGTTTACATTTAAAGTGATTATTGATAGGTACATAGTTATTGCCATTTTAAAATTTGTAGTTAGATTGTTTTCATCTTTCTTCTATTTACAGAAGTCCTTTTAGTATTTCTTGCAATGCTGGCTTGGTGGTAATAAATTCCTTTAGCTTATTCTTTTCTGGAAAGCTCTTTATCTCTCCATCAACTTTAAATGATAGCCTTGCTGGATAAAGCAATCTAGGTTGTAGGTCTTTGTTTTCCATCACTTTGAGCATCTCCTGCCACTCCCTTCTGGCCTTCAATGTTTCTGCAGAAAAGTCATTTGATAGTCTTATGGGAGTTCCCTTATATGTAGCCCTCTGTCTTTTTCTTGCTGCTTTTAGGATTCTCTCTTTGTCTTTAAGCTTTGCCATTTTAACTATAATGTGTCTTGGTGTGGACCTGCTGCGGTTTATCCTGGTTGGAACTCTCTGCACTTCCTGTGCTTTTATGTTGCTTTCCTTCATCAGGTTAGGGAAGTTTTCGGACATTATTACTTCAAATATATTCTCAATCCCTTGCTTCTTCTCTTCACCTTCTGGTATACCTATGATGCGCATGTTGTTGCGCTTGATGTTATACCAGAGGTCTCGTAAGCCATCTTCATTGTTTTTTATTCTTTTTCTTTCTGTTTTTCTGTTTGGGTGATCTCTGCTAACTTGTCTTCTAAGTCGCTGATTCGATCCTCTGCTTCATCTAATTTGCTGGTAATTCCTTCAAGTGAGTTCTTTAGTTCAGTAATTGTGTTCTTTATTTCTAACTGGTTGTTCGTTATGATTTCTCTATCCTTCTTTATGTCGTCTCTAAGCTCCTTAAACATTCTTATCATCAGTGTTCTGAACTCTGTCTCTGATAGGTTGGTTAGCTCTGTTTCATTTGGCTCTGTTTCTGGAGGTTTCTTCTGTTTTTTATTTGGGACATGTTTCTTTGTTTCCCCATTCTGGCTGACTCTCTGTGTTTGCTTCGATGTGTTAGGTAGATCCCCTAGAGTTCTTAGTTCTTGCTGGGTTATCTTATGTAGTATGTGTCCTTTATATTTGACTTGCACTACTTCGTTCTTCTCCTCTGCGTGTGCTCCAAAGGTGACTCTTGTGTTGCATATGTTGTCCTGTTAAAGAAGATCTTTAATTGCTTTTCACTTGTGAGTTGGTGGGGTTAACTCCTAGGCTGACTATTTGTGAGACTTGGCTCTGCCCACTGCAGGGTATTCTATTGTGTGAGGGTTGACCACTTAAATGTGGTTTGGCCTCTATGGGCTCTTCTGCCTGTAGAGAACTCCCTCTGGGTGTGTGACTTGTAGGTCAAACCTGGTAGTACTCTGGTTTGGTCTGGAGTTGGCCTGTGGGTGTGTTGAATCTTTTGCCTCTTAAGCTGGGCCCTGGTAGGGCAATTTCAGAACAAAGCAAATCACCAAGCACAACAACAACAATAAAGAAAAAAACCAAATTGTGGGGAGCCATAATTTCTTGTTATTCTGTAGCCTTGCAGACTGGCTCAGTTTATGGTTAACTTGTTTTAGCTCTTAAGGCATTGTCTCTGCCTACACCTGGAGGGTGATTGCAAGCTGCTGAGGAATGAGGTGGGAGTGGCTGCTTCCCAGACACAGATCACTGATGATTATCAGGGTAATTGTTGCGCTTTGTCATTGAGATAATGACTTTGGGAAAGTATCAGTGAGTCTGTAGTTCATATGTAAAAGTTGAAAATTTTACTTTCAATGAGGCAATGCACACTCGTGACTGTTAAGCTGCACGTACACAGGTGGTATAAATTGGTAAAGGAAAGTAAACTCCGCGCTTCAGGATCACTGAAGACCGGCCGCATCATCATTTGTGTGAGTGTCTTTTTTCATTCCCACTCCCCGATTCAGGTACTGTTCGATTTGTGGCGGCTGGCACGTCACACTTGGCGCCCGAAGAGGGGCTGAATACAGGTGGAAACAGTGAGGAATACCGCGTGGTTAGGGCCCGGCTCAAATTGAGGAGCTTATTTCATGGATGCGCGGTGAGTAAGGCACTGTCCCCTCGGTCGAATGAATGTGTGAGTGAATGGTAGCTCCACGACTTCGTGTTACGGAGCTTGTTTGGGCCCTAATCTTAGGTTCCGGTTCTGTCATATCTTTGTTAAGACAGATTTGGTCCCGCGAGGGGCACGGCCAGACGGGCATCTGATTGCTTTTCTTTGTTTGAAAGAAGGGCCGAGTCAGGGAAAAGAGAAATGGGTCACGCTAGCAGCAAGGACCTGTATGTTAGAGGACTTACGAAACTACTTGCCGCCCGTGGCAGCAGGGTGAGCAGAGAACAATTAGGTAAATTTTTAGAATTTGTAAAAGAAGTTTGCCCGAGGTTTCCAAATAAAGGTACCGTCAACTTGGATACTGGGAAAAAGGTTGGAGAACGATTACAGGACTATTATATTGTCCAAGGACCTCAGCGGGTCCCTATAGAAACATTCGGGTTATGGACTCTGATCAGAGATTGCTTAAATCTTAAGCGTGAGAGCTGTAGACTAGAGAAAATAAAACAGGCTGGAAATGAAAAAATTCTTCCATCTGCTGCCTCTCCGGAGGAGAAAGAGGAGGGGGAGGGAGTCAGATATGCAGAGGGACTTGCTAAGCATAATAAAGAGCTGGGAAAAAGGGAGGGGGCTGATTACGCTGAGGAAACTCCTATGCATAATAAAGAACCTGTTAGACAGGGACAATTAGTGGAGCTCAAAAATTGTCCTCTGGATCCCCAGATTTCTTTAAGAAATCAGTGGGATCCTCAGGATAAAGACCCCCCCATAATTAGTCCTTCTACACCGCCTCCTGAGGAGCCCCGTAAGTGGGGTCCTCTGCTACAGCCTTCGATTTGGGACATGTTTACTAAGCCTCCGCCAGGTTATGTTAAACCAGGTTCAGATTCTGTTTTGCGCTCCCCTCTTCAAATGGCTTGTGAGGAGGCTCATAAACAGGGGGAGTCTACGGAACAATTTGGAGTATATCCTCTTATTGAAAGAACTGATCAGGTAGGAAACAGGATTAGAGAATGGAGACCTTTTCAGTGGAAGCAAGTAAAGGAATTAAAAGAAGCTTGCACACAGTACGGTCCTATTGCCCCTTTCACCATGGCAATTTTAGATGCTTTATCCAGTGAGGCTACTCCTCCAGAGGACTGGAAGCACATTGCTCATGCTTGCCTTTCCGGAGGTGATTATCTCTTATGGAAATCAGAATTTTATGAGAATTGTAAAAAGAAGGCCAATGAGAATGCCTTAAGACAGATCCCTATTACTTTTGATATGCTAGCAGAAGATATGTATGCTGACCTAAGAAATCAAATGGGATTTGCGCCAGGCGCTTATGGCCAAACTGCCACAGCAGCTAAAGATGCTTGGTGAATGCTGCCTGACACCTCCCGTAAGGAAGAACATGTTTCTCAAATAAGACAAGGCGCAGATGAGCCTTTTCAGGATTTTGTGTCTCGCCTTAGCACTGCTGCAGGACGGACTTTTGGGTCATCAGTAGCTACTCAATCTTTCATAACACAGCTTGCCTATGAAAATGCTAATTCTGCTTGTCAAGCAGTTATTAGACCGTTTAGAAAGAAGGGAACTTTATCTAATTTTATCCGTTTGTGCTCAGATGTGGGACCGTCTTTTTCTCAAGGTATAGCCCTAGCTGCAGCTTTACAAGTAAAATCTATAAAAGAAGTAATGTATCAACAGGCAAAACTCCATGCAGGGAGTCGTTCTGGGGCTTGTTTTACTTGTGGAAAATTGGGACATCTAGCAGCTCAACGCCCTCGCAAAGCCGAGCCCGAGAATTCAGCAGCTCCCACAAAAAAGCCTCCAGATATATGCCCTAAATGTAGGAGAGGAAAGCATTGGGCTAATGAAGGCAAGTCTAAGACAGATAAAGATGGAAAACCCATCCAGGGAAACTGGGTGAGGGGCCAGCCCCAGGCCCCGAATCAACAATGTTATGGGGCACTGCAAATTCCGGAGCAGATACAGGGACAAAAAGGGAACGGGTCCCTGAGAGGAAATACATCACAGATTTATTCAGGGCCACCTCAGGCAGCGCAGGTTTGGACTTGTGTTCCACCACCGACATTGTATTAACTCCCGAGATGGGAATGCAAGTGTTGTCCACAGGGATCTTTGGGCCATTACCACCAAAAACTGTAGGTTTATTATTAAGAAGAAGTAGCACTACTATAAAGGAGATTCATGTTTCCCCGGGAGTTATTGATGAGGACTTTACTAGAAAAATTAAAATTATGACCCATTCACCTTTAAACATTTCAGCCATACCTGCTGGGACTCGCTTTGCTCAGCTAATCATTTTGCCTCGTATAAAAATAGGAAAAAATAGACAAAATCAGGAACGAGGAGACCAAGGATTTGGTTCTTCTGATGCTTATTGGGTTCAGAAAATAAAAAGAGATAGGCCAGTTTTACAGCTTAAAATAAAAGAAAAAAGTTTTCAAGGGATTGTTAAACGCACTCATGGCACATTAAAAGTCTATTTACAAAAAATAAAAAAGGGGGAGTTGTATCCCCTGACGCCCCATAATTACCTGTCTCATTCTCTCTTTATTCAAAATTTTTTGACCTTGGATGCCCATGTAAGAGTGCTGCAGAGCGCTTTTGGCATTCGTCTGCTGCCCCTCAGGCTTTGGTCAAATGGAAAGACCCACTTACAGGCTTTTGGCAAGGCCCAGATCCAGTCCTCATATGGGGCCGAGGACATGTTTGTGTTTTTCCACAGGATGCAGAAGGCCCTCGCTGGCTGCCAGAAAGATTGGTGCGACATGTGGACCCTCTACCTGCTGATGACATTGATGACCCTCAGCAATGCAGAAGAAGACCAGACGTATTGGGCCTATGTTCCTGATCCACCAATCCTCCACCCTGCTGTATGGGAAGGTCCTCAGATTCCACTCTATGTCAATGATACTCACGCCCTAGGAGTGCCTTCTGATGGACACATGAAACAACATTTGGAAAGTTTTGTAAATCAGGCACTCCCTGCAGTCAGGTGACTGATTTACAAGATGGCACTAGAGATTGGACCACTGTAGTTAAGACTGTTAATGTATCTGCTTGCTGCTTGTGTTCCTTCCCCTTATACACTTTTGATTGGAAATATTAATGTATATTTTGTAGGAAATCAATTTAGTGTATTCTGTAGTAATTGTTCTTTAGCAAATTGTATTTCTTGGGTACCGTTAGGAACTAATGTTATGATACTTAAACAGCCATCTTTTGTTATGCTTCCTGTTAATATCTCTGGACCTTGGTATGCTGAAAGAAGTTTACAGATTTTCAAAGAAATTAAGTCTGCTTTGAGTAGACAGAAACGGTTCGTTGGACTTCTCATAGCAGGAGTTATGGCTTTGGTTACTATTATTGCAACTGCTGCTACAGCAGCTGTGGCCCTTTCTCAGACTATTCAAAATGCTCAATATGTTAATACTCTTTCAAAAAATGTTACTTTGGCTTTAGGGACCCAAGAAGCTATTAATGAGAAAGTAGAACAAAAGGTGAATGCCCTCTATAATACGGTTCAGTATATGGGAGATGTGATTCAGAGTATAAAAGTTAAATCTTATTTAAAATATCATTCAGAATATTATTGGATATGTGTTACTTCTAAAAGGTATAATAATAGTCAATATGATTGGAATCGGGTTCGTTTACATCTTCAAGGAATTTGGCATGATGCTAATATGTCTTTAGATATGTTTCGGCTTCATGATAAAATTCAAAATATGAGAGAAGCTGAACCCTTGAAATTTGATGCAGCCCAGGCTGCTTCTGAGTTTATTGATGTTCTTAGGAATGCTATGCCATCTATGCCTCATATTACCCATTCTGTTATGATTTTTCTTACATTGGGCATCTGTGTCTGTTTGGTTCTGTGCCTTCTCCCCATTCTTATCGAATGTTTCATCAGCAGGATGTTAGACTTGCGAGCTGACATCCATCAGCTTGAACTTAAGACAGAGCCCTGAGCCTTCCTCCCCGAGCATTCAGAGGGACAGGATAGTCAAAGTCGGGTTGTACTTAGGCACCGCTTCAACACCTAAGACAGGCTTGTATTATAAAGTATAAGTTCCAAGGACGGGTAAGTTGAAGTCGGCGTCCCGAGACACCTAAGTCAGGCGCTGTCACCTCGCCATCCTAGCCGGATGGGTTTTGCTCCTATAAAATAAAAAAGGGGGAGATGTGGGGAGCCATAATTTCTTGTTATTCTGTAGCCTTGCAGACTGGCTCAGTTATGGTTAACTTGTTTTAGCTCTTAAGGCATTGTCTCTGCCTACACCTGGAGGGTGCTTGCAAGCTGCTGAGGAATGAGGTGGGAGTGGCCGGTTCCCGGACACAGATCACTGATGATTATCAGGGTAATTGGTGGGCTTTGTCATTGAGATAATGACTTTGGGAAAGTTTCAGTGAGTCTGTAGTTCATATGTAAAAGTTGAAAATTTTACTTTCAATGAGGCAATGCACACTCGTGACTGTTAAGCTGCACGTACACAGGTGGTATAAATTGGTAAAGGAAAGTAAACTCCGCGCTTCAGGATCACTGAAGACCGGCCGCATCATCATTTGTGTGAGTGTCTTTTTTCATTCCCACTCCCCCATTCAGGTACTGTTCGATTTGTGGTGGCTGGCACGTCACACCAAATACATTCACATGTAAAAACAACCGACAACCCACACTCAACACAGGCAAAGATATCAAAGATATAAAGACAAAACAAAACAAAACAAAACAAAAAGCAGCACCAGTCTTGGCTGAAGCCCACCAAGTAATCTCCAGATTGTCCTCTGCTGTACCAAAGAGTCCTTTGTGTATTGTGCAGGCAGAGCCAGTCACCTAGTGTCCAGAGTGACGTTAGGACTGCAGATTTAGGTGCGTGGGGCTGAGGGGTCTGGATGATAGTTTCTACAAAGTCAGTGCAGTTTCTGCCCTTGTCTGCACATATGCAGTCTGAGAGTAGCACCACCAGCCCTGTGTCCAGTTCTCCTGAGTCTTAGGGCACGTCTTCCGTGTGTGTGTGTGTATGTGTGTGTGTGTGTGTGTGTATGGCAGGTGGGAGATTTCTGAGCTGCTGAAAGCCCAGAGCTGCATCTGCCGCCTACTGCTGATCCCTGGGAGTGCCTCTGCAGTTGTAATTGTCCTGCCCTAGGCAGGCCAGAAATGGTGGGGGCTGGGGATGGAGAGGTCTTCTCTCTCGCAGCCCAAAAGTGTCACACTCTTCCCGCAGGCCAGAAAAGGTGGTGGCTGGAGATGGAGGAGTCTCTTCTCTCCTAGCCCAGCAAAAATCACACTCTTCCTAGCCTCTTCCTGGGGTCAGAGCTGCACGCCGGTCTTCCCAGAGCCTGAGCACTAAGGCTCCTCTGTAATCTGACACTACTCCTCAGTTCAGGGGCCAGTTTAAGTCTCTGGAAGGGTGGGGGTAGGATTGGAAGAGTGGGGGGAGGGGCCCAGGTATGGAGTTTGTGTCCTTTGTCCGACCTAGGGCCCAACTGGCTGCCTCCTTGGCAAGAGAGATCAGCTGTGGGACGCAGGGAAAGAGCCCACTTCCTGGCTTTTGTGTTCTCTGTTCCATCCTGGGATCCGCCCGCGTCTCTGCAGCTGCAGATGCCGGCAGCGTTTCCACCGCCATAGATGCAGGCCATGTGTCCACTTCTCTCCCTTCCCTCTTCCCCTGCTTGCCCAATATGCTCACCTTCAAGTAATCCTTGCATGAGTCTCTTAGCTGTTCTGCGTGATGAGCAGAGAGTCCTTTGATGGGTTATAGATGTCCCGTTTGTGATAAGATCCTGAGAAGAACTCAAAAAGTGTGCCCGGCTACCGCCATGCCTATGACATCACTGTAATTTTTGAAATTCTTTCACAAAGTAAAGGGTTACACCTTGAACAACTGGTCTGTGATCTGAAAGCCTTGAATGAATTTCTCAAAGATCCTTGATAATGAGGTGCGCTGGCAAGCCCGCAGTCCCTAGCGAGTCCCTCTTCTTGTCCGACCCTGTCCTTCTTTAAAAGTATGTTGTTTAATCGCCACGTATTTGTGTTTTACTTGACTTGATTGCATGGCAGTAGCCCAGGGACTGGATGGGAGCCAAGGATGGATGTCTTTAGGCACTGGGCATAAACTTGTGTGAGATTTTTAAAAGGCACAAGCAGGGAAGGCCATAGTTTCAATTACATGATTTTAAATTGAGAGCCAAGAGGAAGAGTGATTTTTCATCACTTTACATCCGGGAAATTTGTTTCTTTTTCATTTATTACTTTCCCTTTGGCAGACTGCCCTTGAAATGTAAGATTTGTCACTGGAGCAGCCTGCGGTCATTACATGGTTTATAAAATTGGCACAGGAAGATCAAAGAGTTGTTTCTACCTAAAACCAAGCTTTGTGCCTGGAGACCAGGTTTAAATACTGAAATAGGAGAGAAACTGAGAGTCCATGTATTGAAGGAAGATAAACTTACACATACAAAAATAATGAAACAAAAACCTAGAAAACAAAACTAAAAATAGGAGCTTACAGAAGCACAGCAAACTGGCTTCTGAGATATCATAACTTTCCCACTTATATAGATTGTGCTTAGAGATTCACTCTCAGTATGATCAAGTGGAGTTTGTACTTAGAACATTGTGACAGCCTGCTATTTGAGTAGCAGAGTTGGGTAAGACTATGGTTTCTAAAAAAGAAGATGTCTCCATAATCAATTATGATTAAGTGACTGAACTGAAATTGAAAACATGGTTGAGGGCTCCCTCAATACTTTCTATCACCAGCTTATACAGGCAGTAGAGGGTTTTACTTGTCTTGAATAATGCTTAATTTTCCACAGCTGAATACATGGCTCTTGGGCAAAGAGCTTCTTGTGATCTGCTGGATTCTGAACAAGACTCTCCAGGTCTTGTTCAGGAATCCTGACTCTGCCACTTACTGTCTCCATGACTTTGGGTAGGTTATAAAAACCTCTTTTTGCTTCAATTTCCTCATTTACCACATAGAGTTATCAGAGGAATTGAATGAGTTAATAGAAGTAAATCACTACAATAGCAATTGCTAAATAAGAATCAGTTTTTGCTATTGTTTTTCTTTTGTGGATTAAATGCATTTTCTCATGTTTGAGCTTATCTTGGACTGGAACAGAGTTGATAATGGGCTCAGACATGTTAAGGTCCTGACTCAGGTTTCTTCAGCCTACTCTAGAGTATATTCATGGCACTAGATGTCCATAGCTACATTTCCTTTCCAACAGTCACAGCTGGTCACAGTTTTTTTCTTGAGCTATAGCTCTTTCTCTTCCTCATCTCTCCATTGATTCTTTCTATCTTCCCTGCAATTGTATCCTCATCCCTCATCATATATGGTGATGGAAAGAGAACTGACTGTGGGTGGTGAACACACAATGTGAGATAATGTATTACAGAATTGTACACCTGAAATCTATGTAACTTTATGAACAATTGTCACCCCAATAAGCTTCAATTTAAAAAATAAATAAAATAAAAATAAAAATGTCCAAGTCTATGATGATACTCAAAAAGGAAAAGAAAAAAGATAAATAGGAAGTAAAAGCTTATTCTTTTTTATATCTGGAGATTCTTAGTGCGTAATTACTTATTCTGAAAATTAGTAATTAAAAAGAAATAATTGAGCTTTACCTAATTTATTTTACTTTGGATAGGTAAGTTATTCTGTAACAAAAAACAATGCCTAAATCTGAGTGGCTTAAAGGGAAAGTGTTTATTTTTCACTTTCACTATAGGTCTATCTTGAGTTAGTAGGTAATGTGAGTCACATCCTCCTCCTTTAGGGATGCAAAGTGACAGAGACTTAATAATTTATAATGCTGCTGGTCTCTGTGGCAGTAGAAAGAATGTGCTGGAAGATACACCACATGTCAACTCAGTTTCATTGGATCAAGCAAGTTACATGGCCATGTCCAAGTTTAGGAGGGTGGAAAAATGCGATCAAACTATGGCAGATTGTATAAATTTTTAGAAGCTATTCTCCTCTCTTGTTCTGCAGGGAAAGAGTAACTTCCTCCCTCCACTTAGATTTTGTGACTTGCTTTGGCTGATGCTGCGTAGGTGGAACTGACAACATGCTGGCCAGAGCAGAGGTTCTAAGAGGCATCTCATGCTTTCACTCTCTTGCACTCTTACCATCCAGCAAAAGAAGCGCAGGACCACGGAAGCCATTCAGACTCCTGGTTTGAGAGAAAGATGACATTGATTTAGAGCCTGGAGCCAAGCCCAGAGGAGCTATAGCTGAGCCATAAGCAAATCACAGAACTGTGAGGAAGAAATGTTTCTTGTTATAAGCCACTAAGATATTAGATTGTTTGTTACTGGAAAAAAAGAAGCTGACTAATATACCCATTATGTCCTTATAAGGAAGCAAAAAACAGAATGTTGGTGAATAGCCTATAAATGACTATCACAGTGCCTTTTTTAAAAAAAATTTATTGGGGAATATTGAGGAACAGTGTGTTTTTCCAGGACCCATCAGCTCCAAGTCAAGTCATCGTTTTCTATCTAGTTGTGGAAGGCGCAGCTCACTGACCCATGTGAGAATCGAACTGGCAACCTGGTGTTATAAGCACTGCACTCTACCCATGGAGCCAACCCGCTGCCCCACATTGCCTTTTAAGTGAATATTGCAGAAAATTGCCACCTAGTAAATGTAGAAGGAATGATATCACTAGAATCATCATTTACAATCCCAAAATAATTGATTCAGAAAATATTATCAATTAATTTTGGAGCCATTAGGTAAAAGTGTGTTAGGAATAGAATATTTAGATGAGGTCTAAGTATATCTTTACCAATTGCTTGTTTTTTTCAAAGGTTTAAATGTATCTTTAAAATAGAGAGAATTAATTTCTACCTCACTGACAGTGGACAAGTTGACACTGGTGTAATGAAATATGAAGGAACAACACTGCATTTGAAATACCCTTGCCTAAAATGTTTCATCTGTATTTATTCAACTTTAGTCCGGAGTTCCAAGATACAAGGAATGCAGGAGACCTAGGAACCTGTTAAATAATGCTACATGAAACAACACATCAGGAATGTGGTAGTTTTATAAGGTAATTGTCCGAAACGCCTCAGAATGCTCTTGACATGGGCTGAAAAACAATATAATTATAAGGTGTGACAATTAAGTTTGTGAACTTATCCTTAAAAAAAGTGCGGTATATCTCATTGTTGAATACCACTATGGTCATCTTCAAAGTATTCCCCTTGGGAAGATATGCACCAATGCCAGAACCTAGTCAACCCATCAAAGCAATTTTGGAACTCTTTTTCTCGAATGGCCATCAGAGCTGTTGCCGTGTTACCCTTGATTTCCTGAATGTCATCAAAATGTATGCCTTTCAATATTTCCTTTATCTTTGGGTAAAGAAAGAATTGCGGCCGAGATCAGGTGAGTAGGGAGGGTGTTCCAATACAGTTATTTGTTTACTTGTTAAAATATTACCTCACAGACAGTGCCGTGTGAGCTGGTGCATTGTCATGATGCATGAGCATTATTGGTGAAAAGTTTAGGTCACTTTTGTCTAACTGTTTCACACAGTCTTTTCAGCACTTTCATGTAGCAAACTTGGTTAACTGTCCAGTTGGTGCAAATTCATAATGAATAATCCCTCTGATATCAAGAAAGTTTAGCAACATCATTTTGATTCTTGATTTGGACTGGTAGAACTTTTTTGGTCATGGAGAATTGGCTGACTTCCACTGTGCACTTTGATGCTTTACTTCAGGGTTGTATGGAACACCAGTGTCTCATCATCAGTGATAACATGGCCCAAAACATTGTCTTGTCTCTCCAAAAAGTCTTGGCAAACTTTGACTCTCTTTTGCTTTTGTTCATTGGTGAGCTGAGCTCCTTTGGGACAATTTTTGCACACACCTTACTAATGCCAAATTTATTTTTAATTAAAATTTATTGGGGTGACAATCATTAGTAAAGTTACATAGGTCTCAAGTGTACATACAACGAGTGTCCTTCAATAAGATAATTGGATGCCAAGATTTTCAGTTAAGATTTTTGTAACTGTTTTTCTATTGATGTTTACTTGGTCTGCTGTGCTTCTTACACTCAGTCAATGATTTTGACACAATTCGTTGGATTTTTGCAATGTTTTTTGTCAGTTCTGCTCATTAATGTCCACCCTGAGCTGTCTTCATCAGTGACACATTCTCTCCCCTCAGAAAACCGTTTTATCTGTTTGTACACTGCCACTTTGTGTCATTATCCCCATAAACTTGGACTAACATGTCCCTGATTTCACTTCCACTCTTGCCAAGTTTAACAACAAATTTAGTGTTTGTTCATTGTTCTAATTCAAGCTCAGACATTCTCTCAATGGCATACAAGAATACACAACAATAATGAATGCTACTCAGCAAGACACTGCCACACGTTGACACGAACAGAGCTGTGAGATACTGATACACCAAGGTTATGAAATATTACCGAGCTGTTTGTACAGTTTTGCCAATGTAAGCACATGGTGGCAAGTTCATGAACTTAATTGTATGATTGTGCTTGTTTAAAATGACAGAAGATATGAAACAAATATAGTGCGAAAACCTTGATTGGATTCTATTTTGAAAAAACGAACTATAGATGCCTCTGTTGGTCTGTTTCAGAAATTTGACCCCGTGGCCAGGATGTTGCATGATAACAGAGTATTTTTAGTAGTAATCCTAGGTATAATAAAGGTATTGAGGCCATATAAGAGATTGTATTTCTTATTATAGGACATGTATATTGAAGTATTTAGTGGCTATATATTATATTTAACCAATTTCAAATGGTTCAGCAATATATATATACTGATAAACAAATACCCATAGAATATTTAAAATTCAGGCAAAACCTTAACATTTCTTGAATCCAAGTGATTGGTATACAACTGTTCATGATCCCATTCTTTCAAATTTATATTTGAAATTATATATATATATTATATTAAAAACCTGGGGTGTAATTCAAACCTGTGCTCAAAATGTCATCCTGAGCTAGAAATCTAGCAAGATAAATGTGACCTCAATTTTTCTTTTCCTTGTTTCTGAACCATTTTATTTCAGGGATTCTAAGATTGAACAGTTATTCTTAAATTTCTGCATCCTCCATCTTTTATCCTTGTACAAAGAGCCATCCATTGATTTAGGGAAAGAAACAAATAATCACACTTTACTTGACTTACAGCCCACCTGAAGAAGCCATATCTTACTGGTGTTTCTCAGTTTTAGAAAAAAGACAATTTATAGTTACACACACAATCACAGTGCAAGAACTTAAACTCGATGTGTTATTATTTTTCCTATATTCCCACCTCTTCTCATAGGATAAGATGTTTCTCTTCTTTCCTGATGCCTCAGGATTGATCTGATCTTCTGTTACCCTCACTCTTTCTATAATTTCTTTTGATTTTTGGCCTTCAGCCTAACACGCACACACACGCACACCTCACCTCCATTTTAAAAATAATTTATTTTTCTACTAAGCCTCCCAAGATACATTGACGTATCTGTGTTCTTCCTTGAGAGCAAAATTTTTGTTAACTATCGTTTATATAAGCTATTGCCATTTTCAGGCCAGTTATTCATTATTCTCATTTGTTGCTGAAACAACTTTCTAAAGTCACAAAAAAATTGAATCAAATTTTCTGGTTTTTGAACTCATCTATATTTCTCTAACTTTTTTTTTAATATTCAGTACCACTTCCATCTTAATTTGTTTCCTGTAGCATCCAGATGATCTTACTATGGTTTTGAAAGCACAGTTCATGCCAGGTGACTATAGAAGATCTGAGGTACACAGGCCTTTTTTCAAGCAGGTCTGGTCACTTCCTTAGACACTTTCCTTAGCTGCTGGCATTTTGCAGGTTCAGTTCCCTGTTTCCACTTTAAACCCATTGTGCTCATGTGTGATTTTCCCTTGTTACCAGTCTGTTGTCTTATATCTAGAATCCTTCTCAGTATAGTTCTTTATATTGACTCTGTTGGAATATCTTCTTAGCTTTGATTTGAATTCCTCCTCAATATTGTACTGTCTCTTGGGCCTCTCCATCTCACATTCATGTATAACATTTTGAGGTTCACTGGTGTTATATTTTCTTGCATTATATTCAGGTTCCCAGAACACCACATCTCAGACAGGGCCAGGCATCCATCTTTTTGATAAAAAAGAATCATATACAACAGTGGTCATCCTGAGGGATCATCAGGGGTCAAGGAAAGCTCAGTTCCTGTCAGATGTGATGAACTCTTTTCTTATAGGGATTTGAATTCCAGATCATGTTGTACCAGGTGGCTCAAAGTCCGGGTCAATAGTTGTATATCCAATAACAAAGTTTTCAACTCTATTGTATTCATTAGAGTTGATAGAACTCAATCAAAGGCAATGTCACTAAATTCCTAGCTCAGCACTGTCTAAAAGAACCGTAACAATCTCCAGCAAATTACTGAAGAATTAGAGAGCTAAGGAAACTTACTATAGCAGTTTTTGGGTAGATCCCAGAAGAGGAATTGCTGGGTCATATGGTAATTCTATTCTTAATTTTTTGAGGAACCTCCATTCTGCCTTCCATAGTGGCTGCATCAATCTGCATTCCCACCAACAGTGTATTTCTGCACTGTAGGAGCAAGTTGTGTTTTCCCTCTCTCTCTCTCTTTTAAGTGTCCTTTTTCCCCCATCTTTACCATGAATGTTATGTTTAAGTGTATAGTATCCTATTTGACATATGGGTAGCCATGCCCTGCTTCTGTCTGTCTGTTCATAATTCTACTCATGGATTTGTATTCTTTTCCTGTTTTGTTTCAGGTCGAATAATTTCCTTCAGTATTTTTTGTAGTGCAGGTCGTATGTTGGAAAATTCCCTTAGCTTCTGTATGTCTGGAAAGGTCTTTATTCCTCCTTCATATCTAATATAATTCTTGGCTCATAATTTCTCTTTCGACTATTTGATTCCACTCTGTTCTGGCTTGTAGAGTTTCTGCTGAAAAGTCTGATTATAATCTAATGGGCTTTTCTTTGTAACTTACCATTTTCTTTTCCCTGGGTGTCTTGAGGATTCTTTCTTTTTCATTAATTTCTGACATCTTCAATATAATATGCCTTTTAGAAGGCCTGTTGGGATTGAGGTAGTTAGGTGTCTATTTGTCTTGGATCCTGTTGTTTCTATAAGTTTGGCAAGTTCTCATCGACTATTTGTTAGAATATACTCTCTGTTCCCTCTCCCTTTCTTCTCCTGGTATGCCCATTATTCTTATATTTGTCTTTCTGATGGAGTCAGTAAGTTTTTTAGAGGTCTTTAATTTCTTTTACATCTCAAGTCTCTCTCTTCTTTGATTTGTGTCATTTCCAGATTTCTCTTCAATGTCACGGATTCTTTCCTTTATGTGGTCAGCTCTATTAGCTAAGCTAGCTATTTCATTCTTCATTTCTTTTATTGAGTTCTTTTTTCCCCTGCCTCCCCTCCCACTCCAGTTCAAGTCAACTCCAGTTCAAGTCATTGTTTCTCAGTCTCGTTGTGTACAACCTAGCTTCCTGGTCCATTCTGCTATTATGAGCCTTGCGCTACCCCCAGGTGTGGCAGTCTGTCGCTAGTCCTCGGTCAGTCACTCACAGCAGCTCATTGCAGCTCTTGGCAGCTGCTTTCTGCTCACTATGGCTGCCAGCCACTCACGCTGGCTGCCGGCCACTCATGCTGGTCACTCATGGCTGCACAAGGTAGCCCACAGCAGCACACCGTAGCCGGTGGAATCCCTGCCTCAGCACTCAGCAGCCCACAGCCGCTCACTCCAATCTCCAGCTGCTCAAGGCAGCCCACCTCCAGGGCTGTTGTTCACAATCTTAACTGTAGAAAGCTCAGCTCACTGGCCCATGTGGGAATCGAACCAGCAACCTCAGCATTAGGAGCATGGCGCTCCAACCACCTGAGCCACTGGGGTGCGCCTTTGATTGAGTTTTTAATCTCAAGGAATTCTATTAGGTTCTTTCTTAAAATTTCAATCTCTTTGGTAAAATGTTCATTTTGTTCTTTGATTGTGTGTTTGAGTTAATTAAGTTTATTCAGAACTGCTTGCATCAGAACTGCTATCTTGAATTTACTGTCATTTAAGTCACATATCTCCATATATTTCAGTTCAGTTTTTGGAGACCTTTCATTTTCCTTCTGAGCTGCCTTGTTACCTTGGTTATTCATGGCAATTAATGAATTATTATTCCTCTTCTTAGGCATCTATAGGAGTAAATTCTGCAGCAGGTTGGTAGGACGAGGTCTTTCTTTTGCTTTCCAGTAGGTGTGGATAGAAATTTTTTCTCTCAGACTTTTATTCTCTCAGGCTGTAGATTTATATTTTATCTGCCTTATTCTTGCTTCTCACATAAAGGGTGGGTTCCCGGGAAGGTGGGTTTCACCTCTGTGAGCAGGTCGCCTGGATCACAGGGCACCACCTCCGTGAGCGTATGTGGAGAGCTTCTGAAGTTCTACAGCTCTTTCTGCACCAGTTTTAGAGCTTGTGTTTTCAGTGACGCTGTGTTCCGCTGCAGGGATCCGTCCAGATAGGTGGGGGCAGGAGCAGGATGTGTTGTGAGACGTGGCAATGAGTAAAGGCGGTAACCATCAACAGCCAATCCTGCACCCAAGGCTCCCTCCTTTTTGTAAGAACTATTTGGGCCAACAGTCCATGGCTGCAGGGCAGCTGCAGTTCTCAGTATTACAAATATTCTGTTATTTTGATATGACATTGCCTCTGTTCCACTTCTGGAACAGAGAGAGGGTTTGGGGCGAGCTCTGGGGTGGTGGGGTGGAGTTAGCTTGACTCTGTGCCTATGTCTTCTGTCTTCTTTTTGGCAGTGAGGATTTAAAACAATTTTTTCACCCTTCATTCTTTAGTCTTTGCTTGGTGGTCTCTGCTGTGTGCGTTGGATTCAGCCATGTTATAAGCTGATCCCTCAGGTTGACCTTTGGTCCATAGGGGAGCGCTAGCAGTTCACATCTTTGCCATCAATTGGTTATTGATTTATTGATGCAAGCCATTCTGACCAGAGTGAGGTGGTTTCTCATTGTGGTTTTTATTTGCATTTTTCTAATGATTAGTGAGGTTGAGCATTTTTCATATGTCTGTTGGCTATCTGTATGTCCTCTTTAGAAAAATGTCTCTTCATGTCCTCTGCCCATTTTTTAATTGGGTTTTTTTTTTGGTATTGAGTTGAATGAGTTTTTTATAAACTTTGGATATTAACCCCTTATCAGATGTATCATTGACAAACATCTTCTTCCATCAGTAGGATGCCTTTTTGTTTTATTGATCATTTCCTTTGCTGTGAAAAAAACTTTTTAGTTTTATGTAATCCCATATGTTTATTTTTTCTTTTACTTCCCTTGCTAAGGGGATATGTCAGTAAAAATATTACTAAGGGTAATGTCTGGAAATTTACTTTGTGTATTTTCTTTTAGGAATTTTTATGGTTTCAGTTCTTACTTTTTTTTTAGTTGGGTAACAGTGGTTTTTTTTCTTTCCAGGGCCCATCAGCTCCAAGTCAAGTCGTTGTCCTTCAATCTAGTTGTGGAGGGCGCAGCTCAGCTCTAAGTCTAGTCACCCTTTTCAATCTAATTGCAGAGGGTGCAGCCCGCCATCCCATATGGGAATTTAACTGGCAACCTTGTTGTTGAGAGCACAAGCTCTAACTAACTGAGCTAACCAGTCACCCAAGGATCTTACATTTAAGTCTTTAATCCATTTTGAATTTATTCTCAAATTGGGTGTAAGGAGGTGGTCCAGTACAGCTTCCTTTTTTGCATCTGTCTCTCCATTTTTCCCAGCACCATTTTTTGAATAGATTGTCTACCCCAATGTAAATTCTTGCTTGCATTGTAATAGATTAGATGACGATATAGGCATGGATTTTTTTCCTGGAATTTTTATTTAGTTCCATTGACCTTTGTGTCTGTTTTTATGGCAGTACCATGCTGTTTGATTACTATAGCCTGTTAGTATGATTTGATGTCAGGTAGCGTGATACCTCCCATTTTGTTCTCATTTCTCAAGATTGCTGTGACTATTCAGGTTTTTCCATGGATCCATGTAAATTTTTGGATTATTTGTTCTAGTTCTGTGAAAAAAGTCATTGGTAATTTGATAGGGATTGTGTTGAATCTATATATTTTAACTATATTAATTCTTCCTATCTATGAGCATGGTGTATGTTTCTATTTATTTGTATCTGCTTTAATTTTTCTCTTCAATGTCTTATAATATTCTGAGTAAAGCTCTTTTATTTCCTTGGTTAAATTTATTCCCAAATATTTTATTGGTTTTGAAGCAATTGTAAATTGGGATTGTTTTCTTAATTTTTCCTTCTGATAGTTTGTTATTGGTAT
Source organism: Rhinolophus ferrumequinum (assembly GCF_004115265.2). Taxonomy (NCBI): domain Eukaryota; kingdom Metazoa; phylum Chordata; class Mammalia; order Chiroptera; family Rhinolophidae; genus Rhinolophus; species Rhinolophus ferrumequinum. The sequence goes on from NC_046305.1 coordinate 29,336,445, forward strand.
ATATAAATGAAACTGATTTCTGAATATTAATTTTGTATCCTGCTGCTTTACTGAGTTCATTTATCAGTTCTAATAGTTTTTTGGTGGAATCTTTGGGGTCCTCTATTGGTAGTATCATGTCATCTGCATATAATGACAATTTTACTTCCTGCTTTCCAATTTGGATGGCTTTTATTTATTTTTCTTGTCTGTTTGCTGTGGCTAGAACTTTCAGTGCTATGTTTAATAAAAGTGGTGAGAATTGGCATCCATGTCTTGTTCCTGATCTTAAGGGCAACTCTTTTAGCTTTTCCCTATTGACTATATTAGCTGTGGGTTTGTCATATATGGCCTTTATTACATTGAGATATGTTCCATCTATTCTCACTTTGCTGTGACTTTTTATCACAAATGGATGCTGGATTTTTGTCAAATGCTTTTTCTGCATCTATTGATATGCCCATATAATTTTTATTTTTCATTTTGTTAAAGTGGTGTGTCGCATTAATTGATTTGAGGATATTGAACCAAACTTGCACACCAGACATGTATTCCACTTGATTGTGGCATATGGTCTTTTTAATGTATTGTTGAATTTGGTTTCCTAATATTTTGTTGAGGATTTTTGCATCTATGTTCATTCGGGATTCTGGTCTATAGTTTTCTTTTTTTACAATGTCTTTGCCTCGTTTTGGAATCGGGGTAATAGTGGCCTCATACAATGAGCTTGAGAGCTTTCCTGGCTTCTGACTTTTTGGAATCATTTGAGATAAATAGGCTATAATTCTTTTTTGAAAGTTTGGTAAAATTTACCTGTGAAGCCATCTGGTCCAGTCTTTTGTTTGTTGGAGTTTGTCGATTCCTGATTCAATTTCATTGGTAGTAATTGGTCTGTTCAGATTTTCTGTTTCTTTTTGATTCAGCATTGGAAGATTGTATGCTTCTAGGAATATTTCCATTACTTCCAGATTGTATAATTTTGGCATATATTTGCTCTTAGTAATTTTCTTAAATTTTTTCTGTTGTCACTTCTCTGCTTTCTTTTCTGATTTTATTAATTTGGATCCTCTTTTTTTTTGATGAGTCTGTTAATGGTTTGTCAATTTTGTATATCTTTTCAAAAAACCAGCTCTTGGTTTCACTTATCTTTTTAATGGTAATTTTTAGTCTCTATTTCATTTATTGCTCCTTTGATTTCTATTTCATTTATTTCCTCCCTTGTATTTCCTTTGGAATTATTTTGCTGTTCTTTTTCCTTTTTCGTTAGGTGTAGAGAGAGAGAGACTGTTTGAGATTTTTCTCATTTCTTTAGGTAGGCCTGCTTTGCTATAAATTTCCCTCTTAAAACTGCTTTCACTTTATCCCAAAGATTTTGGGTCATTGTGTTTTTATTTCCATTAGTCTCAAGGTAATTTTGATTTATTCCTTGAGCTCATTGTTGACCCATTCATTACTTAGTAGCATGTTATTCAGTGTCCATGTGTTGGTGTGTCTTCCAGTTTTCTTATTGTAATTGATTTCTTGTAATTGATAACACTGTGCTTGAGAAGATGCTTGATATGATTTCAATCTTCTTAAATTTATTTATCTATTCGGTGTAACCTGGAAAATGTAGCATGTGCACTTGCTGTTTTGGTGTGAAATGCTTAAAATTATCAATTAAGTCCATCTGGTCCAATGTGTGTCACTTAAGGCCAGTGTTTCCATATTGATTTTCTGTTTTGAGGATCTGTCCTTTGGTGTCAGTGGGGTATTGAACTCTGAATGTGTTACATACAGTTGATCTTTGTCTTTTTCTCAGTCAATGTCTGTTTTATATATTTAAGGCTTCCTATGGTAATGTGTATAGATGATTGTTAGGTTATATCCTCTTGTTGAATAGATCCCTTTATTATTATGTAGTGCCCTTTTTTGTCTTTAATTTGTTTTTTCTTTACTGGGTTTTTTGCTCCAAGTTAAACAGTAATTTCTAGTCCAGTTTCCAAGTGAGGCTAGCCAGTGGTACTTTTTCCTAGCTATTTTTCTTCTTATCATTTCCCACCATTAACAAATGAAGAGATTTACCTGATATATCTTTCTACCCTAACAAGATAAATAGTAATCCCTGAAACAATGACTCAAAGACTTGCCTGTTGTGAGGTGAGGCTGTGGGAAGTTGTTTAGAAGAAGCTCTGGGCAAACTAGTTGCTAATCAGAAAATTATGAGGAAAAGAAAGTTATGGATTTCTGTGGTGAGAAAAAACTAGTGTTGCCTATATTCCAGAAAAGGAAAAATTGTGGATCATCTGATTCTAAACCTCAGCCGACTGAAGGAATTAGAAGTCAACTTTTGTTTCACCACAATAAAGGGGAAATGCATTTGGCTGTAGCAAGAATAAGAAAATATTGTACTGGGGGTTGACCAGACTGAGACTAAAAATAATTCTGATTTTCTGGGTGTGTTGGTGTCTTATTGCAGGTGTCTTATTTACATGAGTTTGTATTTAGAGGCTTTTGATTTCTGTCTGAAAGAGGAAGGTTAAGGGATGAGACGGAATTCCTAAGAAAAGGACAAGAACAATAGTATAACAAAAATGCCAATGATGTACTATTGGGCTAAAAACATCAGAGTACAAAACTGTATTATACATTATTCTTGCAGTTAAAACTATCTAGAAAATAAACCCTCACTCTACAAACTCAGGCAAAATATATGATTTCTTAATTTTTTTCTGTGACATTTAAATTTTTATTTTTTATCATTGCTGTTATTGATTAATTTTTAAAAGATTTTTGTTAAAAATATAGCTCACATACAATGTTATATTAATTTCAGTTGTACACAATAGTTATTCAACATTTATATACATAAAGAAGTGATCAGCACGATAAGTCCAGCAACCAGCTGATATCCTACTATGCTATCACAATATTATTTTTCATATTGTCTATGATGTATATAGTTACATCCCCATGACTTATTTGTTTTTCATCTGAACATTTGGCTTTCCTATTCCCCTTTTCAGTTTTTCACTTACAATTGGCATTCAATATTATTTTATATTAATTTCAAGTGTACTGCATAGTGGTCAGATAATTTAAGAAATGACCCCCTGGCACTCTACATAGATATTGCCATATCATTTACTATATTCCCAATGCTATTTTGTAACTACCATGACAATTTGTAACTACCAATTTCTACTGCTTAATCTCTTCACCTTTTTCATCCTGCCCTATAACACTCTCACACCAACCTTTATTCCCTGAAAATAAGGCCTAACCGGAAAGTAGGCATGATTTTTCAGGATGCTCCTAATATAAAATAAGCCTTACCATATTTCGCCGAAAATAAGGCTGGGTCTTATATTTATTTGTGCTCCAAAAGATGCATTTGGGATAATTTTACATGAGGAGCATCCTGAAAAATCATGCTAGTGATTATTATCTGATTAGGTCTTATTTTCAGGGAAACACGGTATCACCCCAACAACTCTAGTACACACCTGACACGATACATAGTTATTACAATATTATTGACTATATTTATCATACTATAGCCTACATCCCCATTTTTCACATTCCCCTTTTTTCACCCACACCCTCAAATCCCCTCCCATGTGGCAAAATGTTTTCTGCGTCTATGAGTTTGTTTCTGTTTTGTTTCTTTCTTTTGTTCTTTAGAATTCAAATAAGCAAAATCACATTACATTTCTCTCTGTCTGACACTCCATTCAGCCCAATACATTCCAGGTCCATCCATGTTACCGCAGATAATACGAGTCGATTTTCTTCCATGGCTGAGCAATATTCCATATGTACCACATCCTCTTTATCAATTCTTCCATTCACAGACACCCACGTTGCCTCCACATCTTGGCCATGAACATACAGATATGAGGCCTGACAATTATGTTTGGGAACTAATCCTGGAAAAAGTGCTACATACCTTATTGCTGAATTCCACTATGGTCACCTTCAAAGTTCCTTGGGAAGCTATGCACTAATGCCAGTGCATAGTCAACCCTACAAAGCAATTTTGGAACTCTTGATTTTTGAGTGGCCATCATATTACCTTTAATGTCCTGAATATCATCAAAATATCTTCATTTAAATATTTCCTTTATCTTCAGATAAATAAAGAAGTCAATGGAGCCATATCAGGTGAGTGTGTTCTAATACAGTTACTTGTTTACTAGCTAAAAACTCCCTCACACACAGTGTCATGTGAGCTGGTGTATTGTCGTGATGCAAGAGCCATGAATTGTTAGCTAAAAGTTCAGGTCATTTTCGTCTAACTTTTTCACTCAGCCCTTTAAGCACTTCCATATATAGTAAAGTTGGTTAGTTAACTCTGTGCAATTGGTGCAAAATCATAATGAATAACACTTCTGATATCAAGAAATGTTAGCAATATCATTGTGACTCTTGATTTGGACTGACAAAACTTTTTTGGTTGTGGAGAAATCGCTGACTTACATTGTGCAATTTGACGCTTTGTTTCAGGGTTGTATTGGTACACCTATGTTTCATCAGCAGTGATAACATGGCCCAAAACTTTGTCTTGCCACTCCAAAATGTTTTGGCAAACTTTGATTCTCCTTTGCTTTTGTTCATTGGTGGACTCCATTGGGATCATTTTTGCAGTCACATTTCTTATGCTAAGCTTTTCATTTGAGATTTTCCTAATTGTTTCTCTATGGATGTTTACTTGGTCATCTATGCTTCTCACAGTCAGCCAACGTTTTTGATGCACAATTCAATGAAGTTTTGCAATGTTTTCATCAGTTTTGCTCATTACTGGCCTCCCTGACCTCTCTTTATCAGTGGCACATTCTTTCCCTTCAGAAAACCATTTAATCCATTTGTACACTGCCATTTTCTTCATGGCATTATCCCCATAACCTTGGACTAACATGTCCCTGATTTCAATTCCACTCTGCCAAGTTTAACAAAAAATTTAATGCTTATTCATTTAATTCAAGCTCAGAAATCTGGCGATGACAAAAAAACATGCAAAAACAATAATGAATACTGCTGAAAAAGACACCGCCACACGTCTATATGAACACAACTGCGATACAGTGATACATGAAGGTTATGAAATCTTTCCAAGTTGTTTGTGCAGTGCTGCCAATGTAATCACACAGTGGCATATTCACAAATTTAATTGTCAGACCTCGTACATACAAGAATCATTTTGGGTTTCTTCAGATAAATATCCAGAAGTGAGATTTCTAGGTCCTTCTTTGTCTGTTTCCAAACCTTCATTTAGAGTCTATTTTGTCTGGTATAAGTATTGCTACTCTAACTTTTGTTTGTTTCCATTTTCATTAAATATCTTTTTCCATCCCTTTACTTTCAATCTACGTGTGTTTTTCAATCTAAAGTGAGTCTCTTGTAGGCAGTATATGTAAGGGTCTGTTTTTTTAATCCATTCAGTCCTCTTGTCTTTTGATTGATTTAAATCCATTTACATTTAAAGTAATTATTGATAGATATGTAGCTTTTGCCATTTTATTATAATTTTGATTTATTTTAGTTTTTCCACCTTAAAGAAGTCCCTCTAACTATCCTTGTAATACTGGTTTGGTGGTGATTAATATTTTTAGCATTTGCTTTATCTGCCTTTTGATTTTAAAAGACCGCCTTGCTGGGTAGAGTGCCCTTGGTTATACGTCCTTGTTTTCTATCACTTGTAATATTTCATGACAATCCCATCTGACCTGCTAAATTTTTGTGGAGAAATCAGCTGACAATCTTATGGGAGCTCCCTTATAAGTTAATAGTTGCCTTTCTCTTGCTGCTTTTAGGATTCTCTCGTTGTCTTTAACCTTTGCCATTTTAATTATAATATGTCTTGGACCTGTTTAAAATCATCTTGTTTTGGACTCTGTGTTTCCTGGATTTGTATGTCTGTTTCCTTCACCAGTTTATGGAAGTTTTCAGTCATTGTATCTTTAAGTAGGTTCTCAATCCCTTGCTTTCTCTCCTCTCCTTCTGGCAGCCCTATGACGCGAATCTTGGTACACTTGCTGTTGTCCTGTTTATCTCTTAAAGTATCATATTTAAAAATTCTTTCTTCTTTTTGCTGTTCCAATTAGGTGTTTTTTACTACTTTGTCATCCAACTTGCTGATTCGATCCTCTGCTTCATCCAGTCTGATGATGCTTTCCTCTAGTACATTCTTCATTTCAGTTATTGTACTCTTCACTTCTAACTGCTTCTTTTCTATTGTTTCTATGCTTTTTTTGTGTTTGCTATCCCACTGTGTTTTTACATGGAGATGTTTTGGGGGCTCCTCTTTCCCACACAAGTACTCCAAGCTGGGGAGACTAGTTATGGGACTAGAGTCCTTCACTTCACTGGGGGAACTTCCACAGCTGAGATATCCCTCCTGATTCTCAACCTCCACATAGAATTTGGGGCCAGCCTCTTTCACAATTCCACCCTCTCTACCAGGCTTGATGCTTCTTCTTTACATCCTTAGTTATAAAACTTTTGTTCAGCTAGATTTCAGGTGGTTCTCGAGGTTCATTGCTCTATAATTCAGTTGTAATTTTAATGTGTTCATAGAAAGAAGAAGGTACAGTGTTTATCTACTCCAACCAACATCTTGGATCCCTGCATACCTGGGTAAATCTAATTTCTATTGCTGGTAGTCTATTCAATGGCAGAAAATTGATTTTAATTCATTTAAGATTAGAACACATTTTCCCTCAGTCACAGATATATTACTAGATTTTGGAGAACCAATTAGAATCATATAATAACTATACTTTAAAATCTTTTGAGACTTCTTTTTCAGTCTTGATATATAATAACGTTTCTAAACATTACATTGGATGAAAAGTTGTCAATTATCTTCTTAGATTCTTTTATATTTTTGCTGAATTTTTTTTGGCTGTTTGAACTATAATTTATTGAAAGACATATGCTGAAATTTCCCACTGTTGTAGTCACACAGTAGCCTAGCTAACTGTCCCCCCGTGTCTTTCCTTAAGGAAAGAAGAGTCTGTAAGACTGCCTTGTGTTTACACCTTATGTTTGTCTGGTCCCCAAAAGATCGTTTTCAGCCCAAGACAGGTAAGGTATCTCACAGGATATGCAACCTAAGCCAGGCGGAACTGAGTGGGGACCCCTAATGAGCTGCCATATAGATATATGGCATCCCCTTCCCCCTGCCTTGGAAAGTCTGTTGCCCTGTATTGCTTTTCCCTTGCAACTGTTTGTGAGAGAAGTCATTAAGACAATAAAGATCAGTTCTCTCACTTATCTCAACAGAGCTGCTACAATATGAGAGTCGACCATGAAAGATACATACTTTAGGTAAGACATCATGGACTGTTTACAGACAAAAGGTGAGTGGAATAAACATTTTTCTTCTATGATGTATGAGTCTCACAGTCCATGTAAAAAACAATGTTATTTTCTTACATTTGTATACCTATCAATAAAACGGTCAGTCGGCCTTATTCTGGACTCCAGTCCTCTGAGACTGACAGATTCCTGGCCTTCTGAGAGATTTAACTGCATTATCCCAAACCACCCTTTCTCGCACCTTCACTGCCTGTGTTGGGCTGGACGTGACATCTGGCACCCAACTTCAGGCTTGAGAAGGGAAGGATGGTTAAGAGTCGTAAGGATTTACAGACACGGTGAAAGGACTCCAAGAATCTGCCGCGGCAGCTACCTGGGGTAAGTAGGTAGTCTATGGATTTGGAGTCTTTAACCAGGTAATGAAGGAATTCAAAAGAAACAACTAACCCTTTAATGTGAAATAGTGTGATTATGTGAGTAAATGCTTATAACTTCACCGTCCTTTAGGACTATGGTGTTTGTTTGGGCTTGGAACCACGGTTCCATAAAGCGTCATACGGCATAATGGCAATTTGACATCTCGCCAACCAGGGTTGGGGGTTATAAAACCACGCCTTAGCAAAGACGTGTTCTAAGGTCTTGAGACAAGGCCAGCCGAGCATCGGAGTGTAATTGGAGTGAAAGTCTTTCTCTTTCCTTTCTTGTTTAATTACTAACATGGGTAATGCAGAAAACAAGTACAGATCTTATATCTGCTTGCTTCAGTAGCTTCTTCACACAAAAAGCACAAAAAGCACAAAACTGCAGGAAAAAACTCATTGAGACTCATTGTTCCTGGTTTTCAAACCTTGGGACACTTCAGATAGATAAGTGGGGAAAAGTAAGACAACATCTCTATACATTACACTCCAACGGAGTGTCTTTTCCCAGGTAATCTGGGAAACATTACAACTAATCCGCTCAGTTTTCGAACCGCTCCAAACAGACTCAGGGAAATAGTAGCTTGTTTAAAAATAAGGCCCAGCAACTTTTTCAAGCTGTGAAAGATTTCGTTAACAAAAAGGATAAAACAAACAAAAAAAGAGCTAGAGACTTAATGTAGAGACTCTGAGTCCGACAAAAAATGTAGACAAAAACAAAAAGGTTAGGAGAGAACAAATCTCTACAAAAAATTTAGGCGATATTAGTTAGCTTCATCCCACTCTGGGAATCCCTATCTATGCGCTCAGTAATTTCTTTGGTCTCTTTCGGGGTCCTTCTCAATTAGAGAGTCCCTGAACCCTGACTCCTCAGGCCGACAAAGAGAACAAAGGTGAACAAAAAATTCAAGAAGCTCGGATTCAACGCATAGATGTCAACCGTTACCAATTTTAATTTTCCCCACTATCCTATTTCAAAAAAATTACTTGGAAGAGTGGCTGTTTCTACCTAATAATTTTGTCAAATCACTCCCAGCATATTTAGAATTAATTTCAGAGTTTGTTTTACGAGATCGTACTAGAGTCATTTACACAGAATCGAAGCTAATATAAGATAGTAGTTCCGTTTAAAAAGCAACACATTACACACTTAAATACCCATTCCGAAAACTAGCAAGTTGCTATTTGTGGATATTTTGGAATTATTAACAATCACTATCAAAAAAATAAATTGTTTCAATTCCTTCTAAAGACCAGTTGTATTCTCCCTAAGAGATATAGTCCAGAGACAATTTCAAAAGCTGTTAACAGTTTTTACTGATGGATCTAGTAACGGCATGGCAGCGATTGTGAGTGAAATAAATCAACAGGTGATTCAAAGTAATTGTACCTCCGCACAGAGAGCAGAGTTACTTGCTAACTGCCTTACAAGATTACACTGAACATTTAAATATTGTCTCTGATTAGGCTTATGTAGTTCACCCAGTAAAAAATGTTGAAAGGATGTTACCATCTGATAACTCAAACCAGTCTCTCCACTTTCTTTTTAACCAGCTTTAACAGGTTGTCACAAACCGACAACATCCATTTTTCATTACTCATATACGCACCCAAACCTCCCTAACAGGAACACTGACACGTGGCAATGCTGTTGCTGTTCATTAATTGCTAATTTCATTCTTTAACCCATAAAAATGCCGCTGGCCTTCAGGCTCATTTACCTATTACTTACAAACAAGCCAGACATATAGTTCAAACTTGCCCAAACTGCCAAATTCTTAATGCTTCTCAAGAGAGCCCTGAAGGGTTAATACCCGAGCACTAGTTCCAAATGACATTTGGCAAATGGATGTAACTCATGTCCACTCTTTTGGACGTTTATCTTTTGTCCATGTCACTGTCGATACTTCCTCTGGTTTCATCTCGGCCACCGCTCAAAGTGGAGAAAATGGTAGCCACTCTTGGAGACATTTACTTCTCCATTATGGGTCTGCCTCAAGCCATTAAAACAGGCAATGGCCCAGCTTACACTAGTAACAAGTTCATAAAATTTTGTGTACAGTGGAAAATTAATCATACATACAACAGGGATTCCTTATAATCCCCAAGGACAAGCTATTGTAGAACGTGCTAATTGTACTCTCAAAAAACAACTTCAAAAACAAAAGGGAGGAGACAATCCTCCACAAGTACAACTGGCCAAACCATGTTTACTTTAAATTTATGAATTCTTCTGGCTATAACAGTAATACAGAGCCACACCTATGGCACACAGTTACAAAAAGATATTTTAATTATCTCCATAGTCCTAAGGCCTTAAGTGATATGCCCATTTGATGGAAAGACATTCAGACTAATCAATGACATTTAAAACTTTCTTAACATTAAAAAGAGGCTTTGCTTGTACTTCTGCAGGTCCTAAAGAAAAACCATTGTGGATTCCTGGTCGGTCAAACCCTATGTGTGACAACCCACAGAAGACTCACATCTATAAATACCGATCCAAACCCCTCGAGTTTGGGAGGGCTCTCCCACTGTTCATATTGTTCTTCAATTGCTTCATAAGATTTTATATAAAACGAAAAAATTTATTAGACTGTAATTAATGCTATTATGGATATAATTGCTATAATCACGGTTGCTGCTGTTTCTGGTGTAGCTGTGCATCAGAATGTTGAAACTACAAAATTTGTACAAAATGACATAAAAATGCTAGTAAATCTTGTAATCCACAAATCAAAATAGATAAAAAAATGTTAGATTAACCAATTTAGAAACCACTGTTGTATTTCTTGGAGATCAAGTAAAAATATGTTTGTACTATGATTACCTTAAAATGTGATTGGAAAGTATCCACTTACTGTGTAAGCCGATTTTCTTATAATCAAACTCGTACGCCATGGTCTAAGGTGCGAGCCCATCACTTGGGACATCTCACTGTGGAATTTATGCAATTACAACAAGAAGTTGATCAGATGTCCAGTTCCAAGCCTCGGCTCCTCCCTAGAGAAGAGACAATTTCTGCGGCTGGAGAAGGACTTTCCAATTTATACCCTGTTAAATGGATAAAGACTCTGGGTTGAGGGTTTCCTGGGGCTCCTGTGGTTCTGCTTACTATTCATTGTTCATTTTGTTTAGTCCTCAGATATGGACAAATAGCCCTCCAGTGGGCTATAAAAGAAGAAACTGCACGGTATGTGTCTCTCATACTTCAAAAAAAGGATGGAAGATGAAGTCACACTGCAGCCTAGCCAACTGTCCCCCTGTATCTTTACTTAGGGAAAGAAGAGTCTGTAATATGACTGCCTTTCTGGAGCTCTGCTCTATCCTTGTGTTTACACCTTATGTTTCTCTCTCTGGTCCCCAAAAGATCGTTTGCAGCAAAAGACAGGTAAGGTATCTCACGGGAAATACAACCTAAGCCAGGCGGAACCTAGTGGGGACCCCTAATGCCTTATAGAAATATGGAAAGGGGACTTGCTTCCCCTTCCCCCTCTCTGGGAAACTCTGTTGACAGCTATGGCTTTAGTCTTGCACCTGTTTGGGAGAGAAGTCACGAAGACAACAAAGATCAGTTCTCTCACTTATCTAAATGGAGTTGTTACAATATGAGAGACTTGACCCTGAAAAGGCCATGTATGAAAAGGTACATACCTTAGGTAATACATCATGGGACATTGTTCTTTGGCTGTTTATAGACAAAGCGTGGTTGGAATAAACATGTTTCTGCTATGATTTATGAGAATCACAGCCCATGTAAAAAACAATGTAACTTTCTTGTATTTGTATACCTATCAATAAAAACCTTCAGTCGGCCTTATTCTAGACTCCAGTACTCTGAGACTGAGACATCCCTGGCATACTGAGAGATTTAACTGCAATGTGTCTTTTTGTTTCTTTCTTAAAAACGTAACCCAAACCCCCTCTTCTCACACCTTCACTGTCCGTGTTGCGCTGGACCCAACACACTTGTGTGGTTATTTTGATTTGTTCTTGCAGATCTGTAAATTTCTGATTATGTATATTTAGTCTAAGTAATGATGTGCACACATATTTTGAATTGTTATATTGCTTTGGTATCTTTTACCTTTAATCATTGTAGAAACTCTGTACCTAATGATTCTGTTTGTCTTAAAGTCTTCTTTGACTAATATTAATAAAGATCTACTGACTGTCTTTTAGTTATTATTTGGTTGATGTATCTCTTTCCATTCCTTCCTTAGCAACCTTTCAGTATGTTCATGCTTTAGCTGTGTCTTTTGTCATTTGTAGATAGCCCAGAAAATGGAAAGGTTGACATCTGACATTCTCTTTTAACTGGCAAACTTAATATATATATGTTCTGGGATTGTTCCTTTGAAGTTGGTGTTATTATATTGTTTACTTTCTTCTTTTTTAAAATTTTATAAGATCAATATTTATATATTTCCCTCCATCCTTCTTTCATAACTCCTACACCATTACTTCTGTGGGAACACGTCAATTTCATTTCTTACACTTCATGTAAATTTCTTCCAGATGTAGCGTTTTTTTTGTCCTGAACACTTAGCGTCATGTTCTCTCTCTCCCTCTCTTTCTCCTCTCTGTCTTTTAATTGAGGTGAAATTCACATAAATTATCTTAAAGTGAATAAATCTATGGCATTTAGTACATTCATAATGTACTAAATATGCTATCACTACCTCTATTTATGTCCAAAATATAACAGGTCGTCTCTTTTGCTTTGTTCTATAATGTATTTTATTAGTATTCATGCCAGGTGGTTTTAATCTTTTGTCTATACACACCCAGAATCTTCCAAAGGAGGAGCCCTTGACATCATTCCTCATCCATTTTGCTATTAGAATAATCATCAATCTAATTTGAAGCCAAAGAGTAGTGCTGAATCGTACAGTAAATATTCTTAAATCCTTTAGAAGATATTCTTAGAATAAAATAAAGATATTCTTATTCTTTAGAATAAAGATATTCTCTTTAGAAGAGAAACAAGAGGATGACTATGGATTGACACAGGGAATCTTTATGCTCCCTAAAATGAGCATAACTGCCATGGTCAATCCATGACAAAGAGCCATCTTATTACTTTCAGTCCTCCACTTCCATGCTACCCAAAGAAGTTTAGAACTCTCCCCCAATCTAATGTCTTTCAGTATTGTTGCTTTATTATTATTGTGGTAAAACATATATAACATAATTTTATAATTTCAACCATTCATAAGTGTACAATTCAGTTGTGGCTGGTTAGCGCAGTAGGTTAGACGGCAGTGCTCTTAACAACATGGTTGACGATTTGATCCCCATATCGACCACTGTGAGCTGCACCCTCCACAACTAGATTGAAACATAAGTGTAAAATTCACATGCATTACATATATTCATAATGATGTGTACTCATCACCACTGTTTATACCTAAAACTTTTTCATTGTCCAAACTATTGGTATTTTTTCATGTTTATTCTAAACCTGGTTTTTCTTATCATTCATGGTGGTAAAGACTACATGGCTGGTAAACACACTTTTGAAGCATCCAGATCAATTTCTGTGGAAGCTCAGGGTTACTAAATACTATTAAATATTAAATCTTTACTCTTCCTTTCTAGAAGCCTCTTATATGGTCCTAATGTGTCCGGTTTATAAGCAAGCAGAGAGAGAAAAGAACACAGCAAAACAGAGGAGATCTCACAGGGAAGGGACCCTGGACCAATGTCAAAAGAACTGGGGAGAGAAAATGACAGGCAGCATGGTTTGGGAAGACATCCCACTGGCACCCTTATGGGTGGTCGGGATGGGAAGGGACCAGAGAGAACTTTGGGGCCTACTACATAGTAGCCACAATCAGGTTCTCTCAGTTGTCTGCAAAGGCCCACAGTCCTGGCCATGGGTCAGTATTCAGCGTCCCTCCAGAAAGGAAAAAGGCAACAGAGGAATAGGAGAAAGTAGCAGAGAGGTTGATAAAGAGCCTCCAAATGGCACCATTCTAGATAGAAGTACCTCAGTTGCTAGCAAGGATCGTTCATGCCAAACTCGCCCCATTCACAGTCTCCCTTCCTTACAAGAGAAAGCAGTCGGACTGTAACCAACATTCTCCCTGCACACTGCCAGAGAGAAATGACCAGAGCCCTTCTGCAAAGACTTTCTCTGTGGCCTAAGGTAGGCAGCCACGCTAGTCACTTTTAAATGGCTGATGGAGGCACAATATTTTGACAGGAGAAAGAGACAGAAAATGATGTAGGATATTTTCTTTGTGCCGGGATCATATCTCATGATAGTGAAGAATGGAAGCATGGACCAAGGAGAGGTGAGGTTCTTTAAAAGAGAGAGGATAGTCTATGAAAAGTAAATAGAAAAGAGTGACAGCTCTCAGAATGAGAGGGGTCGTGACCAGGTTGCCCAACATGGAACAAAGGCTCCTATCCTTGCCTGCTTGGAGAAGAGGGCTGGTGCCTTCTAATGGAATTTGTCTATCAGGTTTGTCTTGTTTGCCCACCCTAAAGTGAGTAATGAACCCATCCCTATCTATCAGATCTTAAAGGGGTTAATAAACCCATCCCTATATATCAGATCTGTTCCTTTTTCTTGCCAAAAGAGATTTATGAAATAATTGTAACCTCAAGGCACATTCTCACATCTTTGTCCTGGAGTGGAGACCCTCCAGAACCTGGATTTGTTTATTCCACCAAGGACATTCCTGTCTACCTAAAGACATGCTAACTAACCTGTCTTATTAGTAATTGTCTTCTCTGGGCTTATAAAATAATTGCAGAATACAATTCCTATGCCTGTTCTTAACCATTCATCTTGGAGTCTACCATGGACATCGCTTATGCCTCAGTAAGGACTTCACGATATGCAATCAAATGAAAAACACTTAGATAGCCCAAGATAGTGAAGAAGTGGATTGATAAATGAATTTGTAGATCAAAGCTCGTAAAAATCGGGATATATTGAAACCAGAGGGCACATGCTGCCTGCACAGCTCAGCCACTAGACCAACACAGTAGTTGGGTCATAGCATCAACACTTATGATCATAACACAGGTGGTCTGAGAAGGGTTACCACGTCCAAAAACTGCCTTGACAGTCTCAGACCAACTTGAGGTCTTTAAGGGGAAAATCTGGGCATTCCTCCAGAGGATACATGATGGTTCCAGGGGTCTGCATGGCTTCCTTGTGGTCTTGTGATTCAATGTTGGAGCCAGCAACTCAGGAAAAATGATGGCAGAGAAGAAATCCTGAATGTTGTCATTACAAAAGGGATAATTGGAAATGTGACTATAAAACCCTTACCGTGTTTATCTCTAAACCCTGGAGAGTCTAAAACATTCCTATACAACAATGAATCAGGATACATTAATGCGTCATCAAACATTTTACCTATAATGGGAAGAGATGGCTTACTTGAGATAGGGGCTGAACTCAAATCCTTAGCTCTTGACTCTGTAGTTCTGTATGTGCAACCTTACATCTCTGAATCTCAGAGTCCTTGTCTGTAATATCAGTCTAATAATATCTGTTAGTCTAATAATACCTTTTGGAAAAAGCAATGTGATAACTGAAGTGAAAATCTTTGTAAGATCTAAAGGGCACTTTTCATGAGAGATCATGTGGATCAACCGCCACTTGGTTTTCAGATCTACCCTCCACTAGGCTGAAGGGTGTTGTCCCAACTAATGCAGGACAGAGAGTAGCCTTGCTTTCATTATACATTAGTCGGATGGCATCACATATACTCATAGTTTTCACAATTACCATGTTTTGCCATGTCAGTACAGGCTTAGAATAACCACGAGCTTAGTGTTCATCACAGAGAGACCATCAGCAAATCTTAGTCTAGGTCCATCTGGAGAGAAAGTAATCTCTCTCTACCTCACCAAGGGAGGAAGTGGAGAAGAGAAGAGGGAGGCCGGCTGATTTTTTTTTTAGTCATTTCAGGCTTTGTGCGTCTGAGCCTGGCATGTATTGAGAAAGGTGACTGAACGAAAGAAAGGTGAATGATTACATTTTCTAAATTTTTAAATGTGTGCTTACCACTGACTAGAATACAAGTGAACATGAACTCCCTCTTTTCAGTTTCTTTATAGAGCTTTCTCGGTTTCCTTCCAATAGCTTCTTGGCTGCCAAGGAGCAAATAATTTCTCCTTACAGACAAATTTGAAGAATAAAAGAAAATTCTGCATGTAGATTACACTTTTTAATTTTTTTACCCATCATGTCCCTCTCACAAAGAGGATTTCAATTATAACTGAAGGGGTTATCTTGGAATCTAATTAAGCAATGGTATTAAATTTATTGAGGCTTTTTCCCCCAGGATTGGTAACATATAGCCCTATCTCATCCTTAATTTCCATATATATATCTTAAGCAAAGCTAAAAGGGAAATCCCACAGGTCCTTTTTTTAAATGAAGTTTTTGACTTTTCCTCAAGTAGGATATAGAATTTGTGTAATCCAGGGTATCTCAATATTAATGCTGAATAAAGGTGAAGATTAATGGCTGAATGTTAGAAGACCTGAGAAACTCATGAGAAGATGGAGGGAGACTACTAGTTGATTGGGCAATTTGAGCGGAGCCACAGTAACAAGAGGGCATCTTCCCTGACAATCAAAGCAACAGGTAATTGTGCTTATAAGCATGGACTCCAGAGCCACAAAGAAGCCCCAAGCCTACAATAACTATGGAGTATTAAAACATGTGCAACAGAGAAAATGTACTTTACATTTAATTTTTACTTAAAAACTCGTGTTCAGTTAGTGGAAAACTTAAATATGACTGAAATAACCTGGACATGTAAATTTACATTTTGAACTATAAAGTTTATGAAAGCTGAAAAGAGACTATCTCTGATGAAAACTGAACAATCAGTAGACATGTGCTTACATACCAAACAGGTCTAGAAACACTAGCAGCATTCTACATTCATCAGCCTTTCTGGTAACATATTTTGACAAGCCAGCCAGGAAGTAAGCCCCTATAGGAGACCGTAAAATCTCTCCCGGACTTTCCTATACCTCTTTTGTCTGCCGCCCTTTGCAGGCATGTGTTGGACCATTGTAGAAGGGCTTTGGTCATTCCTCTCTGGAACTGCGCTGAGAGAATGTTGGCCGACTGCTTTCTCTTATAAGTAGAGGGGCCTAAGAATTGCACGAGTTTGGCATGAATGATCCCAAATGACCATTAGGGAACCTGCAGCTTGTGATAAAATAATCCGGTCTTGGAAGAGGTCATTTAGTACCTGCCTGGCTAAAGACAAATCCAAGCACCAGTGAGGTCTGCGTTTGCATCCTATGCCATGTCTCTCTAAAGACTTGATTTTGTTATCGCCTCTGTTTTGTGATCTCACTGGTACTCCTCTGGGGACGACGTGGTTTCTCTGTGCCTGGCTCGTCCCCCAGGTCAGGGCTGCCACAGTCACAGCCAGGAGTAAAGGGCCACCACAAGAGTACAGCTCCTCCAGAGCACCGCTAGCACGGCCACAGCAGCCACGACCAGGCAAACTTTTTGAGGAGGACCATCATATTCCAGGCTTTCTTTCCTTAGGAAACAGTCTTGTCCAAAGCATTTGGGGCCTTCAGATCTATGAAGCTAGAAATCAACTACTGGAACAAATTAAGAAGATACACAAATATATGGAGGCTGAATAGCATGTTACTAAATAATGGAAGAATTCAAAAGATATCATGAGACAAATGAAAATGAAACACAAAGACCCAAATTGTACGGGGTGCAGAGAAAGTAGTCTTAGGAGGGAAATTCATAGCAAGGCAGGCCTACATAAAGAAAGAAGAAAAATCAGTAATCAATTTATCTTCACACTCAGATCCAGAAATAGAACAGCAAAAGAAGTCCAAAGGGAGTACAGGGAAGGACATAATAAAGACCAGGGTGGAAATAAAAGAAATAAGAAAAAACACAAAAATCAAAGAATCCAAGAGCTCGCTTTCAGAGAAGATAAACAAAATCAACAAAACATTAGGCAGACTCATAAAAAAAAGAGGACCCAAATTAACAAAATCAGAAATGAAAGAGTAGAAGTGAATACAGACACCATGAAAAAACAAAAAAAATTAAGAAATGACTATGAGCCAACAAATTAGACAATCTGGAAGAAATGGACAAATTTCTAAGCATACACAACCTTCCATAGCCAACTCAAGAAGAACTGGGAACCCTGAATGGACAGCTTACCACCAGAGAAATTGAATAAGGATTCAACAAGCCCCCTACAAACAAAACCATGCACCAGACGGCTTTGCAGGTGACTTTTACAAATCATATAAAAAAGAATTACCACTAATTCTCAAAATCCACCAATAATACAGAGACAGGGAAGGCTCCAAAACATTTTTTATGAGGCAACAATTACTCTGATCTCAGAATCAGACAAAGACATTACAATAAAAGGAAACTATCGGCCAATATCGATAATGAACATACTTGCAAATAACTTTAACAAAACATTAGCAAAAAGAATTCAGCAATACTTTAAAAAGATAATACACCACTATCAGGTGGGAGTCATTCCTGGTATGCACGGGGTGGTTCAACATCTGCAAATCATTTAGTGTTGATACACCACATTAACAAAATGAAAAATGAAAATCACATGATCATATCAATAGATGAAGAAAAAGCATTTGACAAAATCCAGCAGCCATTTATCATAAAAACTCTTAAGAAATTGGGAAGGGAGGGACCACATCTCAACATAATAAATGCCATATATGAAAAATTTACAGTTTCCGTGAGGAAAAGATAAAACCATTCCACTTAAGAAAAGGAGCATGGCAGTTTGCTCTCTGCAGTTTTATTCAACATGGTGCTTGCAAGTTCTAGCCGCAGCAGACTATAAAAAAGAATAAAAGGTATCAGATTGGTAAGAAAGAAGTAAAATTGTCCTTATATGCAGTAGACATGGGTCTATATAGAGAGAACGTAAAGACTACTTCAAAAACTATAACTCAGAAGTGAATTTGGTAAAGTTGCATGATACAAAATTCAGACATCAGATGTATTTGTAGGACAAATTAAGAATACCAGATTTACAATTGCTTTAAATACTATAGAATACCTGGGAATAAATTGAACCAAAAAGTTCTGTACTCAAAAACTTGTAATACACGGAATAGAAAAAAGTTAAGAAAATACAAATAGATGGAAGCAACATAGCATGCTCATGTATAGGAAGAAGCAATGTCATTGAAATGTCCGTACTACCTAAAGCTATAAATAGACTCAGTTTATAAACAGACCAGTACCAAACTACTGAGCAAGTTTTTCACAGAAATAGAACACATAGTATTAAAATTTAGGTTCAACCATAATAGATCCCTGATAGCCTAGGCAGTGTATAAAGATTCCTGACATTAAATTATTCTACAAGTCTACAGTAATCAAGAGAGAATGCTAGTGGCATAAAAATAGATCGATGGAACAGAACAGAGTGCTGAAGTAAATCTCTGCCTATATGGTCGTTTAATCTACTACAATGGAAACACCTATTCACGTTAGGGTAAAGACTGTCTATTCAATAAATGGTGCTGAGACACCTGGCTGCCCATGCAAAAAAAGAAAGCTGGACCATTTCCTTACACCATATAAAAGAATAACTTCAAAATGGATTAAAGACTTAAATGTAATATCTGAAATCATCAAATTCCTAGAATAAAATATAAGAAGAAACTTCACAGACATTACCTGGAGTAATATTTTTACTGGTATATCCCCTCGGGCAAGGGAATTAAGGGACAATATAGAAGTGGAATTATGTCAATCTGAAAACTTCTTCACAGCAAAGAAACCATCAATAAAATAAACACAGATCCTACTGATTGGGAGAAGAGATTTACCAATCTCTTCATTTAATCTGATAAAGGGTTAAAATCACAAATTTATTAAAAAAACTTCCTCAACTCCAAAAACAAGCAACGTAATTCAAAACTGAGCAGAAGACATGAGACATTTTTCTAAACAGGACATTCAGATGGAAAACAGACATATAAAATAATGTTTCACCTCACTAATCATTACATAAATGCAAATAAAACCACCTCATTCTAATCATGATGGCTATCACATCTAAATAAACAACCAACAAGTTCTGGTGAAGTGGAGAAAGGGAATCCTTGGTGCACTAGTGGGATTACAGATTGGTGCACCCAATATGGAAAATAGTATGAAGGAACCTCAAAAATCTGAAAAAGATACTACCTTTGACCCTGGTATTCCACTCTAGCATCTAGCTGGAGAAATTCCTTTGACCCTGGTATTCCACTCCTAGGCATCTAGCTGGAGAAATTCAAAACTGGAATTTGAAAAAAATTTATGCACCGAATGCCAAGACATGGAAACAATAGACAGGCCCGTTAGTAGACAGCTCGATTAAGAAACTTTGGTACAAAGGAGTATTACAAAATCATAAAGAAGAATGAAATCTTACCATTTGCAACAATAACGGTGTTCCTGGAGAATATTATTTTAAGTGCAATAAGTTAGACAGAGAAAGACATATGTAGCCCAGTGTAGGGAAATTTCCCTTGACGTTTTCCCTTACCTGGCCAGCTGTTATTACATTATGCCAGGAAATGAATTACATCATTTAAAACTGAGTCTGGGAAAACAAGGAAAGGAAGGACGAGTAAATCCACCGATCAGAAACTGGCCAAACTCTTTGCTGCAGTTATAGACAGGCCAAGGCCAAAGCTACCTCAGAGCTACACCAACATTTCTGCAAAAAAGGAACACCGGGTAAAAAGAGCCTTAATTGGAAATGAAAGACAAACCAGTGTTACGAGTAAGTGTCTTCCTAATCCTCCGAAGCAGATGTCATCACATGCATAATAAAGTGCTATTGGAAGAGGGATTGTTGTCTCCTCAAAAGGGAGAAGGTACCAAATCCTTCCCCACAAATAGCTGTGATTTTTTTTATTGGGCCTGTGGTCCAAGGTAACTCCCAAGAGGCTGTTCTCATCAGAGTCAGAAATGTGGGGGACCATTACCGCCCCATTGCCTCACTTTGTCATTGCACTGCTCCCAAAAGAACTCTTATAATGAATATATCATTAAAAGATTCTGCTTATGAGGCCTTTTCTTACATGTGGTTTCCCTGTAGACTTCAGACCTCTGTTCTGTTATTTCTTATATTATATGTTATTTTCCATATTATAAAGTCAAAGGAGAGAAACAGGCACTCAAAAAAAAGGGACTTCTTAGTCTTTCTCATCTGCGTGCTGTAACATTAGGAGACCAAATATTATTAGAAGCCTAGAGGAAAGGGTCTCAGACAAGGTAGCTCCTAAATTGCGAGTTCCCCTAAGCACTCCAACTACTGTCAGGCTGCAGAGAGTGAGTGTCTGGGTCACCCTTGACAATAAAATCTGTTTCATTTCCAGTACCATAGAAACGGCAGACCTTTTCTGTTTCTGTTAAACATTTGAAGATCTTAAGCTACTCTTCATATTAGTAAATCAATTTCTCAGGAATAATAAGTACTCGTTACTAACCCCAGACAGCTATTTATGGTAAAACGCGTAAGAAAGTCTAAATAACTTCTCTTTTTAATACTGTTTCTGTGTTGACAGAGTGTTCTAGTACCTTCAACAAAATATGTTATTCTCAGCTCAAAACCTTGTGCATTAGGGAAAAAATTTAGTTTCCATTTGTTTAGTGTAAAGTTGTGATGAGCAAAGCTGTTACAGTAACATGGGGTTTACAAATTTTATTGAAGCAGAGAACTGCTTTTGTTATACTACGAGCTTCATTTCCATACATAAAACACACACACGAAATCTTTTCTCCCATTTGCTACAAATTAATTACAAGGAAAAGAAAAGGGACAAAGCAAAGATTAACTACACCAAGACACAATAAGTTTGAGATCCCAGATGAGGCCAAATGTTTTACAACATGCATTACAAGGAAATGTTAAACCATTAAACTTTTTAGTGTCATTTTTGTGTACCTTGTTCAAACAACTTTAGGATGTGTTTGTCATATTGAATGCATTTAGTATTCAAAGTCAAAGTTGAAAAATGAAGTTTGATATTACACATATGTTTTTGAATCTATTAATGACAACAAAGGTCCAATCCACAATGCTTATGAATTTGAGGGGGAACAGACCACATATGTAAAAAGAGGTTTTGGAACTGTCTATTAGTAGACATTCTTTTAGTTGTCCTATCCCCTCATCCCTACACTTCCAAAAACCAGCCATCAAATTTTCCTCTATATCTCGAATATAAATTCTTAGGAATTCATTTCATCAACTTATGTACACTCATATCAGGATGTGTTTGACTTCCAGTCTAAGAAAGCTGACAGAGGTTAAATTTGTTCTGATTCTGGTTATTGTTAAGTTTAATGATGTGTTAAAGATGAAGTTGAGATTACGATTCGGGTTTGTGAAGTGTCAAGGAGAAAAGCGCTAGGGTGAGTGTCACGTTTGAATTTCTGGTTGTATAGGAGGCGAGCGTTAAGTAAGGCTTTAAAATTAAGGTTAGATTGAATTATAGCATAGAATTCAAGCCAGGGTTAGCGTTAATTTACACCGTTAGTTGTAGGGAGTTTTAAGTTTATGGTAGCGTCTAGGAGTAAGGTTAATATTAGAGTTAGCGTTACTTTTATGTATAAACTTGTTTGAAACTGTCAGCATTACGTTTTTTGATAGCATTTAATTTGGAGTTACAGTATATTTTTAATGTGTTGTTTGAAGTTAGTTAGGGTCTGAACCTAGAATATTGTTTAGTGTTAGGGTTTGTGTTAAGAGTTAGACCCTTACTGGTAGAGGAGGATTTGGGAATTGAAAGATTTAGTGTTAGGCTGACCTGTAGATTAAGGAATTGTTTTTATTCGCTTATCATATATAAAATAAGACATTTACACCCCTCAACAAACTCTACTATTTGTCTGACATCGTCATAATAACTTCATTGACGCTATTCCCATGACTATAAATATAACATTATTGTTCACATTGAACATTATTCAGCTTCAGCTTCAGGGATTGCTGAAGTTGTCTTGGTAATAAGTCAATTACCCATTTGACATCCTACAAAATCTTTACAAATTCAACTATATTCCACAAATTGTCTTTCATTTTCCTGTGGCAATACTGTGAAAACCAATTAGAGTTTTCCTATCCCGTCATCCCTACACTTCCAAAAACCAGCCATCAAATTTTCCTCTATATCTCGAATGTAAATTCTTTCTTCCTTGTGATATAGGTTGTTACTATATTGTAATGAATTTATTTCGGTGCTCATTGTGGATAGCTCATTGTGGCTTATATTTGCATTGCATTTTTTCATATTTTATTGGTCATTTTTCTGACATATCTATTCAATTTCTCTACATATTTTTAATAGGATTTTTTGTTGTTAATGAGTTGTATATATTCCTTATATATTTTGCATATTAGCCCCTTATTGGAGGTGTTGTTCGCAAAAAGCTTTTTCCTTTCAGGTGGCTGCCTATTTGTTTATTGGATTCTTTTGTTGTGCAGCAGTTTTTATATTTCATATAGTTCCATTCATTTAGAACACTGGTTGCTCTAAAAACAGTGAGAATTTTGACAAAGAAATAAGAGCATAAACAATATAATTCCTATGAAAAAACAGTAAGAAATAATTGCCGTAACAGAGATAAAGAATAGTGAACTAACAGATAAATATTTAGACAGAATCAACAAATCAGCGATTTGTAAGTTAAGGTAGAAGAAAATACCAACTCATAAAATGGAAAATAAAAAATATGGAAATACAAAACAGCCCAATTAGCTTCAGAAATCCTGAGATAGAAGAACAAAATTTGGAGATATCATGCTATTTCATATGAAATTATTCTGTCAGCTTATTGTAAAAACATGCATGATAAAAACATGTATTGTAAAAACTGCATGATAAAAACAGACATTGATCCAGGAACACAATAGATAGCCCCAAAAAGGGGATGGAGATGTACAAATACGTGGCAGCTCAGGCATAGGATGCAGATGTAGCTCAGTGCACCGAACTTCCTGCATTCCAGAACTACTGCAGCTGTAAGTGAACAACTTGAACTGCTAGGGCTCTGCCTATGGGACAGCATACAACGAGGCTGAACCAATGCTGCTGGCAGAGATCTAGGAGTAAAGACAAACTGAGGAAAGCTAAACAAGATGGAATAAGCCCTCACAGTTGAAAAGCCAATAGACGCCTTAGGCACTGAGTCTACCTGCCCCATTCCAACCCTCCCAGAGCTTGCCTCCTTCTCCCAAAGATTAGTTGTAGACATGGAAGAGTAGAAGTTTCAGATTTAAAAGAACTGAACAATTACAACTGAATAATTGAAGTCTGCAGATACTCAGTCCAACTAGTCCGGCAAAATGGGGAGACACGAAAAAACAAATGGCTGTGGTGTTGGTCGGCAGCGTTGCTCTGGACCACCACTAACACCTTACCGTACCCATGTGGATATGGGTACGGTATCCATCTGGGTACGGCATCCATCTGGATAGAACCCTGCAGGAGAAAACAAAGCTCCTGAAACGCACTGTATCTGAATCTGGTGCAGGAAGACCTTTGAAACTTAAGAAAATCTCCACAGACCACTATTTTGTGGCACACTATGACCGAGGTGTACGCAAAGCCCACCTTCCAGGGAATCCCTCCATTGAATGAGATGCTGGAATGGTGCAGAAAAAATGTAAAACTATATGTAGTGTGGGAAAGAGTAAGCTGCAAAATAAAGACAAAATAAAATACTTTAAGAGAAATAAATCAATAGCCATTGATAACCAAGGTAATAAACACCTCAGGTAGAAATCGAGAAGTCCCAAGAAAATACACTTATCGATATGGATATGTGATTAAGTGACAGTGAATTCAAGAGGGTAGTTCTTATAAAACTCAATGAGAGAGAAGAAAACACTGACAGAACTCAGAAACACAAAGGACAAAATGAATATTATAGCAAAGAGATTGAAATTTTATAAAAAAACCAAATAGAATTTCTGGAGAGTAAGAAAACATTAGAAAAATGAAGAATGCCAGCTTAGGTAGTAGAGTTGACCAAGTGGAGGAAAGTATCAGTGATAGTGATGAAAGAAACGTGAAAATACAACAGATGGAAGAAGAGAGAGCACAAATTCTACAAAGTGAAAGACCTCTATGCTGAAAACTATATGACAGTTTAAAAAGGAATTGAAGAATACACAAATAAATAGAAATGCATTCCATGCTCATTCACGGGAGGAATCAACAAGTAAATGGCTATATTACCCAAACACATCTAATTCAATCCACATCTGAATCCCAATGCCATTTTTTGAAAAACTTGAACAAGAAATCATCAAATTTTGTGGAAACAACAGAATTCCAAAGAATAGAAAAGAACACCAAAGCATTCCTAAGAATAAAGAACAATACTGGAGGTATAACACTCCCTGACATTAGCTTCCTTGACAGTGCTACAATAATCTAAACAATACCGTTTTTGTAGGGAAAAAAGGAGACCAACGGAATATAATTGAGAACTCAGAAATAAACCCACACAAATATAGACATAAGCCTTGAGAAACAAGCAAAAACATAAAATGAAGAAAAGACGGCCTCTTATTAAATGGTACTAGGATAATTGGAAAGTCGCGTGCCAAAGAATGAAACTGGACTGTAACTATTTACCAAAATTAATTCAAAATAGCTTAAAAAAACTAACCATAAAACCTGAAATAGTAAACTGCATAGAAGAAACATTGACCTTGGGTCTAAGGAGCATTTTTGAATTCAAATCGAAAGCAAGGGTGGTAAAATCTAAAATAAATGAATGGGTCTATATTACTTTAAATTTCTGTACAGCAAAGGAAACCTACAAAATAAGGTGGCAACCAACTGAATGGGGAGATTTTTGTCGACACGCTTCTGATAAGTGGCTAATATCCAAAAAATACAAAGAACTCATACAACTCAACAACAGAAAAATGTACAATCCAGTTGAAATATTGGCAGAAGAGCTAAAGAGACATTTTTCCAAAGAGAACATACAAATGGCAAATAGACATATTAAGAAATGCTCATTACTAATCATCAGAGAAATGCAAATAAAAACGAGATATCTCCTTCCTCAGTTAGTATGGCTGTCTTCAACAATACAAATAATAACAAGTTTTGAGAGGGAGTGGAAGAAAATTTACACTTATGCACTGTTGGTGGGAATGTAGACTGGTGCAGCCACAATAGACTGCTGTGTGGAGCTTCCTCAATAAATTAGGAAGAGAATCACAGTATGAACCAGCAATTCCGCTGCTGGGTATCTAACCCAGAAATCAGAAAACACATATGTAACGTTCTTTGCATTTTATTTACGATAACCAAGACATGAATACAACCAAAATATCCTTCAATAGATAAATAGACAAAGAAGTTGTGGTGTATATACACAGTAGAATACTTGTCTGTGTTAAGAATAGATGAAATAGGATAATTTGTGACAACAGGGATATTTCTTGGGATTTTAATGCTATGTAAAACGAGTCAGACAGAAAAAGTAGAGAACAATATGTTTTTTTACTATGTGGTATTAAACTGCAAACAACAAAATAAGAAACAAAATCTTACAGAGAACTACAGTTTAGGGAGTACCAGATTTTTATTCTCTAGAAAGTGGGTGAACATGGTCTCATAAAAGTTGATGGAAGGAGAACTAACTCAGTGGTGAACACACAATGTGAGTACAACTGAAAACGATGAAACTTTACCAATGTAACCTCAATACTCTTATAAAAAATGCAAATTAAAAAAGCAGCCTGCTGAACAGGAGAAGATAATTGTCCAAGCTACAACTGATGGAAAAATATCCAAAATTTACAATACATTAATCACAACATAAAAAGTACAAATACAAGCAACCTAATTAAAAAATAATAAGATGATATGAACAGACAGTTCTCTAAAGAGCACACTGTGATGGCCAATAACATTAAAAAAGCTCAGCCTCACTAATCATGGGACGAATGCAAATAAATACCACAAGGAACTACCTCTTCATTCCATTCTGAATGGCTTGCATCAATAAGTGAACAAAAAAGAGTTGAGACTGCAGATTGGTGCAGACAGCGTGGAAACCGAAATCTCAAACAACTGGAAATGTATCTACCTTATGGCCTTGCAATTCCATTATTGTGCCATATGCATAATTATGCTAAGAGAAGTAAGTAAGAAGTAGAAAGACAAATAGCATATAATATCACTTATACTCTAAAGTTCTGAACAAAGTAAACATAAATGGTCTCAGAGATATAGAGAAAAAAATTGATTGAGGCTAGAAACGTGAGGGTGGGGTGAAGCAGAATGGAAAGAAAATTTGGGGAATGTAACAATGTAAAGATTTTTTAGAGCTTAAGATGTGAACATGTCTTATAGGGGAGACCTCTTCATGGACAGTGTAGATGATTTCCCACTGCACTGTACACCTGAAGTTTAAGTTGAATAACATTTTATGTCATATTTATAACATATAACATAACTGGATGTGGAGTATAGAATAGGGAAGGGAGTCAATGGAATAGTAAAAGATGTCAGAGGCAAACAAATTGGAAGAGGAGGTGAAATGTCAAACTATTGCATTGCTTTGGACACCTGAAACTACAAAAATAAAAGTAAACAACAAAAAATGACAGGGAAACATAAATGTTTCAAATCAATTCAAGACATGAAGCGAATAAGACACTCATGATGGAGAACTTCCAGAATTCTTCAGAAAATGGTAAGTACAAAAGAAAGATATCCATACCTGAATGGTCCTTTAATCCATTAAAATGTAATCAAGAACTCACATTACGGTACAGTTGATAAAATAAATGGCCCTTGGAAAATGGGGCAAACATATGCAAAAATCATGGAGAGAGGACTACCTCCAGCCATATACAAGAATATATGAGCTGAGCTGCGCCTTCTACATTGAATGACTTATAGAAAAACACATTTTCCCACAATATTACCCAGTAATAAAACTAATAAGTAATTAAAAATTTTAAAAAAGTAAACCTTACAATTTGCAACAGCATATATCCAGACGCTATAAAGTTAAGTGAAAGAAGTCTGACTGAGAAGGACCAGTACCATATGATCTCACTTATAAGTGGAATCTAAAGAAGAGAATTTGACTTAGGATGCCTCCCATAAGAAGCCTCGACAGCTCGACCAAAATAAAGGGCACTCGGTGACCTGAGTCTCCCTGTCAGCTACCCATAAGTCTTTGTCACTGAAAGACTGTAAGTTACATGATTCAGGGTCTCACAATTTTACCCATAGTGAGGTTCACCATATAAATGCAGATTTAAGTTTTGTGTTATTACTTACTGAACAAATGTCTCTGCTCACCTTGAGGCAACATTTGCAGCTTCTGGAGCCATCAGACATACCAGACTTGATCAAGGAAGACTGCAGTGCATGCATATGGTAGCTGACAACTGAGGAATCTGACGCCAATGGTGCTCCTGCTCGGTGGGATGGGTTTCCAGGGAGTCATTAGAGTGCAGCGAGCGGTTTTGTTATGGAATCCAGATTCAGATTGGGCTAGGGGGAAGTTGGGCTCAACACAGTAAAAATGGTAACACCTCCAGTAGGCTGCATGGGAGAAGGACTCAACACAAGAGCAATGACTGCTGTCTATCTTAAAGCCACACAATTCAGCCTCTACCTGCGTTCTCTGGCCCCTACTGAGCGGCACTCCATCTATCAAAATCCATCGTGTGTAACAGGGAGTGACAGAGTCTTATTTGGGTCTTCAATCGTTTGCCTCGAATTACCAGCAGTTGTCTCTCTCCTACCTGGACCAATGGAATCCATAGTGTTCTTCACAGGCAGATGTACTTGTGGTGCACCTGGATTGGGAGATTGGGATCCAGCCCTGGAGCTGGGACCACGCACTCCTCCAGAGGGACCGTCCAGGGCTGAGAGGTCCCTTCCCAGTTCAATATTGTATCCCACCGTTTGTGGGTCCAGGCAATTTCACAATCACATCCCCTCTTCCCGTCTCCATGTGGTTTCTTTTTGAAATCATTCGGTATAGGAATTATTCTGCTCAGCTACATGCCAGATGGTTCTCTAGGTGATGTTTCAATATTTTAGTAGTAATTGTAGTGTGGATATGGGAGGAGGCAATAAAAAGCCTTTTCCTACTTTGCCATCTTGACCGTTCCAATAAATAATCTTAAAGAAAAGTAATATATTATTTCATGTCAATCCCCTTCTAGAACTCTTATGATTTGTTTTTACCATCTTCTGTAAGTTCCTAGAAAATTATTTCCTATCATTCTTAAATGATGCCAGTTTTTATTTTCCTTTTAAACAAATCCTGTGAAAAAGACAAAGAGTTTGTCCACCCCGTATTAGCAGACCCAAAAACTACATGAGAATTTTCATGGAGAAAAACTTGGTTGTTTCATTATAAATACCATGAATGGGAAGGAAATATTCCAAAACCCCAAATCTCCAATCCAGGTTTTGCGGGAAAGTCGATAAGGGTATAAGTGAACTCGTATATGGAAACATTGGTACGGCCAGTTTTTTGAGGACCTTGGAGCGCTGCAATTTATGATAGACCCATCAACACAGGGTCTTCCTGGACAACAAACTAACTGCTTCTGAATGTGTTCCAGTGGTGAAGTACCATTTCGTTCAGATGTCCTAGTTTTCGTGTTGTGGTAGAGTTTTGTGTTTCAGTTGTGTATGTTGGAAGTGACAATTTGTTTTTCTGTGTCATTAGAGATGAAATGTGTATGCTTCAGCTGTATGACTTATGTTCTGCTCTGTTGTCCCAGAAAAGCATCTCAGTATAACATTAAAAATGACAGCACAATTTTTAGATGATTCTGCAGTTAAACTTATAATCTTAATGCAATATATTTCCTTTTAGTTTCTTATTTCCAAATAATGTTTTTGTTGTGGATATCAAAGTATTATTTATTTATTTATTTAATTTATTGTTATTTAGACAATTAGTAAAATTACAAAGATTTCAGGCTATAAATCCCGTGTGTACACCACCCAGAGTCAGTTCTCCTTCCATCACCATATATTTGCTCCCTCTTACCCTCATCTCCTACCCCGCACCTCATTTACCACTAAACTATTGTCTGTGTCTATGAGTTTTTCTTCTTTCATTTGTTTGTCTTGTTCGTGTGCTGTTTTTGCTTTCTATACCACATATCAGTGGAAGCATATGATTCTTTGTTTTTTCGCTCTGACTGATTTCACTTAGCATTATAATCTTAGGATCGATCCATGGTCATAAATGTTCCTATATCTTCGTTCCTGACCATCTAATAGTATTCCATTTTGTATATATACCACAACTTCATTCATTCATCTTTTGAAGGATATTTTAATTGTGTCCATGTCTTGGTCACCATAAACAAAGCTGCAATGAACATTGGAGCACACGTGTCTTTACGTATAACAGTTTTCAGATTTTTTTGGTGGATGGCCAGGAAAGGGATTGCTGGGTCATATGATAATTCCATTCTTTATTTTTTCAGGAAATTCCACACTGCCTTCCATAACGGCTGCACCAGTTCTGCATTCCCAACACTGTATGAGGGTTCCTTTTCTCCACAGCCTCTCCCACACTTGTTACTATTTGTCTTGTTGATGCTACCCAGTCTGACTGGGGTGAAGTGATAGCTCATTGTGGTTTTTATTTGCATTTCTCTGATCATTAGTGACTTTGACCGTGTTTTCATATGTCTATTTGCCATTTGTATGTCCTCTTTGGAGAAATGTCTCTTCAGGTCCTCTGCCCATTTTTCAATTCCGTTTTTTGTTTTTTTGTTGTTGTTGAGTTTCATGAGTTCCTTGTACATTTTGGATTTTAGCACCTTATTGGAGGCACTGTTTGCAAATATCTTCTCCCATTCAGTTGATTTCCTCTTTATTTTGTCGATGGTTTCTTCTGCTGTGTAGAACATTTACAGTCCCATATAGTCCAATCCATTTATTTTAGTTTTTACTTCCCTTGCCTTTGGAGTCAAATTCATAAAATGATCTTTGAACCCACAGTCCATAAATTCAGTACCTAAGTTTCTTCTATGCAGTACACTGTGTCAGGTCTTATACTTAACTCTGATCCACTTTGAATTAATTTTGGTACATGGTGACAGATAGCAGTCCAGTTTCATTCCTTCACGTGGCAATCCAATTCTCCCAGCGCCATTTATTGAAGAGGCTGTCTTTCCTCCATTTTACGTTTTTAGCTTGTTTGTCAAAAATTATCTGTCCATATTTATGTGGGTTTAATTCTGGGTTCTCAATTCTATTCCTTTGGTCTATGTGTCTGGTTTTCTGCCAATTGCATGCTGTGTTGATTATTGTAGCCCTGCAGTACAAGCTAAAGTCAGGGAGTGTGACTGACACCTCCAGTAGTTTTCTTTTTTTCTTAAGATTGCTCTCGATATTCGGGGTCTTCTGTGGTTCCAAACAAATCTGATGATTTTGGGTTCTATTTCTTTAAGAAGTGCATTGGGATTTTAATGGGGATTACACTAAATCTGTATATTGCTTTGGGTTATATGGCCATTTTTACAATGTAGATTCTTCCAATCGATGAGCGTGGTTCTTTCCATTTCTTTGTGTCTTCAATTTCTTTCAAAAATGTCTTCTTGTTTTCAGCATATGTGTTCTTCACATTCCTGGTTAAATTTATTCCTAGGGATTTTATTCTCTTTGCTTTATATTTTTTATTCAATTGCAAAAAGGAATCGCTTTTTGTATTTCTTTTTCTGAGATGTCATTGCTAGTATATAGGAATACAATGGACTTTTATATGTTGATTTTGTAGGCAACAACTTTACTGTATTCATCGATTGTTTCCAATAGCTCTTTGGTGAAGTCTTTAGGGTTTTCTATAGATAGAATCATGTCATCTCCAATGAGTGATACTTTAACCAACTTTTGGGAAGGTCTGATTTCATTTTCATCGATCACCAATGAACAGGTGATCAGTGTGCTTAAGGTTTTTCAGTTCTTCGTGGTTCAGCCTAGGAAGTTGTATGTTTCAAAGAACTTGTCCATTTCGTCTAAGTTATTGAATTTAGTGGCATATTCATAGTATTCGTCATAGTATTCTTGGACGAGCCTTTGTATTTATTTCTGTGGTGTCCGTGATAACTTCCCCTTTTTCATTTCTGATTTTGCATTGTTTTGTACACCTGAAAATACACCTGAAAAGTGACCGGGAAACATAATGTTTAAAATCAATTAAGACATGAAGCGAGCAAGACACTCATGATGGAGAACTTCCAGAATTCTTCAGAAAATGGTAAGTACAAAAGAAAGATATCCATCCCTGAATGGTCCTTTAATCCATTAAAGAACTCACATTACGGTACAGTTGATACAATAATTGGCGCTTGGAAAACGAGGCAAACATATGCAAAAATCAGGGAGAGAGGACTACCTCCTTCAGCCATACACAAGAATAAACTCAAAATGAATTGAAAACATTTGTAAGACCTGCAATCATAAAATCCTTAAAGAAACTATAGGAAATACACTCTCTGACATCACCCTTAGTAATATTTCCCTGATATATCGCCTCAGGGAAAAGAGACAAGGAAAAAGTAAAATAATGGGCCATCAAACAATTTTTTTTTCAGGAAAGGAAACCATCAACAACAAAACGGAAATCTTCCTGAATGCAAAAGATGTTTTTAATGATACTAGGTTAATATCTAACATTTACGAACACTGCATACATCTCAAAACCAAAACCGCAAACAATCCAGTTGAACAATGGGTGGAAGACCTGAATATATATAAATGTATCCAGAGAGGTGATAGACTTGTATTCAACATCAGTACTCATCAAAGAATTGCAAGTAATACCCACACACTGTCTTCATGGCTGTCATCAATAAATCGACAACAAAAAGGAAGGCTGAATAATTTGTGGGTAAAAGGAAACACGTGCACTGTTCGTATTGCAAATTGGAGCATCCTGTTGCAAAACACAGTGGAGGGTCTTAAAATGTAAAAAGGAACTACCTTATTACCCAGCAATTCCACACTAGTTATATACTGATAATATCTAAGGTCTTCCCAACACTAAAATTTTGTTGAAGCTGAAAGCATTGTGGATTCATTGGAAGTCACAGAGAAACTTATTGTTTTATTTCAGGGTTAAAATTTAATTTGTTTCTTCTTACCATACGAGGTATATTTATAGGTTGAGTTCCATGGAAATGCTGGTAATCTGTCATTCTAGGAAAATATAAAATATCTTATATGTGTTTCACAAACATGAATATTTTATTCATTCAATTTTTTATATAGCCCTTGAATCTATAGCTGTGATTGGCATATAGCATTGGATCAATTAATATATGAGTGTTAATTGATTCATGTATTAATAATGAATAATTAGATTACTACTAAGAAGAGCTTCATTTAAAGAAACAAATACAGCTTCTCTAATTGCCTTTTCTGAGCCACTTAATACTGAAATTTTTTGCCTTTTTTCATAGGCCAATAGTCTCCAATTTGTTCACCTGTTTTCTTAATGTCTACTTAGCATGGCCATTCTCTTGTACTTTAGTCTAACAAAACAATACACAGAAGACAAAATAGTATCTAGTCCATTTAGAGAATACTTAAATCTCACATCTTTCCTCATGACGTTTCTCTTCCCAAAACCAGTCTCTCCTGTCCTTCTCAACCCTTAAGGCATAAGCCAAGAAGCATCCTCTAATAAGTAGTGTTCCCATTCTGCAATACGTTTGATTTCATCTGTTTTTTAAATTATTGTTTCAGTTACAGTTGAGGTTCAATAGTATTTTATACTTGTTTCAGGTGTAAAGCATAGTGGTTAGACATTATTTTAATGTATTTGACCTAAAATAATCAAAACAAAACAAACAAGCAAACAAAATTAACTTACTCATCTTACCCCCAGGACAGTTTTAAATATATAGTGGTACTCAGAGCAGGAAACAGAAAGACAGAAAAATCTTGACCTAACTTTTCAACTGTGGTACAAAACGTAATATTTCGGACCCCAGCTTTCTGAATTTGGGCGATCTCTCTCCCCTCTGGTTTTCAATTTCTGTACCTATTAAACAGCAATAATAATATATCATAGGTAGGAATAAATGAAATAAAATATGTCATTCCTACGGTGCTTTTAGTGTTGTTGAGGGAGATCATGCCTATGTACAAATACTTAAGTGCAAAATGATGTTTTAGAAGTCATCAAACAGGAAAATATAAAGCACAATTTTTTAAAATCCTTTTTTAAATTAAAGTTTATAAGGATAACCATGGTTATAGTAAAGTTACATAGGTTTCAAGTGTCAACAATCATCTTGAGGTATAAAACTGAAAGCTACAAAGGAACAAGACAACAAAAAAAGAAACAAAACCTAAAATACACAAAGCATAAGTGGGTGGTAGATAAGGGTAAACAGGATAAAATATATGATGATGGAAGGGGAACTGAACTCATATAGTGATGTTCACATTGTGATGCTGTATGAAAGAAAAGCATTCTTTTAAAAATATTTTTGTTTCAAGTTTATAAAGCAATATAGTAGTTAGACATTTACACCCCACACAAAATGAAAACCTTTCCCATTGTACTACACCCTAACATCATACTGCAATACCCCTGTGGCAAAGACATGGAAATAAACATAAGTGTCCTTTGATAGATGATTGGATAAAGAAGATCTGGTACATATACGCAATGGAACAATCATCTTCCATAAGAAAAAATAAAATAGTGTCATTTGTTACAACAGGGATAAATCTTGAAATATTGTGCTAAGTGAAATAAGTCATACAGAAAAAGTTTTTAAACTAAAATTTATTAGAGTGACAATGGATACTAAGGTTTCAAGTGATGTGTGTCTAGCTGAGGTGGGCCTCTTGTAGACAGTATGTCGGTCTCATTTGCCTATCCATTCAGCTACATTATGTCTTTTGATTGGAGATTTTAATCCATTTACATTTAAAGTGATTATTACTAGGTGCATTAGTTATTACCATTTTATTATTCATATTTTTTGTCTTTGTTTTGTTTCTTCTCTCTTCTGCATAAATAAGTTTCTTCTAATACAGGCTTGGTGGTAATGAATTCCTTTAGCTTTTTCTTGTCTAGGAACTTCCTTATCTCTCCTTAATTTTAAATGATAGCTTTGCTGGATAGAGTTGTCTGTGTTGTAGCCCCTTGTTTTCCATCATTTTGAATATTTCATGCCTCTCCTTTCTAGCCTGCAAAATTTCTGTTGCAAGATCAGCTAACAGTCTCCCTTGTGAGTAAATAGTTGTCTTTCTCTTGCCACTTTATGATTCTCTCTTTGTCTTTAAATTTACCATTTTAATTATGATGTGTGTTGGTGTTGGTCTCTTTGAGTTTATTTTCTTTGGGACTCTACTTCCTGGACTTGTATGTCTATTTCTTTCATCAGGTTAAGGAAGTTTCTTTTCATGATTTCTTCAAATATGTTTTTACTTCTTTGCTCTGTCCCTTCTCCTTCTGGTACCCCTATGAAGTGAATGTTGGTGTACTTTATGTTGTTCCAGGGGCCCCTTAAACGATCCTTATTTTGTTGCATTTTTTTTTGCTCTTCTAACTTGGTGTTTTCTGCCACTTTATTTTCCAAATTGCTAATGATCCTGTGCTTCAGCTAATCTACTGTTGATTCCTCCTGAAGTATTTTTTATTTCAGTTATTGTATTCTTTATTCAAACTGGTTCTCTTTTATGGTTTCTATCTCAATATTTATGTTTTCTAGCTCTTTGTTTAAGTTCTCTCTGAGATCATTGAGCAGCATTATAACCAGTGTTTTGAACTCCGTGTCTAGTAGATTGCTTGTCTCCATATTGTTTAGTTCTTTTTTAAGCTTTGCTATGTTCTTTCCTTTCGTACATGTTTCTTTGTCTCCCCACTTTGTTTCAATGTATTAGGGAAAGCTGTCCTAGTCTTAGTAGAGTAGCCTTATGTGGTAAGTGTTTTCTGTAGGGGCCAATGGCAAATTTCTTTTTTCACCAGAATTGGGTGCTCTAAGTTTGTCTTTTTTAGGGTGGTGTTTGCCTTCCTGTTGTAGTTTAGCCTTGATTATGTTGGTACATTAATGGGAAGGATTACTACAGTGGAGGAGCTATTGTGTAAGAGTTGACCTTACGGAGTACTATTTGCTTTAGTGGGGCTCTGGTGCTTGTCGAGTCTTTTTTTTTTGGTTGTGTTATTTACAGAGGTACTTCGGTGGTGCTTCTATATGGTCTATAGCTGGCCACTGGTTGTTTTGGCCCTAGGGCTGGTGCTTGGGGCAGACCAAGGTTAACCACTGCCTATGTTCAGTCTGGGGCTTCTTGCTATGAGTTACAAAGTGAGTTTTAGGTAGTTGTTACCTAGGCTCAGGTGCCTAGGAGAGGCTAAACTACAAACTGAGGTCAGCGCCACTAGTGTCATTCTTAAGGCTGTTTAGCGAGGTATGCAGCACCTGACCATTGGCGTGAAGAGGAGATCCATTGGAGGATTTTCAACTAAAGAGAGACATTATTAATTTACATTTTAATAGGATTTCTCTCATTTTGGTGCTGAAGGTAGACTGAAAGGGGGCAAGGACAGAAGCAAAGTTTGGAGACTATTGCAACATTCCAGGCAAGGGTTGATGGCTCAGACCAGTGTGACTATTTTGAAAAGCAGTTAGATTCTGCATATATTGTGAAGGTATCACTGACTGATTTGCTTACTGATGGATGTGAGGTGTGAGAGAGGAGACAAAATTGACTCCAAAAAGTTTAGCTGAAAAAACTTGGAAAATAATTATTTCATTAACTGGGATATGGCTTTTATAGTGTATATCTATTTATTTATTCCCTACTGTGTTCTGAAATATATATATCAGTGATCGAGTAGTAAAGCATTTTCTCTAACTTCAATGTGTTTTTTTTCTCCACGTTATTTGCTTGCTCCTCAGAGGATATACCCATGCAGAAAAAGTAAATGCACTGTACTCTTCTCCAGGGAAAAAAAGATGACAAACTTTTCCTCCATTTCAGAATGTCAAAGTTGCCATAGTTATGAATATAACCTGCTCAGCCGTATACTACTTATCTTTTCACTTTCAATAAAATTTATTTCCACCCATATTTACTGAGCACTTAGTATTGCAAAACATCAGGTTAAAGTGTACAAAGTAATTGGAGAAGCAAGTATGCTATTGCGATATAAGCTATGATACAGAAAGTGCAAAAATAATTGCCATAGGAGTACCACAGCGAGCATAATTTCATCTAACTAAAATCCTTCATGGGAGGTAGTATTTGAGCTGAACTCGGATTTTTTTTTCCTGAGCTGGAGTGCGGCTGATACAGAGGGAAAATGTGAAAGATATATTTTCTTTAAAAAGTACATATAAGGGAAAATTTTCTGCTTATTATTGGAGTGCATTCTTGGGTCAAAGAAGCAATTGACTATATAAGCTGAATCTGTGAATGGCTAGGAAAAAATACAGCAATTTATGTATTTGGAACATTGTCTCTTTCTTAGTGATCACTCACATTCAAGCATATTGCAGAGCACATGGAACATGAGAAACCCTCAACAAACATTTCAATGAACTATGAGAAATATAATAAATGAATAAATTATCCAATTAATTCTATAAACTAGCTGTCCAGGTACCTCTTTTATTCTTTTTTATTTCCCACAGCAGTGATGGAACTTACAAGGTCTGACAATCAATTTCACGAACTCATCCTAGAAAAGTGCTACATACGAGACCTGACAATTAAGTTCATGAACTGAATGTCAACTATAGTTTAATAAATGTAGTCATGGGATATGGAGTATACCATATGGAATAGAATCAATGGAAT
The DNA here is from genome assembly GCF_004115265.2 of Rhinolophus ferrumequinum. Lineage (NCBI taxonomy): Eukaryota > Metazoa > Chordata > Mammalia > Chiroptera > Rhinolophidae > Rhinolophus > Rhinolophus ferrumequinum. Next base: position 29,373,995 of record NC_046305.1, read on the forward strand.
TTTAACAGCTATGTCAGAGGGGTAGAAGATTGGGGGAGGAGGGTTATACTTTGCAACAGGTTTAAATGACTACCATATTGTTTTGCACACCTGAAACTAATTTTAAAAAGTGCTGCATACCTCATGGCTGAATATCACTAAAGTCACCTTTGAAATACTCCCCTTGGGAAGAAGCTAGGAACTGACACCAGCACCTAATTCACCCTTTGAAGAAATTTTGGAACTCTTTCAGGAATGGCCGTCAAAGTTGTTATCATATTACCCTTGATGTCCTGAATGTCATCAAAATGTCCTCCTTTCAACATTTCCTTTATCTTCACATAAAGAAAGAAGTCAGGTTAGGAGGGAGGTTGTTCCAATACAGTTATTTGTTTACTGGCTAAAAACCCTCACAGACATTAACGTGTGAGCTGGTGCATTGTTGTGATACAAGAGACGTGAATTGTTGGCGAAAAGTTCAGGTCATCTAACTTTTTCACACGGCCATTTCAGCACTTCCAAATAGTAAACTTGGTTTACTATTTGTCCAGTTGGTACAAATTCATAGTGACTACTCCTTTGGTTATAAAAAAAAGTTAGAAACATCATTTTAATTCTTGATTTGGACTGGCAGAACTTTTTTGGTCATGGAGTATTGGCTGCTTTTCATTGGCTGCAGTGTCATATTGGTACACCCATGTTTTATCACCAGTGATAACAGAGCCAAACATATTATGTGGCCTCTCCAAAATATCTTCGCAAAATTCGACTCTCCTTTGCTTTTGTTCATCAGTGAGTTCCTTCGGGACAATATTTGCACACACCTTGCTCATGCCAAGATTTTCCGTTAAGATTTTCCTGTTTCTCTATTGATGTTGATGCTATTGATGGTCTGCTATGCTTCTCACAGTCAACTGATGATTTAGACACACAATTTGATGAATTTTTGCTGTGTTTTTGTTTTTGGTCATTAATCACCCCCCCGACCTGTCTTCATCAGTGATGCATTCTTTCCCCTCAGAAAAACGTTTTCTTCATGGCATTATCCCCATGAACTTGGACTAACATGTCTCTGATTTTACTTTCACTCTTGTGAAGTTTATCAAGAAATTGAATTTTCTTTGCTCCAATTCAAGCTCAGATATACTCACAGTGGCACACAAAAACACGCAGCAACTCAGCAAGACAGTCACATGTTGACACAAATACAGCTGTGAGACACTAATATACCATGGTTATGAAACCTTACCAAGCTCTTTGTACAGTGCTGCCAATGTAAGTGCACAGTGGCAAGCTTGTGAACTTAATTGTCAGACCTTGTGTATTCACTGGCTTTTCTCATTTGCAAGAAGGTGGGCTCTTATTTTTATCCTCTTGCTCTTAATTTGTCTGTTAATCATTTTTAGAGCCCTTATTCTTTTCCAACAAGGTGTGTTCCCACCCACATGTATTTCTTCATCAGTGGCTTCTCCTTCCTGGATATCTGGTATACCACAATCTTCATCCCCAAGTTACTCTCCAATTTAGTCTGTGAGCCAAAGACTATTTCTCTGGCTGGTTGTATCCTTCAGATGTATTTCTTTCACTTGTTATCATTGCTGAGTTTTCCCTGCTCACCACTGTAACTATAGACAGATGCCTGGCATGTGCAGCCCCTTCTGCTACCCCACAGTCATGACACCACAGCTCTACACTCAGCTGACTGTTGCTACTTCTGTGGCTTCTTTGCGCCGCTCTCTGAGATTGCTTGGATATATACAGTATCGTTTTGTGGATCAAATCAAATTCAGAATATCATCTGCAAATTTGATCCCATCCTAAATCTGACATGTGTTTTCACTGACATAATTGTTTTAATCAAGATTGTGGATGCTGTACATGCTGTGGAAATCACCACAACAATAATGTTGTGGTAATGGGTTATTTATGCATCATCGCAGTAATCCTATGTATATGCTCTGTTGACTTACACCAGAAGGACTTTTCTACCTTTGCTCCCTATTTTCCTATTTTCTTTATATTTTAGCAAGTGTGCCCTCAATATATATACCTGTGCTTTTCTGCTAAGTACTCTTTTTTTCTGATCATCAGCCTAATGTTTGCAGTACTATCACCATTCATTAATCCAATTATCAACAGTCTAAGAAGAAAGATATAAAGGAAGCCATAGACATGTATATGTACAAATCTACTATATTCAAACATCATATCAAATAGCACAAAATACGTACCCATTAAGAATATTTATGTCAATATTTATATTTATGGTTCCAGTGTGGTTCGTTGCTGCTGTGTGTATTTTTTCTGTGCCTTGACAGTAAATGGTATGTTAACCATTCTACCTCTGTGAATTTAGAAACTGTCCTCAGAGGTGGATTAACTGTAGAATTCAAAGACAATCGAGTGAGCACTCACACGCTTCCCTCATTTATTTTTTTAATCCAGAGGAAGTCATAAAATTGTACATCCACCTTGACATCTCCTGCCCTTACTTAATGGAACTGAAATAAACACTATGTTTCTATAAGATGCTTTCTTGAGCTTCTATTTAGTATGATATGCAAGTCTTAAGTAAGCCCTTTAGTTATGTGAACTCCTTGAAAATAGGAATCTTATTTTGTTCAGCTCCATATTCCCAATTCCTATTATAATCCTTTGACCATATTAATGCTCAATAATGGTTTGCTGAAAGAGTAATAGATAGAGGCAGTCTTTTTCTACTGTCAAAAGTTATGACATAAAAATTATGTTATAAAAACAGCTCAGACTATTCAACATTCAACAGAACATAGCAGAGGAGGGGTAGATAATGGTTAAAGCAAGATTTATGGCATATTTGAATATTAAATAATTTTAATGTGGATCATGTGACGTCATGTCACAGATTAAATTTCTATGACTAGAATATATTTAGTTATTAAATAGCAGTTTCATTGGTGTCCTGGGAATCTAGTCCCTTAAATATAAGAATTAAACTTCACAGTTAAGTCATGGCTATGAAGAAAATAATATGTCTATTCCTAGAACTTGGTTGGTTCCTAATTTCCTTTATTCTATTGGGAAAGAACAATTTTTTGGTTAAGTTGTTTTTTCCCTGAGTAGGACCATGTCAACAAACATGTTATTTTTTATAATACTTATAATGATTAGGCTTATATAGTTTCCCTCAAGATTGCTGTACTCTGATATAATTATTAATTGATGGGAATATTAAGCAATATTAATGTTTAAGATTTTCTAACGTTACACTGAAAATCATTCTTTAAAAGGTAAGCACTAGTTTTATGAGAGATTATTCCATATTGGATCTCTGTCTTTTACATTCTGATTTTCAAAATTAGTGATTCAGAATAAAATGTATGGCTTAAATTCATTGAAACATATGTGGTTGGCATTATCCATATCAGTTAACAATAATTCTTTTTCTGTGTTAAATTTAAATGCTTTTTTAAAATTTAAAATTTAAATTTAAATGCATTTTAAAAATCAACCACCTAAATCGAGTCATATAACTATTCTCTGGAATAGGTAGATCAGTCATTACTATCCCCATTATATACTTAATAAAATATAAGCTAATACCTATGATCACCTGATTATCAAATGCTGGAATCAAGTCTTCAAATTAGATGCTTCAGTTCCAAAAACAGTAGAATTTCCATTATCCCAAGCTTTCTTTCAATTTCAATTACAGTTCATTCTATAAAGAAAATATCGATAGGAATGGCGGCAGTGAGGTGGGCTTCTTGAGTTCTCCTCCGGAATTTACCGCAAATTGAACATATGTAACCCATGAAAAGACTCTGCTCATCACACAGAACAGCTAAAAGACCCCTATGAGGATTACTTGAAAGTGGGCAAATTGGGCAAGCAGGAGAATAGAGAAGGGAGCAGAGTGGAGACGTGGCCTGCATCAGCAGCTGTGGAGATGCAGGGGGTCCCAGGACATAACAGAGACCACCAGGGCCAGGAGGTGGGCCCTTTCCCTGTATCCCACAGCTGATCTCTCTGCTGAGAGAACAGCATATCTGGCATTTGAGGCATTAACTTGAGCTGAGATCACCAGCAAGGCCCTAGGTCGGACAAAGGATGTAAACACCACACCTGAGCCCATCCCCCAATCTCCCAATCCTACCCCCACCCTTCCAGATACTGAAGCTCACCCCTGAACTGAGGGGTAGTGTCAGATTACAGAGGAATCCTTGCGCTTGAGATCTGGGAAGACCCGGCTTGCAGCTCTGACCCAGGGAAGAGGCAGGGAAGAGTGTGACACTACTGGTCTGGGAGAGAGAAGACTCCTTCCACCCCAGCTACCACCTTTTCTGGCCTGCCTAGGGCAGGACAATTACAACTGTGGAGACACTCCCAGGGGTCAGCAGCAGGTGGCAGACGCAGCTCTGCGCTTTCAGCAGCTCAGAAATCTCCCGCCCGCCCGCCACACACACACACACACAAACTGAAGTGCCCTAACACTCAGGAGACCTGGACACAGGGCTGGTTGTGTTACTCTCAGTGTGTATATTTGTAGGCAAGAGCAGAAACTGCACTAAATTTTTAAAAACTACTATCCAGACCCTATAGCCCCACTCATCTAAAACTGCTGTCTCAGGGTGACTCTGGGCACCAGGTGACCAGTTCTGCTGCACAATACACAGAGGAATCTTTGGTATAGCAGAGAACAACATGGAGATTACTTGGTGGACTTAAGCCAAGACTGGCACTTTTTTTTAAATTTTCTTTTTTTTAATTTTTTTTTTTTATTGGGGAAGGGGAACAAAACTTTATTGGGGAACAGTGTGTACTTCCAGGCCTGATTTCCAAGTCAAGTTGTTGTCCTTTCAATCTTAGTTGTGGAGGTTACAGCTCAGCTTCATGTCCAGTTGCCGTTTCTAGTTGCAGGGGGCACAGCCCACCATCTCTTGCGGGAGTCGAACCGGCAACTTAGTGGTTGAGGGGACGCACTCCAACGAACTGAGCCATCCGGGAGCTCAGTGGCAGCTCAGCTAAAGGTGCCATGTTCAATCTTAGTTGCAGGGGGCGCTGCCCACCATCCCTTGAGGGATTCGAGGAATTGTGGTTGAGAGCCCACTGGCCCATGTGGGAATCGAACCAGCAGACTTCGGAGTTAGGAGCATAGAGCCTGAGCCACCGGGCCGGCCTGGCAATGCTTTTTATGTTTTGCTTTGTTTTTTGTATTTTTGATACTTTTGCTTGTGTTGAGTGTGGGTTATTGGTTGTTTTTACATGTGAGTGTATTTGGTTTTTTTTTTTGTTGTCATTGTTTTGTTGTGCTTGGTCATTTGCTTTGTTCTGAAATTGCCCAACACCAGGGCCCAGCCCAAGAGGCACAAGATTCAACACACCAAGAGGCCAACTCCAGACCAAACCAGAGTATTACCGGGTTTGACCTACAAGGCACACACCCAGAGGGTCAAAGCAATACAGAGAGTCAGCCGGAATGGGGAAACAAAGAAACATGTCCCAAATAAAAGAACAGAAGGAAAACATTCAGAATTGGAACCAAATGAAACCATCCTATCAGAGACAGATTTCAGAACATTGATGATAAGAATATTTAAGGAGCTTAGTGACGACATAAAGAAGGATAGAAAAATCATAATGAACAACAAGTTGGAGCTAAAGAATACAATAACTGAAATAAAGAACACAATTGAAGGAATTACCAGCAGGCTAGTTGAAGCAGAGGATCGAATCAGTGACTTAGAAGAAAATTACCAGAGATCACCCAAATGGAACAACAAAAAGAAAAAAGAATAAAAAACAATGACAGTTGTTTAAAAGATATCGGTGAAAACATCAAGTGCAACAACATGTGCATCATAGGAATACCAGAAGGTGAAGAGAGGAAGCAAGGGATCGAGAACATATTTGAAGTAGTAATGTCCAAAAACTTTCCTAACCTGGTGACGGAAACCTACATCCAAACCCAGGAAGTGCAGAGAGTTCCAACCAGGATAAACCCAAATAGGTCCACATCAAGACACATTATAGTTAAAATGGCAAAAGTTAAAGACAAAGAGAGAATCCTAAGAGCAACAAGAGAAAGCCAGCGGGTTATACAAGGGAACTCCTATAAGACTATTAAATGACTTTTCTACAGAAACGTTGCAGGCCAGGAGGGAGAGGCAGAAGGTACTCAAAGTGATGGAAAACAAAGGCCTACAACCTAGATTGCTTTATTCAGCAAGGCTATCATTTAAAATTGAAGGAGAGCTAAAGAGCTTCCCAGAAAAGAATAAGCTAAAGGAATTTATTGCCACCAAGCCAGCATTGCAGGAAATATTGAAAGGGCTTCTATAAGTAGAAGAAAGGTGAAAACAATGTAACTACAAATTTAAAACATGACATTAACTATGTACCTGTCAATAATCACTTTAAATGTAAATGGATTAAATGCTCCAATCAAAAGACATAGGGTGGCTGAGTGGATAAGAAAGCAAGACCCTTTTATATGCTGTATACAGGAGACTCACATCAAATCAAAATACACATACAGGCTGAAAGTAAAGGGTTGGAGTATGATATTTCATGCAAATGGAAATGAGAAAAAAGCTGGAGTTGCAATAATTATACAAATTAGACAAAATAGACTTTAAAATGAAGAATATATTAAAAGACAAAGATGGGTACTATGTAATAATAAAGGGATCGATCCAACAAGAGGACATAACCCTAGTAAACATCTATGCAACCAACAAAGGAGCACCTAACTGTATAAAGCAGATATTGACTGACATAAAGCAAGAGATCAACAGTAACAGTATCATAGTACAGGACTTCAACACACCTCTGACAACGAAGGACATGTCTTACAGGCAGAAAATCAATATGGAAACAATGGCCTTATGTCTGTTTGCCATTTGCACACAATGGGATTTATAGATGATGTAATACAGAATTGTACACCTGACATCTATGTAATTTTACTAACAATTGTCACCCCAATAAAATTGAATTAAAAAAAGAAAGAAACAATGGCCTTTAATGACACATTGGACCAGTTGGATTTAATTGATATCTTCAGAGCATTTCACTCCCAAACTGCAGAATACACGTTCTTCTCAAGCGCACATAGAACATTTTCCAAGATAGACCACATTTTATGCCACAAAACAAGTCTTGATAAATTTAAGAAAATTGAAATCATACCAATTGTCTTCTCTGACCACAGTCCTATTAAATTAGAAATCAACTATAGGAAAAAACCAGAAGACACACAAATTCATGGAGGCTGAATAACGTGTTACTAAATAATGAATGGATCAACCATGAGATCAAGGAAGAAATAAAAAAATATCTTGAGACAAATGAAAATGAACACACGATGACCCAGAATCTATGGAATGCACCAAAAGCAGTTTAAGGGAAATTCATAGCAATGCAGGCCTACCTAAAGAAACAAGAAAAATCACTAATCAACAGTATATCTTCACACTTAAGAGATCTGGAAAAAGAACAAAAAATAAGCCAAAAGGGAGTACAAGAAAGGAGATTATAAAGACCAGAATGGACATAAATGAAATAGAAACCAGAAAAACAATATGAAAGATCAATGAATCCAAACTTTGGTTTTTAGAGAAGATAAACAAAATCGACAAAACTTTAGACAGTGTCATCAAAAAAAGAGAGAGAAGACCCAAATTAATAAAATCAGAAATGAAAGGAGAAGTGACAACAGACACCACAGGGGAAAAAAAAATTTTAAGAAATTACTATGAGCAACTATATGCCAACAAATTAGACAATCTGGGAGAAATGGACAATTTTCTAGAAGCATACAACCTCCAAGGCTAACTCAAGAAGAAACGGAAAAACTGAATAGACTGATTACCACCAGGGAAATTGAATCAGTATTCAACCAGTTCCAAACAAAGTTCTGACCAGATGGCTTTACAGGTGAATTTTACAAAACATTCAAAAAAGAATTGTCACCTATTCTCAAGCTCTTCAAAAAAATCCAGAAGGAGGGAAGTCTACCAAACACTTTTTACGGGCCACTAATCACCCTGATCCCCAAATCAGACAAAGACACTACAAAAAAAGAAAACTACAGTCCGATATCTTTAATGAACATAGATGCAAAAATCCTCAACAAAATATTAGCAAACAGAATTCAGCAATACATTAAAAAGATCATATACCATGGTCAAGTGGGATTCATACCTGGTATGCAAGGGTGGTTCAACATCCGCAAATCAATTAACGTGTACACCACATTAACAAAATAAAATATATAAAAATCAAATGATCATATCGATAGATGCAGAAAAAGAATTTGATAAAATCCAGCAGCGATTTATGATAAAAACTCTTAAGAAAGTGGGAATAGAGGGACCATATCTCAACATAATAAAAGTCATATATGATAGACCGACAGCTAACATCATACTCAATGTGGAAACAAGGCAATGTTGCCCACATTCTCCACGTCTATTCAACATAGTGGTGGAAGTTCTAGCCACAGCAATCAGGCAAGAAAAAAAAAAGGGCATCCAAATTGGTAAGGAGGATAAAATTATCATTATATGCAGATGACACGATACTATATAGAGAGAACCTTAAAGACTCCACACAAAAAAACTATTAGAACTGATAAATTAATTTAGTAAAGTAGCAGGATACAAAATTAATATTCAGAAATCAATTGCATTTGTATATATCAATAATAAAATATCAGAAGGAGAAATTAATGAAACAGTCTTACTTATAATTGCTTCAAAGACTATAAAATATCTGGGAATAAATTTAACCAAAGAAGTAAAAGATCTGTACTCAGAAAATTATAAGACACTGAAGAGAGAAATTAAAGAGAATACCAATAGATGGAAACACATACCATGCTCAAGCATAAGAAGAATTAATATCATTAAAATGTCCATATTTCCTAAGGCAATAAAGAGATTCAACGCAATTCCTATCAAACGAACAAGGACATTTTTCACAGAAATAGAACATATAATCCTAAAATTTATGTGGAACCGTAGAAGACCGCAGATAGCCTCGGCAATCTTGAGAAATAAGAACAAAGTGGGAGGTATAACGATACCTGACATCAAATTATACTGCAAGGCTACAGTAATCAAAACAGCATGGTACTAGCATAAAAACAGACACATAGATCAATGGAAAAGAATAGAAAGCCCAGAAATAAATCCATGCTTATATGGTCATTTAATCTATGACAATGGAAGCAAGAATTTACGGTGGGGTAAAAACAGTCTATTCAATAAATGGTGTTGTGAAACCTGGACAGACACATGCAAAAAAATGAAGCTGAACTACCTCCTTACACTATATACAAGAATAAATTAAAAATGGATTAAAGACTTAAATGTAAGATATGAAACCATAAAATTCCTAGATGTAAATATAGGAAGAAACTTCACAGATATTACCCAGAGTAAGATTTTTACTGATATATCCCCTTGGGCAAGGGAAGTAAGAGAAAAAATAAACATGAGGGATTACATAAAACTACAAAGTTTTTTCACAGCAAAGGAAACCATCAATAAAACAAAACGGCTACCTACTGAATGGGAGAAGATATTTGCCAATGATATATCTGATAAGGGGTTAATGTCACAAATTTATTAAAAACTCACTCAACTCAACTCCAAAAAAACAAGCAACGCAATTAAAAAATGGGCAGAAGACATGAAAAGACATTTTTCTAAAGAAAACATAGAGATGGCAAACAGACATATGAAAAAATGCTCAACTTCACTAATCATTAGAGAAACGCAAATAAAAACTATAGTGAAATACCACCTCACACCAGTCAAAATGGCTATCATCAATAAATCAACAAACAACAAGTGCTATGGAAAACAGTATGGAGGTATCTCAAAAATCTGAAAATGGAACTACCTTATGACCCAGCAATTCCACTCCTAGGTATCTATCCGGAGAAATCCAAAACTCTAATTCGAAAAAATTTATGCACCCCTATGTTTATTGCAGCACTATACACAATAGCCAAGACGTGGAAACAACAGAAATACCCATCGGTAGATGACTGGGTTAAGAAACAGTGGTACATTTATACAATGCAGTATTACGCAGCCATAAAGAATGAAATCTTATGATTTGCAACAATATGGATGGACCTGCAGAACATTATGTTAAGTGAAATAAGTCAGACAGAGAAAGACAAATATCGTATGATCTCACTTATATGTGGAATCTAAAGAAAAGAACAAATGAATGAACTAATCAGAAACAGTCTCAGAGACATAGAGGAAAAACTGAGGGTTGATAGATGGGGCTATAAGGGGGAAGGTGAGGGAAATAGAAAGCACAGTCGGTAACCACAAGATTGCCACGGGGATACGAAAGTCAATTTAGGAAATGTAATCAATAATGTTGTAAAATTTTGTAGGGTATCTGATGGACACTTGTCTCATTAGGGAGACCACATTGGGGATGATGTAGATACTGATGTACCCCTGAAGCTGAAGCTGAAGAATAATGAATGTCAACTACAATTTTATATATATATAAAACAATTATATATATCACAATTATATATATCACAATTATTGTATATTATATTACATAATTATATAATTTATATATTTTTTATAATTATATTATATTATATATAATATATAATTGTAATTATGTATTACAATTATATATATTACAATTATATATATATTACAAAAACTATATATATATAGTTACAATAAGTGGAGTACAGCATTAGGAATAGAGACAATGGAAATGTAATGGCTGTGTGCGATATCAGAAGGATAGTGGATGGGGGGAGGGGGATTGTTACTGTGTGAGGGATATAAATGATAAATGTCTAACTATTACATTGTTTTGTGCACCTGGAACTAATAAAGAAAAAAGAAAACACTGAATATTCAAAAGAAGAAAGAAAACCCCAAAAAACTGTGTTCTGAGGTCCAGTCAAACCTCTTGGATATCCTATTTATCCAAGAATAGCCTGTCTCTCCCATATATCTCACCACACAAAGAAAAGTCTTTACACATATATAAACAAAATAATATTTTCCTAATGTATTTACTGACTATGTAGAAAGTTTCTCTAGTAACATAAACTCTATGAGGAATAAAAAAAAAGGTGGAGTGAGAGAAGATAATAATAGTATGGAAAAAGAGTTCTATTTTTTTATTATAGGATTGAAAATTGACATATATATATATATAATTTTATATAATATATAATTTGTCAAACAGAGTTGAGTGACAAATAATTTTAAAGGACCTGAAGTGATAAGAGTTTATGTGGATACAATTAACTGTAAAAAAAGTCTGTTTTTTTTTTTTTTTTTACTTTTTTGGATGATATTATCTAATATTGTAACCTATTTAGGAGACAAAAATTGGAGACATTTCATTAATAAAATGAAAATAAAATGAAAACTAATTCTGGACAAATAAACAATAACATTTTAAAGAATAATAAAGTAATAATAACTTCTATTCCAAAGAAAAAATGGTTTTACATTAAAATTAACATATTTTTCCTTGTGTGTTGGTTGAGAAAATTGGACTAAAAAATAATCTACAGTAAACAAATGAATTTTAGTGGTACAAGTTGAGGAGACTTCAGAATTTTTGGATATAAAGCAAAAATGCTCTTGGAGTTTCTGAGCTGGGGAAAGGAAGATCTGATAACTGAGCAGAGGCTCAGGCAAGCTGGGCAATACTGATTAAACTAGTGGGTGAAGAACACATCTGTCCACAGATGATAACCATGAACAAATACAACAGCACTTCAAATTGTTCCCGCTCTTGTAAAATTGAATTAAGACTTCTCTTTAATGAAACTGTCTATGATGAACTCAATCTTCCTCTGTAACCTTTCAGCACTCATTTATGTACAAGTGCAACATGTAATTTTAAAGACTCTGCATGATTCTAAACTCCCACTGTATCTGTCAAGCTTTCTTTACCTGAGCCTCCTCTAATCAGGGTCGCTATGTCATCAGAGAAAATAAACATTCTTGGAAACCTATAAAAATGGCAAAAGGTCAGAGGTCCTAATGTTAAGTTATTAGAGTTTAAGATTTTCTCATCATGCCCTTCCATCAATCCCAAGGAGGCACCATTATACTCGTACTAATAATGGCAAACAGTGCTTAGAAACTGGAAAAAACTTTGCCTGTCTAAAGGAATTGAGAAGATAATGTGGGACTATGTTTAAAGTTAACAACTGCCAGAGTAACAACCAGATATCTGTCAAAGAAACTTTTACCATGAATCTCTTCTGACAGCAATGACTGAAAATTCAAAGAACACTTCTGTTTTGATGTATAAAAGCTCTTTCCTGACTGCCTCCTGTGTACTTCCACATTGCTACCTGCAGAGACTATTGTTCTTATTCACTTTTATTTTATTTCATGATGACCAATCCTGGTAATTGGGCCTGATCATTTCATTGGTTATTACATGGTTGGCACTCATGGTAACAAGGTCCTGGAATAGGACCACCAGAAGTGTTGATAGACTTGGAGAAAATTGACTAGAACAGATGCGGAGCACAGTGGCATGATGGTCATTTAACTCTTCGTTTAAATACTTACAAACCAAATAGCCATGGGATGAACTTACATTTTAGAGACTACCTCTGTTTCTCATATAAAAAAACGATGATAAAACTTGTTTTACAGAATCTTCTGAAAATTAATTAAATTAATATAAATTAATCATGTTGATATGTAAATTAAGATATGGTAGATTCTAATTTTCATCTACAATATCTTAATTTACATACCAACAGGATTAATGTTCTTCTCATCTCTTGAATAAAGATTAAAAATGTTACCTCTCCAGCCCAACTTTAGCAAGAGGTTCCCTGGTGCATGTGATATAATATGTTCTTCAAGATTTGTGTTGCTGCCCTGAGTACCCAAATTCGATTTGAATATAATGAAACTACATGGAAAAGAAAAGTAGTACTAGACTTTTAAGAAGATAATTTTTAAAAATTAAAGTTTATTGGGGTGACAATTGTGAGTAAAGTTACATAGGCTCCAGCCTTTTCTGTAATACATCCTCTCAGTTTCTTTGGGTGAGATGATCCAAGAACAGGGGAAACCAGAAATGTAAAAGACCATGAAAGTTAGGTTATTCACATTGGGTTTACACTGTAATGAGGTTTTGCATAGATTGCCCCACTGCTTTATAGGAGGGTCTGAAACCATCCCACTATTTTCTTTTTATTTGTTTGTTTCTGTTTTGTAAAGTTGCCCCAAAATCTATGCCTTTAGAAAAGAATTTCTGGTTCCTTTTCTCTCCATTAAAAGTAATACATAAAATAGGATGACTTGTACCTCACATTTTAGAACTCAATCCCATTTTCAAATGTTTTGTTACTTCACTAACTTGTCAAATGAGGCACCCTAATTTTTGCTTCATGAAATACAAATAAACATATATATCTTACTCTTTTATTTCTTCCATTTAAATGTTAAGGGTACAGCTAAATCAGATTTTAAAAACCCCAATATGTGATGCCAGGAATAAATTTTTTTTCCTACTTAGGCAAAGACTCTACAGCAAGAATTAGGATACCTTGTTGACTTAAAAATCCGTTAAAAATCTGCAGTTGGATTTTGATAAAGTTGAGTTGTATTTCCTAGAGACAGGGTGTAGGCCCCTCTGTATGCTCTGTGTTCTTTTAATTTTGCACAGAGCCTGAAGAATGGACAACACAAAATTCCTTCGTGATTTATAATTCACAGGCAGAAAATCTAAAACTAATTAAAGAAACAAAACACAATTTTAGCACAGTCTCTTTATCTTACATCTATAACTGTTTTTTCTTTCTAATTTTTCATCTAAAAATTTTGCTTTCATTTTTTTAAAGAAGCTCTGCTGAGAAACTTTGAGAGTCATAGTCCCCCCAAATGGCTGAGTCACTCCACATCTGTGAAAGTTAGCAGCTTTCTCCTAACTGCCTCAGCAGAATCTGTCTCCTGAAGATAAGGTAGATTGTAGCTGGAGGGATTCTGGGCCCAAGTATGTAACATTTCTCTAGTCACTATCTGAAACAGACTACACAATTCTATGTGAATTGTATTTCTTTCTCTGCTCCCTCTTTGCCTCTCTCTCTTTTGGATACATTTTTTTCTTGCCAGGTTCTAGACCTTTAGGAAAAGTGGAACACTTTGCAAAGGAAACTGTGAGTAAAGAATTCTTTACACTGCAATTTTTCCCTAATATAATTAGGAAAGGAGTTTGAACTATCTTTGACAGATGGATTAAGACTAGTATTTGACTCTTAAAAAGCAGAGAAGTTCAATTCTGATTCTCTTTTTGTGACTGTTTCACCTTAAACAACGACCTTGAGCTTGTGGCTATACAGCACTAAAATCCAGCATGACCTGTCTACGTGGGTTCACAGAGAGAATGACTAAGTAACTTGCAACAAAATAATACACAATACTGATTTGAGTCTCCATTGAATGATTTAGTTCTATAGCCAAACAAGTAAGGGCCATCTCAGAGCAGTAATTATGTTTAGAAAGAAGGAGATTAAATTTGAACTTTATATTGAATGTTATGGCTGAGATAAACTAGGTGAAACTCTGCCAATATCCAGATGAATGAAGGTGGACTCTTTGGAGATTTTGCAGGATATTGTTGCAAAGAAGTTGGATTCCACTATAGAAAGGGGTATTTTATGTTGTTTGAGATGTTGTTTGAGATGTTTTGTATTTCAAAAGCCAATTACTGAGATAGTATAATTTGGAATTCGTGATTATTGGGTAGAAGATGGACTGAACTTTTGATTTTTAGTGCATGTGAATTAAGCAAATAAAAAGAGTAAAGAATATATCAGCTATATTTTTAAGTAAGAAGAAAACATTTAAAAATGTTTATATATATCATTGGTCAAGTTAATAGCAAGCTATTTTTAATCACACTAAATTAAGTTCAGAATGATCAATATTTGTCAACACTTCATTAGCCTTTGAAAGCAATCAAATTATATTTTTTATCCACCTGAAACTCTGTGGTTTTGCTAATTTATACCTGACTTGCATCATTTGTCCAAATTAATTCTATTTATAAAACTTAATAAATGTTGGCACAATTTTATGTGAAAAGTTGGAAGATTCTGACTGATGAAGAATTATTACCCTAAGTGGTAGTTGTATATGGGTAAAATTATATAAATGTACTAGAGCTTTTCTAACAACAGGCTTTTACAGGCTTAAAGATACCTGAACACAAATCCAATGTGAGTAAATGCCTTGAGACATGTAAAAGGGATAATATACTAGAAATTCAAAAACCAGAAATAGATAGAAGTTTTTAACTTGCAGGCTATGGAGAGCAGTGGGCCAAAAGTGCTGGAAACAGCAGAAGAGATTCAGCAGAGGCGTCAGGAGGTGTTGACTCGGTATCAGAGGTTCAAGGAGCTGGTTGCTGAGAGGGGCCAGAAGCTTGAAGAGTCCTATCACTACCAGGTTTTCAGACGGGATGCAGATGACCTGGAGAAATGGATCTTGGAGAAACTCAAAATTGCAGGGGATAAGAGCTATGCAGACCCAACTAACATACAGGTCACTCAGTTCCACTGACTTCCCCCAAAACAAATCCTAAAATCTCTAGAAAGGGAAACATTCTTATAATGTAAGTGTATATGTGGTCAACTGTAGGAAGATGATGTAATAAAAAGATTGGACTACCTGTTAAGGACAGTAATTTTGCCTTTAAATACCTTCAGCTTCTTAAGCCTCAGTATCTTATTAACAAAGGAAAGTAATTCTAGATAGCATTCTATGACTATAATATTCATCTGATGTTAAACTATGGGCAAAAGAGTGAGAGTTCAAAGAATTTGTTCATATGATTCCAATGTTTTGTGACATTAAGGGTGGAATTGAGGTGAAGAGTCAGGTATCAATGCTTCTGAAACAACTGATTTCCACTCTCCTCAATACATGAATTAACCAGGGTTTTTCCTGGGTTTTCCCCAAATGGCTAGTCATGTCCCTTGTTAAGTTCAAATGAGAGGTCCCAGGAGGAGAAGTTTGATGGGTGTTCCCACCCTTACTTGTATTATAGCATGTAACATAGTTATGATCAGAAGAAAGTTTTATATGACTAAAAGGGGCAATCAATATTGGAGAAGGAGCACCTGGAGCAAAAAAAAAAAGATATTAATTAAATGTATCAATTTATATGTGACAACAATAACATAATATGGCATGCAAAATTTATTTTAAAAAGTCATTATTGTAATGATCTTCCTCATTGTTCTCTACTGGACTTGGATTTTCTTTTCTGAAAATGGAATTTCTCTTTTCTGAAGAGGAAAAACTCTGTGTTACCTTCTTTCATTCCCACAGAAGACAATTAAAACTTTAAAATAAGAAGGCATTTACTGGAAATTTCCCAAAGACAATGGGGACAGGGAGAAACCTTTCTCAGTGGTCACTGACTTTGAGCCTGGGACCCTTTGAAAATCTGTGTGCAGTGGTTCTGCCTAGAGTGACCATTTCTTTCAGGATGTTACTCACCAACTATGGCCATAGGTTATCACTTAATTTAAGTTGGGCAACAAGTAGTTCCGACTGAAAGTAAGAAGAACGATAGGGCCTTTTAGAGCCCAGGGAGACTAAGCTTCATTAGCTATAAACTCTGATTTCTAAACTTCAGGGGAAATACCAGAAACATGAATCCTTCCAAGCAGAGGTGCAAGCAAAATCAAGGGTTATTCCTGAGCTGGAAGAAATCAGGCAAGTCCGATTTGCTGAGGGGCATTTTGCCCATGAGGACACCAAGGTAAGTATATGGTAGGGCTCTCAAAGATAAGTTTCTATGGTTGATTATGTTATTGGGTTTTAAGTGAATATACTGGCTGCAGACCTTGATGTAGCTGGCTTGAAATTAGGGCTCTTACCTCTTATCTTCTGTGGGGTTGGGGTAAGAAAGATGACGGGATATCCTTGTATTCCTTGGGTTGTGGAGAAGGGCTATGATACAAAAGCTGTCATTGATAGCATCACATTCCTCCTTATGCCACTGCAGAATAAATTGACTCAAGATCAAGCCTACTTCAATCTTGCGCCACATTTCCCAGATAATGAATTTCTCAAATGTTTTAATTATTTCTTCTGACCTCAGAGTCCTTGTCCCTTAAACTCTTCAAACAAAGGATGCTGTCCATTTGAATCTTCTCTGAAATCTTTCTCCCTTTGTCCATAATGTCTCTTTCTCTTTACAGTCCACATGCTATAATCACTATTATAGATTTCCAACCCTCCTGGTCACTTTGAAAACCTGAAACCTATGAAACTTTACTAACAATTGTCACCCTAATAAACTTAAAAAAAAAAAATCTCCTAAAATCCCTTATCTTCAAATAATCCTCCCTGAACATTGAACATAATAAGATCACCACCACTTTGGGACCCATTATTAATGTATCTGCTCTTTTCTAACTTAATCTATGTACTCTTCCAACATGTTTTTGTTGATATTGTCAATTCAGGATCTTTTATGTATGAATGAATTTTTTACTGTTTATTTTTTTAAATTATTAAAACATGTGTATTACATATTTTTAAAATTTTTTTAAAATTTATTTTGCAATTACCATTAATGTACATTATAATATTAGTTTCACATGTACAAAACAGCACAGTGAGTAGACATTTATGTATCTTGCAAAGTGATCACCCCAACAAGTCTACCACCCATCTGACACTGTACATAGTTATTAAAATATTATTGAGTATATTCCCTATGCTGTACCTCAGATCCCCATGAGATAATTTTTGTATTCTTCATAGTTTTGCATGCCATCAACTTCCTACAGTAATTTAAAAATTTGAGAAATGTTTGAAACATCTTTACGTCTAGGTATCAGACTCTCACTAGGGCTATGTCACATTGTATCATGCAGGATTCAGAGAAAAATGTGATCTACGTGTTACCCTGAGCAATGGAATAGTTGAAAAATATAAGATTCTTGAATACATGACATAGATGATAACTTCAGTTTTACAAGATGTACCACATAATCTTCAAGCTAACCTGGCATCAAATCCCTCAAGCATATAGTCTCAAAGTCCGTTTATTGCTTTGGTGCCACTAATTTTTTTTTTTGTAAGCCAGCAAAATTGTAGTTTTTTTTTTAATTAAATTTTATTGGGGTGACAATGGTTAGTAAAGTTACATAGGATTCAAGTGTACAATTCTTACAGTTACATAGTTTTCAGGTGTACAATTCTGTAATACATCATCTATATATAATATTATGTGTTCACCACTCAGCATCAGTTCTCCTTCCGTCACCGTATATTTGATCCCTTTTACCCTCATTTACCACATGCCTTCCCCCTTACTCTCTGGTAGCCCCTGAACTATTGTTTATGTCTATGAGTTTTTGTTTCTTTGTTTGTTTGTCTTGTTCCTTTGTTGCTTTCAGGTTCCCACTTATCAGTGAAATCACATGGTTCTCAACTTTTTCTGTCTGATTTATTTCGCTTAGCATAATAATCTCAAGATCCATCCATATTATCACAAATGGCACTATTTCATCTTTTCTTATGGCAGAATTGTATACCACATCTTCCTTATCCAATCATCTATCAAGGACACTTTGGTTGTTTCCATGTCTTGGCCATTGTAAATAAAGCTGCAATGAACATTGGAGCACATATGTCTATGTTTTTAGATTTTTGGGGTAGCTACCCAGGAGAGGGATTGCTGGGTCATATGGTAATTCTATTCTTAATTTTTTGAGGAATCCCCACACTGCCTTCCATAACTACACCAGTCTGAATTCCCACCAACAGCATATGAGGGTTCCTTTTTCTCCACAGCCTCTCCAACACTTGTTATTATTTGTCTTATTGATGATAGCCATTCTAACTGGTGTCACATGATACGTCATTGTGACTTTTATTTGCATTTCTCTATTGATTAGTGATGTTGAACATTTTTTCATATGTCTATTGGCCAATTTTATTTCCTCTTTGGAGAAATGTCTATTCAGGTCCTCTGCCCATTTTTTAATTGGATTGTTTGTTTTTTGTTGTTGAGTTGTATGCATTTCTTACATATTTTGGATATTAGTCCCTTAATGGAGATGTTGTTTGCAAATATCTTCTCCCATTCAGTTAGTTGCCTCTTTATTTTGTTGATGGTTTCTTTTATTGTGCAGAAGTTTTTCAGTTTGATATAGTTCCAATCATTTATTTTAGCTTTTACCGCCCTTGCTTTTGAGGTCAAATTCATAAAATCATCTTTAAACCTAAGGTCCATAAGTGTAGTTCTTATACTTTCTGGCAAACTGTTCATGCTAAGTTTCTTCTATGACTTTGCCAGTGTTTAGAACACCCTCTTCCCATTACCTACTTGTCTGCATTTTATCTGTTTCTTAAGGTTCCATTCAAATGAGCACTATTCCATGAATCCTTACTCCATCCTGTTTTCGTGTTTATAATCACTTTGTTGTATAAAACCCCAAAGCATTTCTAAAATGTTTTTGTCATATGGAAGATAATGTCTGGCTTGGTTTAATAGCTATTCCCATACATATTCCATTTTCTCCTTTAAATATTTATTAAGCAATTAAAACCCACATGAATGGGAGGAGACATTTGTATCTAGATCCCTCTTTGCACAAGTCTCAGTCTGCACCTACTCCACAGACTTTGTGCCTGAGTGGTTTTGTCTCTCCTCCCCAAAGGTCCATCTGGAGGAACTACGCCACCTGTGGGACCTGCTGTTAGAGCTGACTCAAGAAAAGGGGACCCTGCTGCTACAGGCCCTGAAGTTCCAGCAGTACTTACAGGAGTGTGCCGACATCTTGGAGTGGATTGGAGACAAGGTATAGAACTAAACAGTATGCGTTTAGGACTTTCTATGCCTTTATCCCATAGCAATTTAATATAGGCTATAAATTAAGAAGTCAACGTATCTGTTCCTGGACTTTGTTCCTTAAAATAAGAAGGAATTTTGGCAAAGATTTTTGGTATTCTGGAGGTTATTAACACTGGTGGGGGAGGAGGGTAAGTCTAAATATATGAGTCGGAATATGAAGAAGGCAAGATTTACACAAAATGCATTGAAAGATGATCTAGACTTGTCTCCCTGATCATTAAATCCTCTTCTAGGTGTTTGGTCCTACTCTATGTCCAGGCTGAGAGTATTGTCAACTCTTTCCCTAGTCCTTTGTATCTCAATGCCTATAACTATTGAGATTTCTATTTTTCTAAATATTTAAAGAATAATTCTATAGTTAGGCCAGAAGATTTACACAAGCAAGTGCTTATTACAATGACTCTAGATATTCAGTATGTCGAATTGGGTAGAAAAAGGATGAATTTATTTTTAAGTTCTAAATACAGGTTTTTATGTTGCAAAACATAAGGGGGGTTTCCATGCACTCTGGCCAACAATACCCCTGATTATATGAAAGATTACCCCCAAAGAACACTGTCCCTTGGACCAGTGTACTATCTGAGGAAATATACTCCTGCTTCTGGCTCTTTCCAGAAGTGGTTCTTCTAGGCTCCACTTGTAGCTCCTTCTGAGTCATTCTAGGAAGGCAGACAGGGACTTGAAGCATTTTACCTGAAGAAATTAGTAAATCTTTCCTGATGACTCAATAGACTTTTCTGTGTCTACAGGAAGCCATAGTGACATCAGTAGAACTGGGTGAGGACTGGGAACGCACAGAGGTTTTGCATAAGAAATTTGAAGAGTTCCAAGTAGACCTGGCAGCTCGAAAGGGGAGAGTGGATGGAGTGAACCAATATGCTAATGAGTGTACTGAGGTAAGGTGGGAAACAAGGGAGTCAATCCAGGGAGAGTGTCCTTCAAGAAGAACTTCTGGCCATTAGTAGGTGGGATATGAGGGATATAGGACATTGTGAGAAAACAGAGGGATGCATGTCCCTGAAGTAACATGCCCAAAGCAGTTTCTTCTCTCTAAATCCATCCTTTGCTAGTCCATGGAAATGGAGGTATGAGTGAGGGAGCGTGTGTGTGTATGTGTGTGTGTGTGTGTGTGTGTGTGTGTGTAGAGGAATTAAATTCACAATGAGGTAACTCCTGCATTGTGCAGTACACTAATTACTCATGTTTATGCATTACTATTTCTTCCTGAAGAAGAATCAGAATAAAGTATCAAAGAATATAAAATAATGGTCGGCTATCATAATATATATGTATCATCATACATAATTTTTATGAGGGGAAGAGAAAAGGAGGCAGATTTAGCTTTAGTTACTTAAGAAAATGCTTAAATAAGTTTTCAATATTTGAGCAAATATTCAGTGTGTGAATAAATAACCCTATTATATGCAAGAAAACTGGGAAGCCAGTCTGATTTTTTATATGTATATTAAAAAAACTAGAAGCTCCAACAGTTGGCTCTTATGCTTTTCCATTTATGGTTGCACTATCATTGTAGTTTTATAATGGGAATTATTTTTCTGAGTTAATAAAAACAATATTTCAAGTTGAATAGGTACTGGAGTAGGGAAAATAATTTGTTTCTCAATTTTCTTTTCAGGCTACATTTCCAACAGTTTCTAAATTTTCTCTGTCCACCACCTTTCTCTTGTAGAAAAGTTTCAGTTGTCTATTGCTAGCAAAACTTAAAACAACAAATATTTTTTCATGATTCAGTGAGTCAGATTCACTGATTCATGACTGTGATTCAGCTGCTTAGCTGGGCAGTTTTCCTGATCTCACCTGGTATTTTTAAATGGCTGTAGTTATTTGGTGCTCCGTTGTGGTAGAGGATCTAAAATGGCCTTGGTCCCATGTCTGGAGTCTTGGCAAAGATAATGAAGGCTTTCTCCATATGGTTTCTCATATTTCAGTAGCCCATGCATTTTTGGGTCAGTGTTCCAAGAAGGTGTGAACAGAAGCTTAAATGCCTCTTGAGGCCTAAGTGCTGGAATTAATAGACTATCATTTCTGCCACATTCTATATTGTTAAGCAAGTCACAGGCCAACTTCTATCTAAAGCATGAGGAAATAGACTCCATCTCGTGAAAGCAGGAACTCATAAAAAATAATACAGCTATTTTTTTCTAATCTATCACAGGAAGGGTTAAACCAACATAGAGTATATCCTCTGCTCTTTTGAAGTAGGGCTCACACAGCTGCAATACAAAGGGCCACATACTCAGGAAGGAGAATAGAGGTAATTCTGCCTGGACCGGCTTCGGAATGGAAATGGAAATGGGAACAGGGACAGAAGGACTAGGGAGACTTGGGTATATGAGAACTACTCAAATTTCCAAATGTCTAAATAAGCTGATGCTGCTAGATTAATCTAGTATTCATAAATCTCATAGCATCAGATGGTTTGCAAAAATGTATAAAACTTTCTGCAAAATTAGACATGTATGCCCATGTGTATAATTATGGGTAGAAGAAAATTGTTCTTATTAATTCTCAAAGGTGTCAGGACCCCAAAAGAAATAAGAAATGCAGTATAAGTTTTGGAAAACTTCAAAAAGGGTTTTTTTCTTCTTTTCTTTTGTTTTTGGGATTTTTAGGGGATTTAGCAGGCATCAACAAAATGTTCTAAAAATACTTCTTGGTTGGGCAACCTGTGTTAGTAGGCTATACCAATACTGCGGGCAAAAGGTACAACTTCTGGCTGGTTGTTTTTCTAAATTTTGGTAATGTTGATCAGGTTAGAGCTAGGGAGCAAGGCAAAAGTGAATTTCAGTATCTGGCTATATGGTCATTCTCCACTTCTGACATAGTATGAACCAATGTGAACTGAAAAGTGTTTAAATGATGAAATAACCTCATCTTATCTCATAACTCCAGTATTTGTTTCATTTCAAAGGAGAACCACCCTGAGCTGCCTTTGATTAAGTTAAAGCAGGATGAGGTGAATGCCGCCTGGGAGCATCTCCATGGTCTGGCTCTCCAGCGATGGAAAACATTGTCCAATGCTGCAGACCTCCAGAGATTCAAAAGGTATGATTCTGAGCACCATTATAGGAAACTATGCAATAGCACCATGTTTGTTTTTTTTAATTAAGTTTATTGGGGCGACAATTGTTCGTTAAATTTACATAGGTTTCAAATGTTCAATTCTATAATATACCATCTATATATCACATTGTGTGCTCACCACCCAGAGTCAGTTCTCTTACCATCATCATATATTTGACTTCATTTACCTTCTTGTACCATCCTCCCTTCCCCCTTACTAAATTGTTGTCTGCATCTATGAGTTTTTGTTTCTTTGTTTGTCTTGTTCCTCGGTTTATCCCACATATGAGTGAAGTTATATGGTTCTTGACTTTTTCTGTCTGACTTATTTTGCTTAGCATAGTAATCTCAAGATCCATCCATGTTGTCACAAATGGCAGTATTTCATCCTTTCTCATGGCAGAGTAGTATTCCACTGTGTGTGTGTGTGTGTGTGTGTGTGTGTGTGTGTGTGTGTGTGTATATATATATATATATATATATATATATATATATATATATATATATATATATATATATATATATATCACGTCTTTACCAGTCATCTATTAAAGGATGCTTTGGTTGTTTTCATGCCTTGGCCACTGTAAATAGTGCTGCAATGAACATCATAGTATATTTATCTTTAGAGATAAACGTTTTCAGATTTTTTTGGTAGACACCCAAGAGAGGGATTGCTGGGTTATATGGTACTTCTATTAATTTTTTTAGGACCCTCCATACTGTTTTCCATGGTGGCTGTACCAATTTATATTCCCACCAACAGTGTATGAGGGGAAAGCACCATGTGTTTTATTTGTGTTAGCCTTTGTCTACTGTTAGAAATTAGTAGCCAATACCTTAAACTAAAGAAAATCAGGTGTTTACCTTTAAGAGAGCAAAGAAGAGGGTAGTTAAAAAAAACCCAAAACAAAACTGTAAGCCACCATGTAGCCAAGTTTGTAGTTCCTGGAACCCAAAGGAATGAAAATAGCACTGGTGAATTAGTGATGGAAGCTCTGCAGAGGCAAGAAAAGCAGATTAATAATTGGATGGGGGGAAGGTGGGTTGGGAAGAAGAAAGACATTCATGAAGAGTTGATCCAGACATTGTCAGAATGCTCAGGTCTCTACATCTCAGTGGAAACCATTAAAAGCAAGAACTCTTTATATTACTTTTTGCTAGTGTATAGGAAGACGGTAGTTTCTAACTGGGTGAACTAGGTTGGGCCTTGCTGTGTGCTCTGTTTGCCCTAGAATGCTTGCCATCTTCTTTTGTTGAAGCTCATGTGGATATCTGGCAGGGATCTGACAGAAGCCATCCAGTGGATCAAGGAGAAGGAGCCTCAACTAACCTCTGAGGACTATGGCAAAGACCTTGTTAGTTCTGAGGCACAGTTTCACAGACACAAGGGACTTGAGAGGAACCTTGCAGTCATGGATGACAAGGTAAGCCACTGTTGAAGAAATGGCTGGTCCCTTTAGCTATAAGAGGTATTTGGTGATCATCTGGCCTCCAGAGAACACAGTAAATTCACTATTTCAATGAAGTAGAAATTCTGTGGTCCTTGAACATACCTCCTCATTCTAGTTCATAACTTGTATGTGAATATTTGATATCCTTTATTTATTTATATATACATTTATGTTTTGTATTTGTGTTATGTGCCATTGAGTTTGCTCCTACTCCTGGAGACCTTATGAATGAATGAGTGATGTCCACAATGTCCTGCCCTCAACAGCTCTGCTCAGCTCCTGTAGACTCGTGTCTATGGCTTTTTTTTTTATGTAGTCAATCCATCTCATATTTGGTCTTCCTCTTTTCCTGCTGCCTCCCATTGCTCCCCAGTGTTATTGTATTTTCCAAAACACCCTGCCTTCTAATGATGTGTCTAAAGTAGGACACCTTCAGTTTTGTCATTCTTGCTTCCAGTGATGTTTCAGGCTTAATTTGCTCTAGGGCCCACTTATTCATCTTTCTTGCAGGCCAAGGTATCTGTAGAGCTCTCATCCAATACCATATTTCAAATGAATCTTTTTTTCTCTGTAAGTCTTCTTCAATGTACAGTTTTCACATTTGTACATAGTAATTGGGAATACGGGGGTGTAGATGATCTTAGTGTTGGTCTCTAATGACACTACTTTGCTCATGGTGATCTTTCCTAATTCTTCCATTACTGCCCTCCTGAGTCTCAGCTATCTCTCTCTCTCTTTCTCTCTCTCTCTCTCTTTATTAGTTTTAGGTGTACAGGTCAACATACTGATAAGACATTTACATAACTCACAAAATAATAACCCCAATAAATCTATTACCCATCTGACACTACAGTTTTTAAAACATTACTGACTATATTCCTTATGCTGTACTATATACATCCCCATAACTATCATTTTAATTATAGTAGACTCTCAATATTATTTTATATTCATTTTAGGTGTATAGCACAGTGGTTAGACATTTGTATAATTTATGACGTAATCTCTCTGATAAGTCTAGTAACCATCTGACACAATACATAGTTTTTACAATATTATTGACTATATTCCCCATATTGTATTTTACATCCCCGTGACTCTTTTGTAACTACCAATTTGTATTTCTTAATCCCTTCACTTTTCTTTCCCAGCCCCCCTGCTATTTAGTAGCCATCAGTTTTTTCTCTGTATCTATGGGTCTGTTTCTGTTTGTTAGCTTATTTTGTCCTTTAGATTCCCTATATAAGTGAGATCATTATACTAAGTAAACTAAGTCAGACTGAGAAAAACAATTACCATATGATCTCAGCTTTCTCTTGATTTCTTGGTTGCAGTCTCCATTTGAATTGATAACTGAACCAAGGTAAGCAAAATCTTTAACAATTTCAATGTCTTTGTTGTCTATGTTAAAGTTGTGTATTTCTTCTGCAGTCTGATTTTTGTCTTTTTGAAGCCAAATGCAGTCCCACTTTGACACTTTCTTTTTTCGTTTTTCCTGAAAATGTTTTATTATACACAGAGGGGATGGAGCTCAGTCTTTCTTGGCTGCCACCTTCTTCATGGCTGCAAGGACATTGCTCAACTCCTCTTCCTTCCTCTTGGTATGGATGTGTGTCCCCACTCTTTTTTTGATGAACTTCAGTGTCCACTTTTCCCTAGAGACCTTGAGCAGCTCCATGGCACATTGCTCATAGGACATTTATTTCTTTCACTTGCATCAGAAGTCATTTCAAATTATTGTTACTTTCTGCCAGTAAGATCGTGTCATATGCACATCTTCAGTGATTGATATTCCACCAATTTTCACTCCTCCTTACTCTGAGTCTAGCCTAGGTTTTTATACAATATTTTCTGTACACTGGTTAAACAAATAGGGAGAAAAAAATGCACCCTTGTCTGACACCTTGCCTATAAGAAACTATTCTATCTCTTTATATTCTTACCTGACAGTGGCTTCCTTTCCACAATACAGGTTTTACATCAGGACAATCAAGAGCTGAGGCACCTCCATTTCTTTCAGAGAAACCCATGGCTTTTCATGATGCATAGAGTCAAATAAAATAAAATAAATTTCTAAATTATATTTTATGATTAAAAAAACAAACAAACAACAACAACAACAAAAAGATATCTCCAAGAATTGTTTCCTAATTTCACTCAATACCCTGTGGTCAGAGAGAGTCATTCCTTTTCTTTCATCTAACCACACTTTCTTGTGTTGCAGCTGAATCCTGTTTCTTTTTGTCCATCATTCAGTATTACATTACTTATTATGAGAAAAGATCAAAGACAAAGTTAAGCAAGAACAGAAGAAGTAGAATGGTGGAACAGTTTTCAGAAACTAGAACCAGGGACAGAACTATGATTAAAGCACAGCAAGTGGGGATCTTCCTGTGAGCTGACTCTGCTGTAGATATTCAGGAGTAATTGTTTTTAATTATGGTTAAAGATGCAATGGAAAGAAGTGAGGATGGGAATCATTCAAGAATACAGGCTTTCTCCAAATTCTAGCATGTCTATGTCTACTCCTCTAGGTATAGGAATTGGGGTTTTCCAGCTTTTGGAAGAGAACCCAAAAGTGGATTTAATAATGTCCTTCAAGTTTCTCTGAGTTTATTATAAAAAGGGAAGAAGTTATTGACTCCCCTATCTATTAATAAAATCTCATGATTTTATGAATAATGGTAATGAAATCCCAAGCTCTAGACAATACCTGATTTCAGTTGGGTTTAATTAAAGGGCTAATGGTAACATGTGGAAAGTCGTCCATATCCACAGTTTTACTCTAGTAACTCTACTACTCAGGAATTGTGCTCAAAATGGTTTAGCATTAGTGGCATTTCTTGTCCTCCTAGACAGAAATGTCTTTCTGATTCCCACAATAATATTTATGAAAGCAGTATTGAGGGTGGTGAAGCACAGACTTAGGTCTAAACCTTACTTCTGACACTTAGTAGCTGAGTGATCTTGAGCAAATAAAATACTTTATCTTTCAGTTTTGGCATAAAAGGGAACTAGGAGTATTTTGTACTTCATAGTATTATTAAAGGAAGACTATAAAACAAGAAAATGCATGTGAAGTGCTTAACACAATGAGAGACAAAAAGTGCTCAGTAAATTATCATTAATATAGTACATTAGTATATTAATATAAATATATAAATATAAATACATTGTTTGTATAAATTAATATAAATTATTAATATTTATATAAATGTTAATAATAATTATTATTCATAAGATTTTGTTACGTCTCTCCAATAAAACTTTGCCAGGACGAGTCAGACTGCTTGGACTTCCCACTTGGTTTCTTTTTCATCCCAAAGGTGAAGGAGTTATGTGCCAAAGCAGACAAGTTGAAGATTTCCCATCCTTCAGATGCACCTCAGATCCAGCAGATGAAAGAGGATCTTGCCATCAACTGGGAGCACATCCGTCTGCTGGCTACCAACAGACATGCAAAGCTGCAGGCTTGTTATTGGTGCAGAATCCCTCCTCTCTGTTATTCTACTTATCTCTACAGGGTCCAGGCATAATACTAAAAATAGAAATAAAAAAGTGAAAGTAGTAAAACAGTGAGGAACTCATACCTTTTGCCTGCTCAGTAGAAGCAAAAGAAGTTTAATTTGCCAAGAGAAGTCTTTTGCAAGCTGACATAATATTTAGCATGACACTTCCCCTCACCTGCCCACCTTTTGTCTTCCTCTGTTTGTATAGTTATAGGATGATATGAAGCGGCCTGTGGAATTGAAAAAGCAGCTAAAGAAATGTCAAAATCCTGGCCCTAGCTGAGAAATTGAAAGAAATTTCCAAGCTGAAGAGTATAAAATATGTCTGCAATGATTTGGTTTGGTTTGCAAAAAAACTGGATATCATTTTAGTAATTAATTTCATGGTTAATTGTTAAATCATCAGAAAATAGTGTTTTTCTTATTGTTATTATTTAAAATCAAATGGTGAGCATTTATTTTATTTGAATTGTTTTTGTTTTTTATTAATAAGGTTAAGGCTGAACAAATATACATGAGGGCTCCTGACCCTAACTCTAGCCCCCACTTCTCACAAGGTGCTTCCTGTCATTTAGATGTTATATGCTTATTGATTGGCCTCATTGGGAGTACTTTACTCCACTTCAAGTGCCTCGGGAGTAGGTGTCAACTTGTAATGTTGGAGACATAATGACTATCACACAATGATGCATCTACCCAACAGATACACAACCCAGAGTGCAGGACTTAAAACTTGCACCACTGAAAGAATAGGAAAGGGGAGGGGTAGGATTAGGGTAAGAAGTATACTCTGTTTCCCTGAAAATAAGACCTAGCCAGACAATCAGCTCTAATGCATCTTTTGGAGCAAAAATTATATTATAATTATATTATATTTCATAAGACCCGGTCTTATTTTACTATAAGACCGGGTCTTATATTAATTTTTGCTCCAAAAGATGCATTAGAGCTGATTGTCCAGGTGGTCTTATTTTCAGGGAAACATGGTATCTCACATCTTAGCTCAACCCAACCCTAACTCTTCTTCCAAAGTCCATTTACATCTGGTTTCTCCTTCCTGGACTTTACCTTTCCCACAGGTTCCAGCGGTTTTTATCTGACTATGATGAGCTCTCAGGCTGGATAAAGGAGAAGACTGCTCTGATTAATGCTGATGAACTACCCACAGATGTGGCTGGTGGGGAAGCCCTACTGGACAGGCATCAGCAACATAAGGTAGAGAGAAAAGGCCTTCCCAGCAGGAGGAAAAAGGAGGTGCCAAGAATGCCAGAATGTTTCTTGTTGCATTTTAAGACATCTTGTCTTGTGGCCACAGCATGAAATTGACTCGTATGATGATCGATTTCAATCTGCTGATGAGACTGGTCAAGCCTTGCTGGATGCCAATCATGAAGCCTCTCATGAAGTTCAGCAAAAGGTAATTAGTTTAACAGAATTTGTGAAATTTTGATGCATATTTAGCCTTTGGTTAATCTCATTATGATATGATAATCTCTGAATGGGAAGAGGATAGACATCATACAAACATTTTAGTAATATGAACCCAACTTTCACAGTACTTCCTATTGCTTTAGAGCTATATTGAGTCATTTGAAATTCTCAGATGAGATCAGGTATGTTCAGGGTAGTATGGCTGTAAATGGGATCAAATATATAGTGATGGAAGGAGAACTGATTCTGGGTGCTGAACACACAATGTGATATATAGATGATGTATTATGGAATTGTACACTTGAAACCTATGTAATTTTACTATTGTCACCCTAATAAATTTTAATGTAAAAAAAGAAAGAAACAGAACAAAGATGAAAGAAGAAAGAAAGAAAGAAAGAAAGAAAGAAAGAAAGAAAGAAAGAAAGAAAGAAAGAAAGAAAGAAAGAAAGGAAGGAAGGAAGGAAGGAAGGAAGGAAGAAAGAAATTCTTAGGACATGATGTGTGCTGCTTCCTTACCTCTGAATATTTATTTCATCAACCTAACTTCTACCTAATTTTAAACCTCCATACCACCTTGCCTTGTCACATATGCTGTTTTATCACTTTTCTATGGTCATCTCTAGATTGTGAATTCTGTGAGAACTGTATCTTATTCATATTTGGGTTTCCTAAGGTGCCTAGCACAATGCCTGGCACGTGTACCTTTTCTTCTCTCCTCTATACAATCTTAACTCAAACTGATTCTCCTCTTTCTGTGTTTTTTGAATTCACATTAATTGGGGGAAGTTTCTGAATTCCACTGAATGAAGAATCAGGTTTGCCATCATGCTAATCTTTTGGATCACATGGGCTCACCTCAACACCTTGACCCCGTGAGATATTTTGGTCCAGTCACAGTCATAGGAATTCCTGAGGATGATTAAAATTTGCAGGCTTCTTTGAATTTCATTAGATTTTAAACAAAGCCTCCAATACTGTGTGATGGATCAGTTTGAGATAAAACAGTTTTAATTATCCCAGTACTCTATAGGAACATTATAATATGGATTTTATTATTAACAATTTTCTGCCAAAGGAATAGTAGGATCCTATGTTCTTAAATACCTACCTATTATTCTAGGATTCTGAGAATTTGTGCTGCTTTTTTTGATGGACTTAACATAGCAGTTGTGATAATAAGCAGGAATTTCTTGGGTAGGTGCTTGGGAAAAAACAGGCTTTTTGTGGGTTTAATAATGTCATTTTTCGCTGTGCACCTGAAGGTGAATGATAATGAATGCCAACTATGATTTTATATATATATGTATATATATGTATGTATATACTTACAAGAAGCAGAGTACAGCATTAGGAATAGAGACAGTGGAAATGTAATGGCTGTGTGCGATGTCAGGGGGATGGGGGAGGGGGATTCACACAGTGTGAGGGATATAAATGATAAACGTCTAAGTATTACTTTGTCTTGTGCACCTGAAACTAATAACAAAAAAAATAATGTCATTTTTCTCTTTTCTTGATGGTTCTTGTTAGATTTCAGAATAAAATACAAACTTCTGGGTCTCATAATTTAAGTACTCTATGAAGTTAAAATTCATAAGATGTCCACTTTTTTAAAGTTCTGCACTTTTCCACGGAGCACTTTGTGTACTCTAACAATTATTTGGAGTAATTACTTGCTTGTGTCATTATGTCCTCCCATAAACCTAACTCCCATTCCTCACCCTTTTTATCTGTTTGGCATATATACTTCCCATACTTCTACTCCCTGGCTCTTCCAATAGAATTAATCTTTTCTTGTTTGTTTATACATATTAAATGTGTTGTACCTCTGTCATGGCATTTATCCCATTTTCCTGTACTACAATTATTCACTTAGATGTTAGAACATTAAGAGAAAAGCCCATTTCCTGTTCATCTTTGTATTCTTCAAAAGGCCTTGCATTTATTAGATGCTCAGTCATATAGAATAAGATAAATTAACTAAATATCTTCCTCCTCAATTTTTTTTTCCTTTCCAAAGATGGCAATACTTGACAACAACTGGGATGCCCTGCTGGAACTGTGGGCCAAGCGTCAGCATCAGTATGAGCAGTGCTTGAACTTGCACCTCTTCTACCGTGACAGTGAGCAAGTGGACAGTTGGATGAGTAGACAAGAGGTAAAAGGAGGGGTTGAACAAGGGTCTGGAAACCATTTCTCCACTCTTCATCTACCACCATGACTAATGGGGGCTAATAAACACCCTTAAAACCACTCCTATTGTCCTAAGCTTGTCCCAGGAACTGGAGAGTGAACCACACACAAAGAGAAGAAAATATTGACCCTCTCTATAAAGCTCCTACATTTCCTTATGGAAAAAAACCCTAAATACATAGCAGAGCGGCTTTAACCTTAACTGAACATGAGGAAATATCAAATTGCTAAGGGATCAGGAAGAGAAAATTGTGATGAGTCAGGCACGGTTAACCAGAGATTTCTGGTGAAGGTGAGTGGTCCTCTTGAGGCAGCTTTGAGAGCTCAGAATAGTGCTCAGATCAGTTGGGAGAATTCTATGTGCATGGACCTAGAGACAAAGGCGATAAAGTTGTATGAGAGCATTAGGAATTCTAAAGCTCCTGCTGCATTAGGTTAGTCTCTACTTTCTATACTGCTTTGTGATAATTCCCACCTTGGTCTCCATCTCCCTCACATCCTTCCTTAGTCCTTGTCTCAGAGATACACCAAAGGGAATGTTTCTCACCAATGAGGCACAGCTGATGTGTGTCTTTCT
Source organism: Rhinolophus ferrumequinum (assembly GCF_004115265.2). Classification (NCBI taxonomy): domain Eukaryota; kingdom Metazoa; phylum Chordata; class Mammalia; order Chiroptera; family Rhinolophidae; genus Rhinolophus; species Rhinolophus ferrumequinum. Next base: position 29,406,121 of record NC_046305.1, read on the forward strand.
GTCTTCTACAGGACTTCCTGGAAAACAAAGACCTGGGAAACTCCCTGGGGGGTGTAGAAGCACTTCTTCAGAAGCATGATGACTTTGAAGAAGCCTTCACTGCCCAGGAGGAGAAGATCACAGTAAGAAATGGACCCTAGTTTTGGCATTGGCTTCATGCTTGTGTATATCATCTCATTCAACACGTATCCTTAGAATCACTCTTCTATCAGACATAACATGAGGATTATTCTTAAGAGAAAACATCCAGAAAAACAATAATACTCATTTTATCCACATATTTCTTGCTTCCCAAAGCTTATTTTGAATGTTTTCAATATTTCATGCCATTTATATTTTTGATGAAATGCTTGTCTTTTTTCTTCAGTATAAATAGAAACTATTGGATCCACATTTGATATAGAATTATTACTTAAAAATTTGAAATTTATTATTTTTTAAGTTTTCCTCTCTAGTAATATCTCTATTTAGTTTTCTCTATCAATATTTAGGTATCTAAGTAATATCTATTCCCTTTATAAGCATATCTTTCTGCTTCTCATCTAATACTACTACTCTTTTCCTATTAACCTTAAGTTACGAGGTCCCAGTAAAAACGGTCTACTATGTATAAGCAGGTTCAAAAAACTGTAAGAAAAAAATTATGGGTCCAATATATTAAATATCTTTGGCTGTCTTCTAAGATCGTGTTAGTTTAAACTCACACACATGCACACACACCATCACCACTGCAACAACAAAAATAACAATCAAATTCCAAGTCTTCCCTGTTAATCTTCAGTCAATACAGAGCTTAATATGATCCTTTATTAATCCATATGCTTGTTTCATTGCTTCTCATTGGTAAAAGCTAATGGTGTAAAATAATTTTATTGTTTATAAAGTGCTATCATTCATTTTAGATCATTTTCCTATTTCTAATCAATTAAGCCATCTTTAGCTCTAGTAATTTGGGGGTTCATAAATGAATATGAGTAAAAATTTACTTGTACAATTTTTTACTTCTCTCTTCATATAAATATAGATACAAATATAAATACATATGAGAGATTTTACATAGATAGATAGATAGATAGATAGATAGATAGATAGATAGATAGATAAATAGACAGATTAGCCACTGGACATGGCTATTTCAATAGTGTTTCCACTTGAAGATTTAAGAATAGATCAAATGTTCAGCTTGTGGTGACATCATAATTCATTTACTATAACCTAGATTTTGAAAATATTGTGGCATGCTTGGTGTGCTCTGAGTTTTTGGGTTGCCCCAGGTTCAGCACTTGTGCCAAATCTGAATCTACACTAGCCTGGTTGAATACCACTCACTCCACCCTGGTGAATCCATGAAACCCTGTGCCACACATCTTGCACATCACTAGAGGCTTTTTCAGCAGGCAGCTGGTATTGGCCCATGCTGCAGTATTTCTTTGACAACTCTCAGGGGTCTGCAGGCCCCAAGTGGGTGGCAGCTGGTCTAGGTGTTCCCTCAACCTTTTCCTGAGTGAATCTGAATTTGCATTAACCTGGTGGATACCACTCACTCCAACATGGTGACTTTCTGAGACCCTGCCTCCCCTAACTCCTTTACCACCCAAGGCTCTTTTAGCAGCTAAGCCTTACAGGCAGCGAACAGGCAGCAGCAGGCCTCCAGGTGCCCTCAGCCATTTGCTGAGCTGCCTTAAGCCTGGTACTTGTGGTGGCCAGCCTGGGTTTGTAGTGTGGTTTCTCTCACACAGCTTCAGGTCCCGTATAGGCAGCAACAAACTGTGAATTGCTTTGTAGCTCCTACCAGGTAGCCCCAGACTCATCAAGGGGGCAGCTGACCTTGGCCTGCATGAAAGCCCCTGCTAAGAAGCCTGAAAACCAACACACTGGTTGGCCAGTTTTAGACCAAAACTAGCACCATCTGATTCAGCACCACAAGTGGCACACTACAAATGGTGGTCTCCACAAGACCAAATCCTCCAAATCCTGCTGGGGTGTAGTCCCCTCTACAAAATCAACCTCTGCACAGTAGCTTATATGCTATGGACATGAATAATCCTCACAACCAGTCATCCAGAAGTCACCCACTGATATGCCAACACAAATCACGGTTCAACTGTAACACAAGGGCACACAAAACCCACAGAAGGGACACTCCTGGAGCATATGGCTCAGGTGACCATGGAGGCTGTGTCTCTGGCCCCACAGGACACATACTACAAAGGCCACCCTGCCAAGACTGAGACACATAGCAGATCTGTCTAATACATAGAAACAAACACAAAGGGACAGCTAAAGTAAAGAAACAAAGAAACATGTCTCAAATGAAAGAAAAGGAGAATACTTCAGAAAAAGAACTAAATGAAATGGAGGCAAGCAATCTGCCATATACAGACTTCAAATCACAGGTTATAAGAATGCTCAAGGAACATAGTGGAATAGAACATGAACTAAGTGAGAACTTCAACAAAGAGATAGTAAGAATATAAATGGGCATAGAAAGCATAAAAAGGAACCAGCCAAAAATAAAGTATACAATAACTGAAATGAAGAATGCACAAGAAGGAATCGCTAGCAGACTAGATAAGGCAGAGAACTAAATCAGTGATTTGGCAGACAAGGTAACAGAAAAAAACCCAATTGGACCAGCAAAAAGAAAAAAAATAATTAAAAAATAAGAATAGTTTAAGGGACCTATGAGACAACATCAAATGTAACAACACTCACGTCATAGAGGTACCAGAAAAAGAGAGAGAGCATGGGATTCAGAAGCTATTTGAAGAAATATTGATTGAAAACTTTCCTAACCTGGTGAAGGAAATAGATATAAAAGTCCAGGAACCACTGAGGATCCCACACAAGATGAACCAAAAGAGCCTCAAAGAAGACATATAATAATTAAAATACCAAAGGTTAAAGACAAAGAGAGAATCTTAAAAGCAGCAAGAGAAAGTCAGTTAGTTACCTACAAGGCAGCTTCCATAAGACAACAGCTTAGTTCCGGTCAGGTCAAGATGACAGAGTAGGTAAATGCTGTTTTCACCTCCTTTCAGGACCACATTAATTACAACTAAACTACAGAACAACCATCATTGAAAATCACCTGAAGTCTAGCTGAACCAAAACATTACAACTACTGGTATACAAAAGAAACCACGTCAAAACTAGTAAGAGGGGCAGAGACATGAAACAGGCTGGTCCTGCACACATATGTGATCATTAAAAATTGAGAAGGATATCTCAGCTGTGGAGGTTCCCTCCACCAGGGGAGGGGTCCCAGGCCCACACCAGGCTCCCCAGCCCAGGGTTCCAGTGCCAAGGAGGGAAGTCTCCATAACTTCTGGTTGTGAAAAACAGCAGAGATTGTGCCTGGCTGAGTCAGAGGGTGGCTGCAATCCTGGGTGCTCCTATTAAAAGGCCTTCACACAGACTTGCTCACTGATGGACTCACTCGCTCTGAGTTCCAGGACTGGGGCAGTAGCTCAAGAGGCACTAGGGACTTACGGCGAGGAACTGAGTTGTATTGCTTCAGGACAAGGGCTAAAGTGCCAGCTTTCTCCTGGAAGGAGGAGCTGGGGGACTCCACTGTTTCTTTGCTGAACCCTCCCATTTATTGAACCGCTCCTGCATGCAGGAACATGCAGAAACAAGCAGATGCCATATCTGAGTTTCTGTCAAACTATTAATAGCTATCACCTTTCGTCTGCCCCACCCTATTTATTCCCTGAGATCCCCCCCACCCAACTTTTAGGCACAATGAAGCTACTTCCAGTGATTGTTCCAAACAACCTCAGCTCAGACTTTCATAAAATTTCACGAAGGTACTAAAAGCCCAAAGAAGCAGCATTTGACTTCAGCATCTTCCATATCTCTGGCTGAGCAGCCCTAAGCACTAGCGACAACCAGCCTTGGTTCACAGCCTCTTGAGTCACCTCTAAGTCCAGTGTGAGTGGTGGCTCTTGCAGATTGCTTTGTGGCGCATAACAGCAGGCCCAGGGCAAGGTATAGGCTACGGCTAAACTTGGCCTGCAGCCAGTCTGTTCCCAGAAAGCCCCATGACTCCTGATGGCCAGCTTCGGACCAAGCCAAAGAATCACCTAGCTGCCTCCAAGGACAACATACCCAGAAGGGAGACACCAGAGCTCCAATGAAGCAAACACTGCTCAATAAGATCAGCCCTTGCAACACAGTTCATCCACTGTATTTAGAGCCAGTCCTCATAACCAATCAGCCTAAGGGTCTATTTCTCCTATTGACTTGCAAAGAAAAATCAAGGCTCAACTACACAAAACCCACACAAAGGACACACCTGAAGCACCTGGCTATGGTGACCAAAGAGTCTGTATTACTGAGTTCCACAGGACACCAACTACATAAGACCTTTCTACTAAGATCAGGAGGCATAGCAGCTTTACCTAATACATAGACAAAAACACAGCCAAAATAGGGAGACAAAGAAACATATCCCAAATAAAAGAACAGAGCAAAGCTCCAGAAAAAGAACTAAACAAAATGGAGACAAGCAATCTATCAGATGCAGAGTTCCAAACTCTAGTTCTAAGGATGCTCAATGGTCTAGGGAGAACTTTAACAAAAAGATAGGAAACATAAAAATGGAGATAGGAACATAAAAAAGAATGAGTCAGAAATGAAGAATACAATAACTGAAATAAAGATACATTAGAGGGAATCAACAGTAGATTAGAAAAAACAGGATTGAATCAGAGATTTAGAAGATAAGGTAGCAGAGAACAACCAATCAGAACAGCAAAAAGATAAAAGAATCCAACAAAATGAGGGTAATATAAGGGACCTCTGGGACAACATCAAGTGTACCAACATTCGCATCTGCCAGAAGGAGAAGAGAGAGAGCAAAGAATTGAAAATCTATATGAAGAAATAATGACTGAAAACTTCCCTAACCTGGTGAAGGAAATAGATATACAAGCCAAAGAGGCTCCAACCAAGACACATCATAATTAAATTGCCAAAATTTAAAGACAAAAAGAGACTATGAAAAGCAGCAAGAAAAAAGCAGTTAGTTAACTACAAGAGAGTTAACTGCCATAAAACTATCTGATGATTTCTCAATAGAAATTTTGCAGGCCATAAAGGAGTGGTAGGAAATATTCAAAGTGATAAAAAATTAAGACCTGCAACCAAGATGACTCTACCAGCAAAGCTATCATTTAAAGACAAAGGACAGAAAAAGAGCTTCCCAGACATGAAAAAGCAAAAGGAGTTCATCACCATCAAACCTGTGTTACAAGGAATGTTAGAGGGACTTTTTTACGACAATAAATAAAAAAGTAAATAAATATCCAAAATATGCATAATAAAATGGCAACAATTACAGATCTATCAACAATTACTTTAAATGCAAATGGATTAAATTCTCCAATCAAAAGATAGGGTGGCTAAATGGATAAGAAAACAAAATCCTTACATATGCTGCCTTGAGAAACTCACTTTAGACCAAAAGGCACACACAGATAGAAAGTAAAGGGATGAGAAAAAGATATTTCATTAAAATGGAAAAAAAAGCTGAGGTGGCAATACTTATACAAGACAACATAGACTTTAAAATAAAGGCTATAGAAATGCTGTGCTTACCTTCTCTCACAAAATTACAACTAAACTACAAAACAACCATCATTGAGAATCACCTAAAATCTTGCTGAACCAAAGCCCTATAACTAAGGACATGCAGAAAAAGCCACCTCAAGACTGGTTGGAGGTGCAGAGATGCCGAAAGGACTGATACCACACCCACTTGTGACCATTACAGGTCAGGAGGGATATTTTGTCAGTGAAGGTCCTCTCCACCAGCTAGAGGAGCAATAGGTCCCAGCCCCACCCCAGCCCAAGGTTTCAGTGCCGGGGAGAGAAGTCTCCATAATTTCTGGTTTGAAAATAAATGGAGATTGTGACTGAGTGAGACAGAGGGCAGCTGCACTCCAAGCACTCCTCTTAAACGGACCATGCATGGACTTACCCACCAATGAAATCACTAGCTCTGAACTCCAGCACTGGGGAAGCAGCTGTAAAAGTAGCAGAGACATATGGGGGGTGGGGTAACTGAGTTGTCTGAGATATTTAGGATGGGGGTTAGAGAGGCAGCTTTCTCCTGGACAGAGGAACTGGTGAAGGCCATTGTTTCTTTGTTGATCCTTCCACATTCTCGGCATGCGGACACAGGTGACTGCCATATCTGAGTCTCTACCATTTGTTCACCACACCCTGGCAATTCGAGACCCCACCCCACCCAACTTTCTGACACACCCAAGCCACTTCCATTGGCTTTTTCATACAAATTGCCAGACTTAGCTCATGCTGCAGACTCTCCTAGGGTCTCTCAAAGGGTGGCAGAACCCAGACAAGCAGCATCTGGCTTGAGCATGTCCTGTACCTCTGGCTGAACAGCCCTAAGCATGGCACTAGTGGCAACCGGCCTTGGTCTCTCAAGGTGTTTCCAAGCACAGCACGGGTGGCAGCCATCTGCGAATTTCTTTGTGGCTCCTGGCCGGTGACCCCCGGGTTGGGCACAGGCTCGGGCTGAACTTAACCTACAGTGGATCCCCTCCAACATAGTCCTGGGGCTGGAGCCCCCATTGGTCAGCTTCAAAATTAGCTGGAACATCACCCAGCCACTCCAAGAATGACACACCCAAGGAGTGCATTAGACAGGCACCAGAGTCCTGCTGAGGCAGATCCTGCTCTGTAGGGTCAGCCCCTGACAACAACTGTTCCACTGTAGTCAAGGCCAGTCCTCCCAACCAGTGAGCCCAAGGGTCTATCCCTCCCATTGATGTGCATTTATCTTCAAGGCTCAACTACAAGAGGAGGGCACACACAGTCCACATAAGGGACACACCTGGAGTGCATGGCTTAGGAGACCAGAAAGACTGTGTCACTGAACCCCACAGCACACCTACTAGATAAGGCCACTCTACTAAGACCAGAAGACATAGCAGCTCTACCTCATACATAGAAATAAACACAGGGAGGCTGCCAAAATGGGGAGACAAAGAAACATGTCCAAATAAAAGAACAGAACAAAGCTCCAGAAAAAGAGCTCAACAAAATGGAGACAAGCAATCTATCAGACACAGAGTTCCAAACATTGGTTATAAGGATGCTTACTGATCTCAGGGAGAACTTGAATAAAGAAATAAGAAACATAAAAATGGAGATAGAAATCATGAAAAAGAACCTGTCAGAAATAAAGAATACAACAATGGAAATGAAGAATATATTACAGGGAATCAACAGTAAATTAGATGAAGCAGAGGATCAGACCAGTGAGGTAGAAGATAAGGTAGCAGAAATCATCCAACCAGAACAGCAAAAAGAAAAAAGAATCCAAAAAATTGAGGCGAGTTTAAGGGGTCTTAGGGACAACATCAAGTGTACCAGCATTCATATAATAGTGGTACCAGAAGGAGAAGAGGGAGAGCAAAAAATTGAAAACTATTTGAAGAAATAATGACAGAAAACTTACCTAACCTTGTGAAGGAAATAGATATACAAGCTCAGGTAGCACAGAAAGTCCCTAACAAGATGAACCCAAAGAGGCACACACCGAGACACGTCATAATTCAAATGCCAAAGGTTAAAGACAAAGAGAATCTTAAAAGCAGCAAGAGAAAAGCAATTAGTTACCTACAAGTGATAAGACTGGCAGCTTATTTCGCAACAGAAATTTTGCAGGCCAGAAGGGATTGGCAGGCAATATGCAAAGTGATGAAAAGTGAAGACCTACAACCAAGATTACTCTACCCAACAAAGCTATCAATCAGAATTAAAGAGCAGATAAAGAGCTTCCCAGAAAAGAAAAGTCCAAAGGAGTTTATCACCACCAAATCAATATTACAAGGATCTTAGGGGGACCCTTAGGGGGATTTAAAATGGGGGGGGTTAGGGGTGAGTGAAAGGAGGAAGGGATTGAGAAGTGTAAATTGTTGTTACACAGTAGTCATGGGGATGTACAGCATAGCACAAGAAATATAGTCAATAATATTTTAATAACTATGTATGGTGCCAGACAGGTATTAGCTCTATCAGGGTGATAGATGAGAATGGGGTTGGGGACAGGGTGAAAAAGGTGAAGGCATTAAGAAATACAAATTGGTAGTTACAAAATAGTCATGGGGATGTAAAGTATAGGAAATATAATCAATACTATGTTAATAACTGTATAGTGCCAGGTTGTGCTAGTTAGGAGGATCACTGCTTTGATTGTATGAATGTCTCGCCACTATGATATGCACTTGAAACTAATATAAAATAATATTGAATGCCAACTGTAGTTGAAAAAGTGGGGAAGATCAATTATATTGTAATAGCATGGCACAGTGTCAGATGGTTGCTGGACTTATTGTGGTGATCACTTCTTTAGTATAGGGAACAAAATCAATAATGTGGTAATAACACTGTACAGGACTAAGTGGGTACTGCTGAATAACTATGATGTCCATCTGAAACTAATATAATATTGTATGAAGTCCGACAATTAAGTTCACGAACTCATACTAGACAAATTGCTACATACCTCATTGCTGAATATCACTATGGGAAGCTATGCATTAATACCAGTGCCTAGTGTACCCTTCAAAGCAATTTTGGAATTCATTTTCTGGAATGGCCATCTGAACTGTTGTCGCATTACCCTTGATGTCCTGAATGCCATCAAAATGTCTTCCTTTCAATATTTCCTTTATCTTCAGGTAAAGAAAGAAGTCATTGCAAGCCATATCAAGTAAATAGGGAGGGTATCTAATACAATTATTTGTCTACTGGCTAAAAATTTCCTCACAGACAGTGCCATGTGAGCTTGTGCATTGTCGGGATACAAGAGACATGAATTGTTGGCAAGAAGTTCAGGTCATCTAAATTTTTCATGCAGCCTTTTCAGCACTTCCAAATAGTAAACTTGGTTCACTATTTGTCCAATTGGTACAAATTCATAATGAATAATCCCTCTGATATCAAAAAAGGTTAGCAACATCGTTGCAACAAGTTCTCGAACTTAATTATCAGACCTTCATATGCTTTATTTTAATAAAACAAATCTTTAAAATAACCAAAACTAAATATATAAATGAATAAACAAAAAGAACTGAAAAAAATAAAACAAAGGCTATAACAAGACACAAAGAAGGACCCAGTGATCATATCTCAGTATTCATCTGAAGAAACCCAAAACATCAATTCAAGGGGATGAGTGCATCCATATGCTCATTGCAGCATTACTTATAATGGCCAGATGTAGAGGCAGCCTGAGTGTCATCAATGGATAAATGGTTAAAGAGTAGGTGGTACATATGTACAATGAAATATTGCTTGGCCATGGATGGAAATGTGTTCTTGCCATCTGGGGTAGCATGGATGGACCTAGAGGGTATTGTGCTGAGTGGAGTATGTTAGACAGAGAAAGACAGATGCAATATGATTCCATTTATATGTGGAATCTAAAGAACAAAATAAACAAACAAAACAGAAACCAGCTTGTAGATATGAAGAACATTTTGATGCTTGCCAGATGGAAGGGGGGATGGAGGTTAGTGAAAAGGGGGAAGGGATTAAGAAATACAAATTGGTACTTACAAAATAGTCATGGGAATGTAAGGTAAAGCATAGAGAATACAGTCAATAATACGGTAATACGTATGCATAGTGCCAGGTGGGTACTAGACTAGTCAGGGGGATCACTTCTTAAATTATATAAATGTCTAACCACTATGCTATATATCTGAAATTAATATAAAATTATATTGAACATCAAAATAAATAAAGTATAAAAAGAGCTAACAAGAACAGTAATAAAACAAAAAAATAGTTAAATATTCAAAAGAAAGAAAGAAAGAAAGAAAGAAAGAAAGAAAGAAAGAAAGAAAGAAAGAAAGAAAGAAAGAAAGAAAGAAAGAAAGACTGTCAGCACATTTCTCATCAGAAACCTTGCAGACTAGGATTGGCATAAAATATTTAAAGTAATGAAAGCAGAGTATTCTACCCAGCAAAGGTATAATTTAAAATGGAAAAAGAGATAAATAGCTTCCCAGAAAGAAAAAGCTAATGAAATTTATCATCGCCAAACAGTATTACAAGAAATGTTAAAAGGACTTCTTTATTAAGAAGAAGAGGTCAAAAATATAAATAATAAAATAGCAATAAATATATATCTATCAACAATTACTTTAAATCTAATAAAAAAATATAGTGGCTGAATGAATAAGAAAACAAGACCCATACATGTGCAGCCTATAAGAGACCCACTTCTTGTCAAACGATACACACAGTGAAAGTACATTTCATGAAAGTACATTTCATGAAAAAAACATTTCATGAAAATGGAAACAAACAAAAAGTTAGGGTAGCGAAACATATTAGAGAAAATTGACTTTAAACTAAAGCCTATAATAAGAAACAAAGAAGGACATTGCATAATGATAAAGGGAAAAATCCAACAAGAGGATATAACCCTTGTAAATGTTTATGCACCCAACATAGGAGCACCTGAATATATAAAGCAAATATTGACCAATATAAAGGGAGAGCTCGACAGTAATACAAGTTCTCACAATTAAGTTTGAGAACTTGTTGCAATGATGTTGCTAATCTTTTTTGATATCAGAGGGATTATTCATTATGAATTTGTACCAACTGGACAAGCAGTCAACCAAGTTTACTATTTGGAAGTGCTGAAAAGGCTGCGAGAAAAAGTTAGATGACCGGAACTGTTTGCCAACAATTGACAATGCACAAGCTCACATGGCACTGTCTGTGAGGGAATATTTAGCTAGTAAACAAATAAATGTAGTGGGACACCCTCCCTACTCACCTGATCTGACCCCCGCTGATTTCTTTCTTTATCCAAAGATAAAGGAAATATTGAAAGGAGGACATTTTGATGACATTCAAGATATTAAGGGCAATACAACAACATCTTTGATGGTCATTCTGGAAAGAGTTCCAAAATTGCTTTGAAGGATGGACTAGGTTCTGGCATCATTGCATAGCTTCCCAAGAGGAGTACTTCAAAGGTGACCATAGTGATATGTAGCAGTTTTTCTAGGATGAGTTTGTGAACTTAATTGTCTGACTTTATACAATCATAGTTGGGGACTTTAACACCCCACTGACACCAATGGACAGATCTTCCAGACAGAAAAACAACAATGAAACAGCCTTAAATGATACACTAGATCAGATGAATTTAATTGATATTTTTAAAGCATTTTACCCCAAAGCAGCAGAAGCATACATTCCCCAAAGCATACATTCTTTTCAAGTGCGCACGAAATATTTTCCAAGCTAGACCACATGATAGACCACAAAACAAGTTTCAATAAATTTAAGAAGACTGAAATAATATCAAGCATTTACTTAGACCACAATGGAATGAAACTAAAAATCAATTACAAGAAGGAAAACAAAACACCACAAAAACATAGAGGCTAAATAACATGCTACTGAACAGTGAATGGGTTAACAATGAGATCAAAGAGAAAAATCCAAAAATATCTTGAGACAAATGAAAACAAAAACACAATGACCCAAAAATCTATGGGTCATGGCCAAAGCAGTTCTAAGGGGAAAATTCATACCAATAGAGGCTTACTTACAGGAAAAAAACGTCAAATAAACCTTATATTTAAAGGAATAATAAATAAATAGATAAATAAATACCCAAAATGAATAGAAGAAAGGAAATAATAAATATCAGAGTGGAAATAAATAAAATGGAGCCTGAAAAAGTACAAAAGATCAACAAATCAAGAGCTGATTCTTTGAAAAGATAAGCACAATTGATAAACTTTTAACCAGAGCTATTAAGAAAAAAGAAAGAGGACCCAAATAAAATCAGAAATGAAAGAGAAGTGACCACTGACACTGCAAGAATACAAAGGATTATAAGAAAATATTATGAACAATTATATATTAGTAAATTGAGCAATCTGGAATAAATAAATTGCTGGAAAAATACAATTTTCCAAGACTGAATCAAGAAAAAACAGAAAATCTAAACAGACCAACTGCTACAATGAAATTGTATCAGTAATCAAAAAAATTCCAACAAACAAAATTCCTGGATCAGATGGCTTCACAGGAAATTTTACCAAACATTCAAAGAAGAATTAACACCTATCCTTCTCAAACTATTCCAAAAAATTCAATAAAAGGGAAAAATTCAAGGGAAGTTTCCCAAGTTCTTTGTATGAGGCCAGCTTTTCCCCAATAACAAAACCAGACAGACATTACAAAAAACTAAGATTATAGGGCATTTCTCTGATGAACACAAATGCAAAAATCCTCAACAAAATATTAGGAAACTGGATTTAGCAATACATTTAAAAAAATCATACACTGAAATCAGGTGGAATTTACTTCTGGTATACAAAGTTGGTTCAATATCCACAAAGCAATTAACATGATACACTACATAAAAAATTGGACAGATACATGCAAAAATCATTTGGTCTTATCAATAGATGCAGTAAAATTGTTTGACAAAATCCACCAGCCATTTATGATAAAAACTCTCAGTGAAGTGGAATACAGGGAACATATCTCAACATAATAAACACCATATATGACAAACTCTCAGCTAACATCATATTCAACAGTGAAAAGCTAAAAGCACTTTCCTTCCCCCCTTACATTCTGGTAACCACTAAACTATTGTCTGTGTCTATAAGTTTTTGTTTCTTCATTTGTTTGTCTTGCTCTTTTGTTGTTTACAGTGGTAGATGAAGTTAAAGGATATCAAATATATGGTGATGGAAAGAGAACTGACTCTGGGTGGTGAATGCACAATGTGGTATATATAGATGATGTATTACAGAATTGTATACCTGAAATCTATGTAACTTTGCCAACAATTGTCACCCCAATAAACTTTAATTAAAAAAAATAAAATAAATAAACGCACTTTCCTTAAAATCAGGAACTACTTGTCACCCCAATAAACTTTAATTAAAAAAAAAATTCAGGAACAAGGCAAGAATGTTCTCTTTCACCACTTTTATTCAACATAATATTGGAAGTCCTAGCCACAGCAGGCAAGAAAAAAATAAATAAAAAGCATCCAAATTGGAAAAGAAGAAGTAAGACTGTTATTATTTGCACATGATACTATATAGAAAGAGCCCTAAAGATTTCACACACAAAAAACTATTAGAATTGATAAATAAATTCAGTAAATTAGCAGAATACAACATTAGTATTCTGAAATCAGTTGTGTTCTTATACACCAATGATGAGTTATCAGAGAACAAAAATAAGAAAGTAATCCCATTTACAATTGCATTAAAAATAAATAAATAAATAAAATACCCTGGAATAAAGTTAACCAAAGAGATAAGAGTCTGGTACCTGAAAAAATGTAAGACATTGAAGAAAGAAATTGAAGAAGATACAAGTCAGTAAAAGCATATACAGTGATCATGCATAAGAAGAATTAACACCATTAAAATGTTCATAATACTCAAGGCAATTTGTGGATTCAATGCAATCCTTATCAAAATATCAATGGCATTTTTCATAGAACTAGAACAACTAATCCTAAAATTTATATGGAGCCAAAAAAGTCCTGAATAGCCACAGCAATCTTGAGAAAGAAAAACAATATTGGAGATATCATAATACCTGACATCAAACTATACTACAAGTCTATAGTAATCAAAGCAGCATGGTACTAGCATAAAAAAACAGATACATAGATCAATGGAACAAAATAGAGAGGACAGAAATAAACCCACAACTATACTGTTATTTAATCAATAACAAAGAATACAATAATATACAGTGGGATTAAGACAGTCAATTCAGTATATGGTGTAGGGAAACTTGGACAGATACATGCAAAAAAAAAATGAAACTAGACCACTCACTTACACTATATACAAGACTAAGCTCAAAATGGAATGAAGACCTAATTGTAAGTCCCCAAACCATGAAACTCCTAAAAAAAAAACATAGGAAGTAAACTGTCTGACATTGCTCTTAGTAATATTTTTATTTTTCATTTAAAGTTTATTGGGGTGACAATTGTTAGAAAGTTATATAGATTTCAGGTGTACAATTCTGTATTACATCATCTATATATCACATTGTGTGTTCACCACCCAGAGTCACTTCTCCTTACATCACCAAATATTTGATCCCCTTTACCCTCATCTACCATCCCCTCTTCCCTTACCCTCTGGCAACCACTAAACTATTGTCTGTGTCTATGAGGTTTTGTTTCTCATTTGTTTGTCTTCTTCTTTTGGTGTTTTTGGTTTATATACCACATATCGGTGAAATAATATGGTTCTCTGCTTTTTCTGTCTGACTTATTTCGCTTAGCATAATAATCTCATGATCCATCCATGTTGTCACAAATTTCACCTTTTCTTACCACTGAATAGTATTCCATTGTGTATATATACCACAACTTCTTTATCCATTCATCTATCGAAGAACATTTTGGTTCTTTCCATGTCTTGGCCACCGTAAATAAAGCTGCAATGAACATCGGAGCACACGTGTCTTTATGTATAAGTGTTTTCAGATTTTTTGGGTAGATACCCAGGAGAGGGATTGCTGGGTCATATGATAATTCTATTCTTAATTTTTTGAGTAACCTCCACACTGCCTTCCATAGTGGCTGCACCAGTCTGCATTCCCACCAACAGTGTATGAATGTTCCTTTTTCTCCACGGCCTCTCCAACACTTGTTACTATTTGTCTTGTTGATGACAGCCATTCTAACTGGGTTGAGGTGATATCTCATTGTGGTTTTTATTTACATTTCTCTGATGATTAGTGATGTTGAGCATTTTTTCATATGTCTATTTGCCATTTGTATGTCCTCTTTGGAGAAATGTCTCTTCAGGTCCTCTGCCCATTTTTCAATTGGGTTGTTTGGTTTTATGTTGTTGAGTTGCATGAGTTCCTTGTATATTTTGGATATTAGCCCCTTATCGGAGGCACTGGTTGCAAAAATCTCCCATTCAGTTGAGTGCCTCTTTATTTTGTCGATGGTTTCTTTTGCTGTGCCGAAGCTTTAAGTTTGATATAGTCCCATTCATTTATTTTAGCTTTTACTTCCCTTGCCTTTGGAGTCAAATTCATAAAATGCTCTTTGAACCCAACATCCATAAGTTTAGTACCTATGTTTTCTTCTATGAAGTTTATTGTTCCAGAACTTATGCTTAAATCTTTGATCCATTTTGAATTAACTTTGGTCCAGTTTCATTTTTTGCATGTGGCTTTCCAATTCTGCCAGCACCATTTATTGAAGAGGCTGTCTTTTCTCCATTGTATGTTTTTTGCTTTGTCAAAAATTTTCTGTCCATATTTATGTGGGTTTATTTCTGGGTTCTCAATTCTATTCCATTGCCCTACATGTTTGTTTTTCTGCCAATACCATGCTGTTTTGATTATTGTTGCCCTGCAGTACAAGCTGAAGTCAGAGAGTGTGATACTTCCAGCAGTGTTCTTTTCTCTTAAGATTGTTTTGGGTATTCAGGGTCTTTTGTGGTTCCAAACAAACCTGATGATTTTTTGTTCTGTTTCTTTGAAAAATGCCATTGGGATTTTGATGGGGATTGCATTAAATCTGTATATTGCTTTGGGTAATATGGCCATTTTAACTATGTTGATTCTTCCAATCCATGAGCATGGAATATTTTTCCATTTCTTTGTGTTTTCTTCAATTTCTTTTTAAAATGTCTTGTAGTTTTCAGCATATAGGTCTTTCACATCCTTGGTTAAGTTTATTCTTAGGTATTTTATTTTTTTAACTGCAATTGCAAAAGGAATTGTTTTTATTTGTATTTCTTTTTCTGAGATTTCATTGTTAGTATATAGGAATGCAATGGACTTTTGTACGATTTTGTAGCCGGCCACATTACTGTATTCGTTGATTGTTTCTAATAGCTTTTTGGTGGAGTCTTTAGGGTTTTCTATATATAGCATCATGTCATCTGCAAAGAGTGACAATTTAATTTCTTCATTCCCAATTTGGATGCCTTTTATGTCTTTCTCTTGCCTGATTGCTCTGGCAAGGACTTCCAACACTATGTTGAAAAGCAGAGGTGATAGGGGACAGCCCTGTCGTGTTCCTGAACGTAGAGCAAAGGGCTCCAGTTTTTCACTGTTAATTATGAGATTAGCTAGGGTTTGTCATATATGGCGTTTATTATATTAAGGTATTTTCCTTCTATACCTATTTTATTAAGTGTTTTAATCATAAATGGATGTTGTATTTTGTCAAATGCTTTTTCTGCATCAATTGATATAATCATCTGATATCTGTCCTTTATTTTGTTTATGTGATGTCTCACATTGATGGATTTGTGGATGTTGAACCATCTTTGGGCCCCTGGGACGAACCCCACTTGGTCATGATGAATAATCTTTTTAATGCATTGTTGCATTCGATTTCTTAGAATTTTGTTTGGGATTTTTGCATCTGTATTTATGAGAGATATTGGTCTGTAGTTTTATTTTTTTGTGTTGTCCTTGCTAGGTTTTGGTATCAGGGTAATGATGGCCTCACAAAATGAGTTAGGGAGTACTGTCTCTTCTTCAATTTTTTGGAAGAGTTTGAGCAAGATTGGCATTAGATCCTCTTTGAAGGTTTGGTAGAATTTACTAGTGAAGGCATCTGGTCCCGGACATTTGCTTTTGGGAAGGTTTTGGATGACTGATTCAATTTCGTTACTGGTGATCGGTCTCTTTAGATTTTCCAGTTCTTCTTGGTTCAGCCTAGGAAGGCTGTATGTTTCTAAGAACTTGTCATTTCTTCTAGGTTATTGAATTTGGTGGCATATGGTCCTTCA
This sequence comes from Rhinolophus ferrumequinum, assembly GCF_004115265.2. Classification (NCBI taxonomy): domain Eukaryota; kingdom Metazoa; phylum Chordata; class Mammalia; order Chiroptera; family Rhinolophidae; genus Rhinolophus; species Rhinolophus ferrumequinum. Next base: position 29,422,938 of record NC_046305.1, read on the forward strand.
TCGTATTCTTGGAGATCCTTTGTATTTCTATAGCATCCGTGATAACTTCCCCTCTTTCATTTCTGATTTTGTTTATTAGTGTTTTTTCTCTTTTTATCGTAGAGAGTCTAGCCAAGGGTTTGTCAATTTTGTTAATCTTTTCAAAGAACCAGGTCTTTGTCACATTAATTTTTTCTATTGTCTTTTTGTTCTCTATTTCATTTAGTTCTGCTCTGATTTTTATTATTTCCTTTCTTCTGCTTACTTCGGGTTTCATTTGTTCTTCTTTTTCTAGTTCTTTAAGGTGTAATGTGAGGTTATTTAGTTGGGATTTTTCTTGTGTCTTGAGATAGGCCTGTAATGATATAAATTTTCCTCTTAAAACTGCTTTCGCTGCATCCCAAAAATTTTGGCAGGATGTGTTTTCATTGTCATTTGTTTCTATGTATCTTTTGATCTCTCCTCTAATTTCTTCTTTGACCCAGTCGTTCTTTAAAAGCATGTTGTTTAGTCGCCATATCTTTGTGGTTTTCCTGCTTTAATTTTGCAATTTATATTCAATTTCAAAGCCTTGTGATCAGAGAATATGCTTGGTACGATTTCAATCTTCTTAAATTTGCCGAGGCTTGTTTTATGTCCCAATATATGGTCTATCTTTGAGAATGTTCCATGTACACTAGAAAAATATGTATAGTCTGATGTTTTAGGATGAAGTGCTCTATAAATATCAATTATGTCCATTTTATCTAATGTATCATTTAGGGCTGCTATTTCTTTATTTATTTTCTGTTTGGATGATCTACCTGTAGCTGTCAATGATGTATTTAGGTCCCCTAAAATAATTGTGTTTTGGTCAATTTCTCCCTTTAGTTCTGTTAGTAGTTGCTTGGTATATTTTGGTGCTCCCTGATTGGGGGCATAAATCTTGAGGACTGTCGTCTTCTTGTTTTATAATACCCTTTACCATTATGAAATGTCCATCTTTGTCTCTTGTTATCTTTTTCACCCTGAAGTCTGTTTCATCTGATATTATTATGGCTACACCTGATTTTCTCTGGGTACCATTTGCTTGGAGTTTCAATTTCCATCCTTTCACGTTGAGTCTATGCTTGTCCTTGTAGCTGAGATGTGTCTTTTGGAGACAGCATATGGTTGGGTTTAGTTTTTTGATCCAATCTGCTACTCTGTGCCTTTTTATTTTTGCGTTCAGTCCATTTACATTTAGGGTGATTACTTTTATGTGTGGCTTTCCTATCATTCAATCTTTAGTTTTCTGATAAGACTGTGTCTCCGTTGTTTCTTTGCCTTGTTGTTGTCTGTTATTTCTGTGTGGTGATATTCTATGATGTTTCCCTCTGTTTCTTCTTTTTTATAGTATATATCTCAATTCTGGATTTTTTTTTCGTGGTTACCATTAAGTTTATGTAAAAGAAAGTTTTAAATTTAGAGTATTTCATTTTCTTCAGCATGCCTACTTTCTCCATTCCGATATTCTGGTTCAGGTCTTTACTCTCCCCCTTTTTATGTTTTGGTTGCCACAAATTGTCCCTGTTGATTGTGTTCAAATAGGCTCCTTTAGTATTTCTTGTAGTGCAGGTTAGAAAATTCCTTCAGCTTCTATATATCTGGAAAGATCTTTATTCCTCCTTCATATCTAAAGTGTTTCTTTGCTGGATATATTATTTTGGCTCATAATTTCTCTCTTTCAATAGTTTGAATATTTGCTTCCACTCCATCTTGGCTTGTAGAGATTCAGCTGAAAAATCTGATGATATTCTAATGGGCTGGCTTTCCTTTGTAGGTTTCCATCTTCTTTTCCCTGGTTGCCTTGAGGATTCTTTCTTTGTCATTGATTTTTGACAGCTTCAATACAATATGCCTTTGAGAAGGCCTGTTGGGGTTGAGGTAATTAGGTGTTCTATTTGCTTCTTGGATTTGAGGATCCAGTTCTGTCCACAAGTTTGGGAAGTTCTCATCAACTATTTGTTTGAATATACTCTCTGTTCCCTTCTCTCTTTCTTCTCCTTCTGGAATGCCCATTATTTTAATATTGCTCTTTCTGATGGAGTCAGAAAGTTCTTATAGAGTTCTTTAATTTCTTTTAAGTCTCAAGTCTCCTTCTTCTTCCATCCTTGTCATTTCCAAGTTTCTATCTTCGATGTCACTGATTCTTTCCTCCATCTTGTCAACTCTGCTTCCTAAGCTGGTTATTTCATTCTTAATTTCTTCCTTTGAGTCCTTAATCTCCAGAAATTCTATTTGGCTCTTTTTTAAAATTTCAATCTCTTTGGTAAAATGCTCATGTTGCTCTTTGATTGTGTTCTGAGTTCATTAAACTGCCTTTTTGTGTTTTCTTGCATCTCATTGAGTTTTTTTCAGAACAGCAATCTTGAATTCTCTGTCATTTAAGTCACATATTTCCATATCTTTAAGTTCCTTTTCTGGAGACTTGTCTTGTTGTCTTGGTTATTAATGGCAATTACTGATTTATTATTTATTTCCCTAGACATCTACAGGAGTGGGTTCTGCAACAGGTTGATAGGAAGAAGTCTTTCTTTTGTTTTCCAGTACGTGTTGGTAGAATGTTTTATTTTCTCTCCGACTGCAGTCCTTTTTTCTCTCTCACACTGTAGTGCTATGTTTTCTCTGCACTATTCCAGCTTGTCACACAATGGAAGGATTCCCTGGAAAGTGAGGTTTCCTCTGTTAACAGTTCGCCTGGGTCATAGGGCACCGTGTCCCTGTGGGGATGCGGAGAGAGCCTGTGTTTTTCCGCAGTTCTGTTTACTCCTGCAGGGATCCACCCAGATAGGTGGGGATAGGGGTGGAATGAGTTGTGAGAGGTGGCCCAGAGCAATTGCCAGACCACCACCACAGCCAGTCCTGCTTCCACAGCTCCCTCCCCTTTGCCGGAACTAGTTGGGCTGCGAATCTTTGTCTGCAGACCATAGTTCTCAGAACTGCAAATATGGTGTTCTTTTGATCTGACACTGCTACTGTTCCACTTCTAGCACTGGGCAGGTGGGGGCAGGGAGAGCTCGGGGAGGGTAGGGAGGGGTGGCTAGTCTCATTGCCTAAAGCTTCCATTCTCTGCAGCAGTGAGGGTTTCAACCACCATTTCAGCCTTCTTCCCTCAGTTTTTGCTCCAAGGTCTCTGCCGTGAGCATTGGGTTCAGCCGTGTTATATGCTGTCCCCTCAGCCCTTTGGGCCATAAGCGGAGCCCTAGCAGTCTGAGTTCTTCCCTCTCCCACAGCTGCGATAGTTCCAAAATGCACCGAGCTCGGAGCACTGAGCTAGGTCTGCGTCCTGCTCCCGTGGGGCTCCGTCTCCGGCCTTCTCCTTTCCCTCCTCCCCTGCTCATGCTATTTGCCTACCTTTAGGTGAATTCCATAGTGAGCCTCTTCATCTTGCCTGTCTGCTGTGCAGGGAGTCCTTTGTATAGTAATAGCTGTTTAATTTGTTGTAAATTCCAGGGGAGATTTCCAGAGCTAACCTCACGCAGCCATTTTGATGACGTCCTCTGTTTCCAGTATTATGTTTAAGTCTTTGATCCATTTTTAGTTAACTGTGGTACATGGTAAAGATAGCAGTCTAGTTTCATTTTTTGCATGTGGCTTTCCAATTCTCTCAGCACCATTTATTGAAGAGTCTGTCTTTTCTCCATTGTATTTTTTTGCCTTCTTTGTCAAAAATTATCTGTCCATATTTATGTGGGTTTATTTCTGGGTTCTCAATTCTATTCCATTTTTCTATGTGTCTGTTTTTTCTGCCAATACCATGCTGTTTTGATTATTGCTGTCCTGTAGTACAAGCTGAAGTCAGGGAGTGTGATACCTCAAGCATTGTTCTTTTTTCTTAGGATTACTTTTTCTATTTGGGTCTTTTGTGGTTCTATATAAGTCTGATGATTTTTTTGTTCTATTTCTTTAAAAATTGCCATTGGGATTTTGATGGGGATTGCATTAAGTCTGTATATTGCACCAACAAAATGGGAGAAGATTTTTGCAAACAATGCCTCCAATATGGGGTTAATACCCAAATTTTTAAGGAACTCATACAACTCAACAACAACAAAAAAACCAATCCAGTTAAAAAATGGGCAGAGGACCTGAAGAGACATTTCTCCAAAGAGGACATACAGATGGCCAATAGATATATGAAAAGATGCTCAATATCACTTATCATCAGAGAAATGCAAATCAAAACCACAATGAGATATTACCTCACACCTGTTAGAATGGCTATCATCAACAAGACAAATAATACCAAGTGTTGGAGAGACTGTGGAGAAAAAGAAATCCTCATACACTCTTGGTGGAAATGCAGATTGGGTGCAGCCGCTATGGAAGGCAGTGTTGAGGTTCCTCAAAAAATTAAGAATAGAATTACCATATGACTCAGCAATCCCTCTCATGGGTATCTAACCCAAAAATCTGAAAACACTTATTCGTAAAGATGTATGTGCTCCAATGTTCATTGCAGCTTTATTTATGGCGGCCAAGACATGGAAACAACCAAAATGTCCTTCGATAGATGATTGGATAAAGAAGTCGTGGTGTATATACACAAAGGAATACCATTCTGCCACAAGAAAACATGGATGGTTCCTGATATTACTATGCTAAGAGAAATAAGTTAGACAGAAAAAAGTAGAGAACCATATGATTTCACTGATATGTGATATATAAAATAAAACCATCAAAAGAACTAGAGAAACAAATGAAGAAACAAAAACTCATAGACACAGACAATAGATTAGTGGTTAACAGGGGGTAAAGGGGAAGAGGGGTTGTAGATGAGGGTAAAAGGGATCAAATATGTGGTGATAGAAGGAGAACTGACTCTGGGTGGTGAATACGCAATGTGATATATAGATGATGTATTACAGAATTGTACATCTGAAACCTGTTTAACTTTACTGACACTTGTCACCCCAATAAACTTTTATTTTAAAAAAAGATCCATTTATGTTGTTACAAATGGCACTATTTCACCTTTCTTATGGCAGAGTCATATTCCATTGTGTAAACAACTAGTGAAACTGTGGCCACATACTTGGTGGCCACTGAGGGAAAATAACCCTGTTCTTTGTTTTTTTTTTCAGACGTTAGACAAGACTGCAACCAAACTGATTGACAATGATCATTATGATTCAAAGAATATTGCGGCTATCCGGGATGGAGTATGTTCAAGGGTTCAGATGTGTATCTGCCTGTCTGTGCACCAGACTCAGGGAAAGTGTTAGGGGCATGGTGACCAATGTGGGCAGTGGAGCTCATGTGTCCACATTTGGTTTCCTAATAATAAGTTTGCTCATGGTTTTGCAGCTATTGGCCCGGCGGGATGCCCTACGTGAAAGGGCTGCCACTCGACGCAGATTGCTGGAGGATTCATTACTTCTGCAGAAACTGTATCAGGACTCAGATGACCTGAAGAACTGGATCAACAAGAAGAAAAAGTTGGCAGATGATGAAGATTACAAGGTAGGCAGGGTTTTCCAGCCCTGGACGTATTTATCAGGATTTAGAGTCATGGAATTAGAGTTTTGGAGCTGAAAGGACCATAGCATTCAGCTGGTAAGCCTCTTTTTAGATGAGGAAACAGAGTCTCAGAGAAGGGCATGAGTCCCCTAACGCTATATATTTAGTTAAGAGCCAAGAATCTAGTTTCTTATTTTCCTATACCCTGCTTCCCATCATCCTTTTTCTCTGGGACAATTTTCAATGGTCTTTAATAGAATGGGATAAGGGAAGGACTATATTTAGCTGCTTGTTGTCTCTTTATCATGTCTTCTGCGCCCCCCTGCACCCTTATTGTAGAAAAACATTGTGTTTAATTTTAATGTACATTCAAATTCACTGAAAGCTACTTGGAACTCAGGTAACAAAAGTCACCTAAGTGCTGGATATAATATAAACTTATACAGTTTTGCACCTGGAAGAGAACATTTCCTAATTTTATAGATGAGGAAACTAGGGATATGAATTATGAAGTCGGTTGCCCAAAGTTATCCAGTTGTTTACTAGGCAGTTTAACGTAAGGGTTAGAGGCATGACTTTTGGAGAAGGGCTTGAATTTTCTCCCTCTTCTGTTTTAGTTTGTCTTACTTTGGAAAGTTTATGAATTATCATTTAGTCTTAAATGTATACCTCTATTCTTTTTATTCTTATATCTTTATAGAGCTATGAGAACCTTATCTATACCTTTTATTCTATAAAACTCAGCACTGTGTGCTTGTATTCACTAGAAGAGTTATGGTTCCAGTGCATTTAGGGTAAACAGATTTTCTCTTTATGGGCAAAAGGATGAATGATGCCTATACTAGGACAGGAATGGAAAATAATTTTCATCCTTCATGACGGCTCTGATTGATTGTTATTTCTTGCATGAAGTGTCAATATTCAAAATGATCTTTATTTTATTTTGTTCTTTATATTTCACATATAAGTGAGTTAGGAGGCAGGTGAAGGGATTAAGAAGTACAAATTGATAGTTACAAAATAGTCACAGGGATGGAAATTACAACATAGAATCACTTTGTAAATTACATATATGTCTAACCACTATGCTGTATTCCTGAAACTAATATAAAATAATATTGAATGTAGTTAAATTAAAAAAGTGATCTTCAGGCCATATCCAGGCTCAGCAGAAATAAATGCAGAGCTTGATTAGCTATGTCTTTCATGTGTATAGAAGGAAGTATTGGTCAGATGAGTTTCCTAAGCATTCTCTGGCTCTGTATTTGCAAAAGGACAGTTCTCCCTTCTATGTTCTTAATACAGTTAGATTTATAGTGAGAAGTAACCTCTGTCCTCAACATGTTTGCCCCTCACTCTTCAAGTAATGGTTTCATTTTATTTGTTCAACTTGTCTCAGGATACACAGAACTTGAAGAGCCGGGTTCAAAAGCAGCAAGTCTTTGAAGAAGAATTGGCAGCTAATGAGATCCTACTCAATAACCTAGAGAAAACTGGCCAGGAGATGATTGAGTGTGGTCACTATGCCTCTGACAGGGTAGCTGCTCGTGTGAGTGAAGTGACCAGCCTCTGGAAGGAATTGCTGGAGGCTACAGCGCAGAGAGGTTAGAAGCAGAATTTTTGTTGAAAGGCTAATCCTAAATTCTGAAACCTACCATTTTTGTCTTTACCTCCTTGAATTTACCTGGTGACCTCTATGAGAAGAAATGCTTCCCCACATTTTCTTTATTGGTCAAGAAGTTTTAAAAATTCAACCTAAATTCATCACACTATATATTTATACAATTTAATGTTTTCTTCATGTATGTAGATTTTTAAAACTGAAACTATTTTTTTATTTCTTCCAGTTTTTTCCATTGAAAAAATTTTTTTCTTGACTACTCAGGGACAATGAATTCTTTGTTGACTATGTACCTAAAACTAGTGTCCTTAAATTAGGTTTTACCTATTTTGGTTCTATAAACAAGGTAAGACATTATGACCCAAGTTAGTAAATTAAACATTAAAGGATTGTTGGTGCCGCATGTGATGTTCCTACAATATTTTCATTCTTATAAGTAGGGCTTGATGACTTATTATTTTTTTCACCTATGTTAAAGTGTTCAGGCTCTGCTGTAAGCTCTTAAAAAATTGTTACCAGAGGGTGAGCGGGAAGGGGGTGGTAGAAGAGGGTAAATGAGTTGAAATATATGATGATGGAAGGAGAACTGACTCTGGATGGTGAACACACAATGTGATATATAGGTGATGCATTACAGAATTATACACTTGAAACCTATGTAGCTTTACTAACTATTGTCACCCCAATAAACTTTAGTATTAAAAAAAGGAAAATCTAAAATAGAAAAAAATTCCCACATATCTACTTGAATGTCTCTATTAACATTTAACCTCACCTCTTACTGTGGACAATTAATCAATTATCATAATTCACACAAATAATGAGGTTCTCTTGTTAATAATATTCTCCTTGTTATAAAATGATTCTGCTCTGATTATAGAAGAGATATATCGTATTGATTCTGTTGGATGTCATTCTGATTTTTAGCTTAGGAAAAAAAAATCCAACTTGACTGTATAACAATAAGAAATCACTTCTACTCCACATCATGAGTTAGAGTAATTGTTTTGCAGAAATAATGCAAATAATTGCTATAAAGAGTTTATATGAGAACAGTGTGCACAATTAATACATTTGCTGGAAGAGAAAATGGTGGGGCATGTTTTGTGATGAAGAACAGTCTTCAAGTGGGGGGCCAGCAAAGTTTTGAGAGAGACATTTATAAAAAGATACTTCAAATTTTCAAATAGAGCCAAGCCCAAGTTTTGTATTTCTCTTGGAATGTGCACCATTTGGGTTGGAATCCTTTTGAAAAGGAGGACTCAATAGAAAGCAAGAAATGACATGTGAAAATACGCAAGGTGTTTAAAATCTAACACATTCGCTTAGCATAATAATCTTAAGGTCCATCCATGTTGTTGCAAATGGCACTATTTCATCTTTTCTTATGGCAGAGTAGTATTCCGTAGTGTATGTACACTACATCTTCTTTATCCAATCATCTATCAAAGGACACCTTGGTTGTTTCCATGTCTTGGCCACCATAAATAAAGCTGCAATGAACATCAGAGCACATATATCTTTACAGATAAATGTTTTCAGATTTTTTGGGTAGGTACCCAAGAGAGGGATTGCTGGGTAATCTATTACTAAGTAATTCTATTCTTAGTTTTTGAGGATTCTCCATACTGCTTTCCATAGCGTTGTACCAATTTACATCCCCACCAAGAGTGTATGGGGTTCCTTTTTCTCCACAGCCTCACCAACACTTGTCATTATTTGTCTTGTTGATGATAGCCATTCTAACAGGTGTGAGGTAATATCTCATTGTGGTTTTGATTTGCATTTCTCTGATGATTAGTGATGTTGAGCATCTTTTCATATGTCTTTTGGCCATCTGTATGCCATCTATGGAGAAATGTCACCCCAATAAATTTTAATTAGACACACACACACACACACACACACACACACACACACACACACGAAATTCAGACAATTAAGTTCGCAAACTTTCCACCATGTAAGTGCACGGTAGAAAGTTTGCAAATTTAATTGTCCATCCTCATATATAAGACTAAACAAAAAAATCTAACACATTCTCTGGGTAATGAACTATTGTTTATCTTTGTTTTGAGAACACTGCTGTATTCAAAAACAAATACCACCAAATTCTACAAATTTGAGGTGACTTTTTTGTATAATCACATGTGATACAGTTATATTTTTTCCATCAGATATCAAATTACTATATTGCTGTTTAAGTTGATGAAAGGTTTGTTATTGTGGAATGAGGAGCAGTTATGGTAACTGTCATATACTTAATGTCTTCCCCCAGGGACCCAGTTGTATGAAGCTAACCAGCAGCTACAATTTGAAAATAATGCCGAAGACCTGAAGCGCTGGCTAGAGGAGGTGGAGTGGCAGGCTACCTCTGAGGATTATGGGAAAGGCCTGGCGGATGTACAGAATCTACTCAGGAAACATATCCTCTTGGAGTCTGGTGTGGCTGCTCATCAGGTTTGTTCCTAGCTCTTTGACCAGTTGTAGGCCAACACACCTGGATATGCTCTGAGAAAACTTATAATGAATAATTATTTTTAAAAGAGGAAGAGATCAAGAAACTAAAGATAAAAATTCAAATCTTTTAGTTAGTAAACAGCCTCTTCCCAATATTTCTTCTAAACCAGACATTCTCCTGGTTGCCTGTTGTCTCTTGTCAGAACCCCATGTCTGATATAAGACTTTATTTACTCTTCTAAATATAACACTGCACTCTCAATCCAGAAGGCTGGGTTTTATATATAGCCTGTCATTTACTAGTTATGTGATCTTTGGTATGTATTTTCACCTTTTCCTACCTTTATGTCCTCACCTTTAAAATAAGGCTTTAGATAAAATTGCCTGTTTCTGTTCTGGCATTCTGCAAGTCAAAGCTTGAACGTATCTTTAATCCTACCATTTTCTTAGTTAAGAAAAATTGACATCTATACTTTTAAAGTGACTTAACAGAGAAAATTAACACTATGGTGCAGCTGTCTAGGCTCTTAGCTTCAGGATTATTCCCCTGGCACCTGCCAGACTGTTATTTAAAATAAATTTATCTAGTAAGTTTCTAGAGTATAGATACTGTATGTGAGTTTCTGGAAAACTCAGTAGAAATCCACTTCCAGTTGACTCAATTTCTCAACCCTAGGAATCCTAGCTTGTGTTTAAAAAATAATTCTGCTGTTTCCTGGAAGGTCTCACTAATCTGTCTAGTTAAAATACACTTCCATGATTTCTGCTTTTTGGTCACTTTGGGTGTAATAAGAAAGATAAAATAATCTACAAAAAACAAATAAGACAAACCTATTCAATTACACAGCTCTGAAAATGGTTTGATGGAATTTGAAATAACATAAAATGCTAGAGGTAGGAAAACTAAAACTGTATAAAGACAGCTTTGAAGGAAGAGTTTGGAACAGATTTTCAAAGGAGGGGCAAAATAAGATTTGGTGAAAGGTAAATAAAAACATACAAAGAGAAAGAGCATGTGTAAATACATAATAAATATAATAAATAAAAGACCTTATTTTGGAAAGCTAGGGCATCCAACCACCAGGAATTGGTTCTCCTAAGTAGAGTAGAGGCTAATATAAAGACAAAATATATTTTAAGTATGGACTATTAAATTTGAAAAAAATCTTAAATGCACTCTAGGTCAAAATTCTTACTATATAAATGAGAAAACTAAAATTAAAACAGGTGAAAGAGCTTTCCCAAAATAAAATGTCAAGTGACTGGCAGCCAAGAATAGAAGCCAAGTCTTCTGTCTTCTCAGTCTGGGGCATCTTGCACAACATTAGAGGTTTTCAGATAGTACAGTGGATCCATAATGATGATGATAATAAAGATGTTTTAAAATCTCTCTGTTACACTATGATGCTTTCCAAAGTTAAAGTTAGTTAATTAATCCTAAGAAATGAAAACAGTTGGCTAGTGAGAGATATTAACTTTAATTATTTACGGAGCCTTTAATTTTTTTGTGGAGAAGTGAGTATATGTTTTAAGAAACTATTAAGGGGGTTGGGGGGTGGGGGATGAGGGTGAGGGGGATCAAATGTACGGTGATGGAAGGGGAGCTGACTCTGGGTGGTGAACACACAGTGTGATTTATGGATGATGTGATACAGAATTGCACAACTGAAATCTATGTAATTCTACTAACAATTGTCACCCCCAATAAATTAAAAATAAATTAAAAAAAAAAAAAGAAACTATTGATAGTTAATGGTTTGTTCCAAATTGAGAAGAGATAGAGCAAACACTTTAGAGGTTGAGAATTGGATATCAAAATAGAATAAGTAAAACCAATGCCTACTGTTCATCTACCTCCTGAAGAACTTCTCTTTTGTACTACCTCTCCCCACCACAACAAAAAGAAAATAAGCAAACAAAAGTCCTGTGTAGTGTCCTTCTGCCAGGCCACTTATAGTTGATTTCACTAATAAAGGTGAAATGCATCTCCTGTATCTGTTTTAGCATATAGAAATACAATTAAAATTTTATTTCCAGGAAGATATTTTGAAACCCTATTTCTGTATTCTTTCTTTCTCAGATACAGTCCAAATCGGGTCTTTGATTTATTCCAGTTCACACAACTGGGTGTGACCAAGGCAGTACCTTTGCATTTCTTTCTGAGGTTCTGACATTTGTTTTGTAACATCACATTTCATCTCATAGGCATTGTTCCTGCTATGCAACAAACTTAAGTCTCAGAAGTTTCCATGTTAGTTACAGTTATAGCTAACTTTAAAAGGAGAGGAAGAGGCTAAAAGGGGAATTGTGATTGAAGAAGCCACCCCCCGTCACCCCTCCCCCTCCATTTTCCTTAGGGCCACAACTTATCAATACTCCCAAACAATTAAAGCTCTGTAGTTCTGGTTTCTCTGATTTCCTTGCTACACTTTGTAAATATATTGTCTTTTCTGAAATATGGTTTGAAAACTATTTTCTTGTAAATAGCTTTCTTAGCTTGATGAAATGGTCCTCAGTGTAGTAACCCCTCCCATTCTATTTCATTGATTTGATTAGAAGTCCTAACATAGTGCATACGGGATTTGATTCTCTCCATGGCCTCCCCATACCGAACTCCATCCTTTTCTACTAAATGATGTAATTTCCTGACACCCATTCACTTACTCCCTCAGGATCAGGTAGACACCCTCACAGACTTGGTGACATATTTTGAAGAAACAGGCCATCCTGATGCTGGGGACATACGTGCAAGGCAAGAGAAACTGGTGTCCAGGTTTGAAGCCCTGAAAGAGCCACTGGCTACCCGGAAGAAGAAGCTCATTGACCTTCTCGACCTGCAGCAGATTTGCAGAGACACAGAGGATGAGGAAGCCTGGATCCAAGAGACTGAACCTTCAGCAGCTTCCACCTATCTTGGTTAGTAAAGCCTGGGCAAGCTGAGCCATAAGGAGTGTGCCACGGTCTACAGATTTTTTGACAGATCTGGAATACAGTAGTGCAGGAGCAAAGTTTGTACTCAGCTCTTTCCTCTCTGACTCATGAAAATGTTTCCAATCTTCCACAAGAATATTTTTTTAAAAATTCATACTTAAAAGTTTACCTCTGTCACGAGCGCCTGTAAAGGCAGTCTGCTATATTTCAGTCTATTCCTGAAAGTCAAGGGGACTTTAACTCCTCTGCAGGGCCCTACGTCCCTGCATGGTACTAGTGACGTGAGTGGGGAATAATGCACTGGCACACAGGTTCAGATAGAGTGAGTCACACAGCTTTATTTGGGAGCCAATGTTCCTCCAGAGGCCAATGCTCTGGTAAGCACGGAAGGTTATACAGAATAGAATAAAATTTAATAATGAACCAAGTCCCAGAGTCATCTGAGGTGGTGAAGGTCCCTGGTCCGGGAGCGACAACTGGGCCCACGATGGGTCTGAGGCAAGCTGGTCTTGCAAGGAAGAACTTTGGAGAGTCCCAGAGTATCGCAGCTTGCTACTCGCAGATGACTCTGTCAGATATTGTCTGGCTCAGCGCCTCACAGAGGGTCTTAAGCCACGACGCCCAGTTAGACTGCTCACAGTATTGCTCTGGAGTTCTGCTTTTATCCTCTTTTCCTTGGACTTGTTTATTTCTTAGGTGATAACCAGAAGTGGTTTTCCAGGAGATTTTTATCTCTTAGATGATAACCAGAAGTTGCTTGGTAAATGTGTTTACCACTCAATTTTGTTATGCTCACTTTCACACAAAAACATGTTTTTTACTTTACTCTTATCAGTCTCACACATGTGTGGTCATACTCCTGTCCCTACTAGTAAACAACTTGTTTTGCAAACCTCAATCCAACATATATAATACATTTTATATGCTCTACACAATCTCCTAAAACCAGACATGAACAGTGCCATGAATTTAAGGCCTCTGGGTAGAGCTAGAGTACTCACCTTTTTACTTGCTCTAACTTAAGTTATTGCCAGGGTCCTTGATTCAATAGCCATGGTTAGTGTTTGAGGTACCAAGGGTTTTTTGTCTATATTGTCAGGGGCTCCCTTTTATAACTATTACAAAGATAAAGGGGGTGAAGTAGCAGATAAAACAGATTTTTCCTTTCCTTTGGAAGCTATCAGTTTACCTTTACCAGTGCTGGGACACTTGCATTGAAATATAGAAAAAAAGGTGCACATGAATATAATGCAAACTTAGTATGAATGTATTGGGAACATCTATGTGGGACTAGACAATTGTGACAATGGAAGGCTAGTTTGGGAAAACATCCTAGAAGAGAAAAGATCTCTTTGAAGTTTGGACAGGCATAGAAAGTTTCTGGAGAGCACTTAGTGTGAAGTATAGGGAAGAAATTTTTGGAGGAAAGAAAGGTGAAATGTGGATGGGAGGAAGGGAGAATGAACTTGAGATCTTAGAAGATGGAGGAAATGAAAAACACATAGTATTTATAATGTGCTTGTTTGTGTTAAGCAATGAGTGAGGCATTTTTTATAAGTTATTTTTAATCCTTACAAGCAAAACAGGTAACACTGCTACATTTATGGTGAAAAAAATCTTAAGTTTAGAGAATTTAATAACTTCCTGACACCCATAGAAACTAGGAGTGGAAGATACTGATTTTTACACCACAATATTCTAAAAGAAAATTGGTTGCATAATATTGGAAGTTTGGGTTGAAGTTACTTGCCTTTCTACCTACCTTCCAAAGATAATAGTGATTTATTTATTATCTTTTGTGGAATAATAAATTGAATTTTCTTAGTACAAAGAGGCATGGGGAAGAATAAAATTGAACAGATTTAATTCAGACAAGTGATATACATGTCAGAAAGCCCACATAATGATTAAACCTCAAAGGAAAGAAAATGTAGGTCCAAGAGTTATAAAGGAGTAGAATAGCCTTATATTAGAACAATACCAGACCTTGAAATTATTTTTCTCTGCAGGCAAGGACCTGATTGCTTCCAAGAATCTTCTGAACAGACACCAAGTCATCCAGGCTGACATTGCCAGCCATGAGATACACATCCAACTGATAACGAAGAGGGGCAACAAAATGGTAGAGGAAGGTAAGTATGATTCAGATTGGGTATAACAATCATCCCTATGCCAAACTTATGGGATGAAGTTTGTTCAACTTTAGGGCTTCAAGGGAATTTAAAGATATCTGATCTACCTTCTCATCCAATGTAAAAATTCCCTTTGGGTGTTTCTGACACATATAGTGTTGTTTGTACATTCCAATAACAGAAAACTCCCTACCTCATTAGCCACTCATTCCTATTTTTCTATAAATCCACAATTATTAACATAAAATATGTTATCTTTTTTCATTTCATTTTATTTTATTTTTTAATTAAAATTTTTTTGGTGACAATAGTTACTAAAATTACATAGGTTTCAAGTGTACAATTCTATAATACATCATCCATATATCACATTGTGTGATCACCACCCAGAGTCTAGCCTCAGCAAATATAAAACATATTAACTTAATGATGAATATGATTTTTTTTGTAGAAGTCACAGAATTCAGGATTTGTTACAAAACTCCATAAAACAACTCAGATCCTTTTCCCATATGGGAACTTCCAAATCTGTGAAGACATGTTTTATGTTTCCAGTGTCTTATAGTCTTTATGGTAAATAGCACCATTTCTTTATATAGTCTCAATGCTTCTCCTCCTCCTGGTTTCCCATCTTCAGAAACCCTTACTGCTTAAATGTAATGTTCAGAACCAAACATCATATACCAGGTGTGTTATAAGCAATGTAGATTTCATTGGGATTTTCCTTCCATTGATTTAAAAATAAACTGCTGCCAGCCAGTATCCAGCTATCAAAAATATGGTGTAAAATTAAGATTCCTGAACAAAAATTCAGATCTCAGTTCAGTTATTCAAACTGAAAAATGTTTATTTGGGATTCCTATTTTACTATAGTGACTTGTTTTTTTTTCTTGAAATCTCCCGCTGTAATGGTGGATTTTACCTATTTCTCTTTTCAATTCTATCAGTTTTTGTTTCATGTATTTTGAAACCCTGTTATTGCATGCATATATATTTAGACTTGTTATGTCTTCTTGATGAATTTAAATCTTTAACATTATGATATAATTCTCTTTACCCCCAAAGGCTATTTAGTGTGACTTTAACATAGCCACTCTGTCTTTGATTCATGTTTGCACAATGTATGTTTCTCCGTCCTTTTGCTTGTACTCTGTTTCTTTGTATTTAAAGCAGATTTCTTATAGAGAGCAAATAATTAGACTTTTTAAATTAAATTTATTAAATGACATTGGTTAATAAAATTATACAGGTTTCAAATGTACAATTCTATAATATGTCATCTGTATATTGCATTGCATGTTCACCACCCAAAGTCAAATCTCCTTTCATCACCTTATACTTGACCTCCTTTATCCTTTTACCACCCTTCCCCCCTTACCCTCCGGTAACCACAAAACTGCTTTCTGTGTCTGTGAGCTTTGCAATCTGATGATCTCTTCCTTTTAATTGGAGCATTTAGACCATTCACATTTAAAGCAATTACTCTGTCAAAAGAATGAAATCTTACAATTTGTAACAACATGGATGGACTTAGAGCATATTATGCCAAGTGAAATAAGTCAGACTGAGAAAGACAAATACCATATGATCTCACTTATATGTAGAATCTAAAGGACAGGAAAAAAATGAACAAAAAAACCCAGAAATAGACTCATAGATACAGAGAACAAACTGATGGTTGCTAGATGGGAAATGGGTGAGAAAGGTGAAGGGATTATGAAGTATAAATTGGTAGTTACAATATAGTCACGGGGATATAAAATACAGTATGTGGAATATAGTCAATAATATTGTAAAAACTATGTATACTGTCAAATGGATACTAGACTTATTGAGGAGATCACTTCCTAAATCATATAAATCTATGCAGTATAGTCATGGGATGTAAAGTACAGCATAGCAAATATAGTCAATGATATTGTAATAGCTATGTATGGTGTCAGATGAGTAGTAGACTTGTTGGGGTCACCACTTTGTAAGGCGTGTAAATGTCTAATCACTATGTTGTTTTTTACCCTGGAAACTAATAATAATAACCAAAAAAAAAAAACACTAAAAAATAAAGCAATTATCAATATGGGTAATTTTAAATCTAATATCTTCTACTTGTTTTCTCTTTGTTTATTAGTTTCTGCTTTCTTTGGATTAACTGTGTATTTATTATGATTTCATTTTATCTTCATAATTGTTTATTAGATATAGTTCTGTGATGTGTGTTTGTGTGTGTGTGTGTGCACATATATTCATTCTATGGTAATGATTCTCTAATTTTTGTTTTGTGGTTTTCATAATGTTGCTAAGACATTATTTGCCTTCTCCACACTCTTTTATAAGTGTACAGTGAAGTTTTCTGGAGTCTACATGATGTATGATAAGGCCATTTTTCTAATGGTTATGGCATATATGTGTGTGTATTCATTTTAGAATTTTCCTTTTTCACTTCTGTTATGGTGACTACCCATAGATATCACCATACAAGCAAAAGCTTAAAAGTGTCCCCAATAACTTTTTAAATTATGAAGGGATTCTGGGAGCAAAAATTTAAGAGTAACCAGTCCAATACTCTAGGGGACCTCTTTGCATATCATCGAAACTCCATGTCTGTGTAACACCTATCTCTTCAGTACTGTGTTCCACAAACTCAGCTGTCTTGTCTGCCCCCAACCCTGATCTCTGTCTCCTCACTTCAGTGTGACTACTAGTTCTGTTTGGATTAGCTCTCCTAGCACTACAGCCTAGAAACTGCACCAGGCTTAAACTGTGGCAGTCATAGGGCGTACCTCATATTTTTCCCTTCTCTCAGGAGTCACAATCTTCTGCCTATTGTCTGAAAATCATTGCGTCTTGCAGTTTGTCCTGTTTTCTAGTTGTTTATGGTGGGGAACAATTCTATAGTAATAAGCCCTTTATGGGTAGAAATGTAAATCTGCTGAATTTTCTGTTTAGTCTAGAGAATAATGTTTTTCGAACTCTGAGCAGTACCCATACATAGGTATTTTGTATTCATGTCTGTATAACATAGAACATATTACCCAATTAACCACCACAGAGACACATCTATCCCTCATTAGCATCTATTTATGCTTAATCTCATGGCATTTCCATTCCCAAGAACTTAGGTAAAATGTCATGTTGAGTACATGCAGCATCATCCTCATGCCTCTCTCCCCAGGTCATCAAAAGGATTGAAGTGTAGTGAACGTTAATGAGGGTAACACTCACCTTTTCTATAACTATTCCATAGGACACTTTGCTGCAGAAGATGTGGCCTCTAGGGTGAAGAGTTTGAATGAGAATATGGAGTCTCTCCAGGCTCGAGCTGCTAGACGGCAAAATGATCTTGAGGCCAATGTCCGGTTCCAGCAGTACCTGGCTGACCTGCATGAAGCAGAAGCATGGATTAGAGAGAAAGAACCTATTGTAGACAATACTAACTATGGGGCTGATGAAGAAGCAGCTGGGGTAAGGCAGACACCCAAGGTGTTTAAAATCTAACACATTTGCTTAGCATAATAATCTTAAGATCCATCCATGTTGTTGCAAATGGCACTATTTCATCTTTTCTTATGGCAGAGTAGTATTCCATTGTGTATTGCTTAATATTCATCAAATAGTACTAAATTAGATTGTGGGACAATAATAAGTTCTGTTATATTAGTTGAGGTTTCCAGAATGATAGCTTTTGGACTTCATTTGCTGGAATATCCTCAGAGTTGACAGAGATCTGCCCCTCCCCACCAAAAAAAATTACATTTTCCTAATCCCACGGAGACCCATAGATTCCCCAGAGATTGTCTAAACTCAGAAAGGCATGACCAGAGATCCATGCCTGTCTTAGTCCCATCTTAAACTTCGCAAAGTAACCTTGAGATTTCACAAACCAATCATGGTTTTAAGATATAGTCATCTTAAATACTTTATTGAAATAAAATCATGAAGACATGGGGGTAAGAAGAAAATCAAAGGTCCCTTTCTATCCATTTCTTTGTTTTGTTCATTGTCCTATGGGGAGACAATACAGTATTTCACAAACTTTCAGTACTAGAAATAATTGAAATAGCCATCTAAAGTTATGCTAATGTTTAATCTGAATGTTTAAAGTTATGTTAATGTTTAACATTATCAGCAGTACCCTTTTTTAGCTGTGATGTGTGTTGATAAAATGCTTGTGCACTTTTGACTTTATGTTGATTGAAGCAAATATATTGAAATTGTTATTCATTTTTTAACTGTTATTTTCTTTTTTTCTTTGATACTTGAATATTTAGGTATAAAAAAATCTATATATTAAGTAGAAAGTGTCTCTTACCAATAATTAAAACAATCAGAAAAAACCAAAATAATGCTTCAAACATCCCCCTTGGGATGCTTACTGTTCTTCCTGTATTACTTTCCATGATCTTCCCATTAAAAAATCCAGGTTCTTCTAAAGAAGCATGAGGCCTTCCTAGTGGATCTTAATGCATTTGGAAACAGTATGCAAGCTCTACGGGATAAGGCAGAAGCATGCCAGGTAAGAAAACCCTAGGGATGACAAGAATCACTATCTCTACAACAGAGGAAAAGGAATTCTTTTTATTACTGGTTTTCATTTACTGTAACCTAGGAAACAATTGCAAAAAAATAGTAAATTATGATTCTTATATGCAAAAATTGTAGCATCTTCATAGCATTTTCAGAGATTTAGTCCATAAGAATTTTTAGATTAGTGTTATTTTTGTTTTTCCCATTCCTTTTATTTTTTTATTATTTTTTTTAAAGTGCACAATACAGTACTTTTATTTGCTCATTATTTACTGTTTTCCATATTACTTTTTTTTATTAGTTTCAGGTGTACAAGACAAAGTAATACTTAGATGTTTATCATTTATATCCCTCACACTGTGTGAACCCCCTTCCTCCCATCCACTATCCCTCTGACATTGCACAGAGCCAGTACATTTCCACTGTCTCTATTCCTAATGCTGTACTCCGCTTCTTGTAGGTATATACATATACATATATATATACATATTTATACATATACATACCTATACATATACATATGTATGTATATGTATACATATACAAGTTTATATATATATAAACTTGTAGTTGACATTAATTATTGTTCAGCTTCAGCTTCAGGTGTACAATGCAGTGATCCGGACTGCATCTACATTATCCTTGAGGTGGTCTCCCTAACGAGACAAGTGTCCATCGGATACCCTACAAAATCTTTACAACATTATTGATTACATTCCCCAAGTTAGTTTTCAAAACCCCATGGCCATCTTGTGGTTACCGACTGTTTTCTAATCCTCTCACCTTCCCTTTTATCCCTACTCCCCCTCCCATCTAGCAACCCTCAGTTTTTCCTCTATGTCTCCAAAACTGTTTCTGATTAGTTCATTTACTTATTCTTTTCTTTAGATTCCACATACAAGTGAGATCATATGGTATTTGTCTTTCTCCAACTGACTTATTTCACTTAACATAATGTTCTCTAGGTCCATCCATGTTGTTGCAAATGGTAAGATTTCTTTCTTCTTTATGGCTGCATAATACTCCATTGTATAAATGTACCACAGTTTCTCAATCCAGTCATCTACTGATGGCCATTTCGGTCGTTTCCATGTCTTGGCTATTGTGTATAGTGCTACAATAAACATAGGAGTGCATAAAGTTTTTTGAATTAGAGTTTTGGATTTCTCCGGATAAATACCTAGGAGTGGAATTGCTGGATCATAAGGTAGTTCCATTTTCAGATTTTTGAGATACCGCCATACTGTTTTCCATAGTGGCTGCACCAATCTGCAATCCCACCAACAGTGCACAAGGATTCCCTTTTCTCCACATCGGCGCCAGCACTTGTTGTTTGTTGATTTATTGATATAGCCATTTTGACTGGGGTGAGGTTTCCCCATTCTCATTGTGGTTTTTATTTGCATTTCTCTGGTGGTTAGGGAGGTGGAGTATTTTTTCATATGTCTGTATGCCCTTTTTAGAAAAATGTCTCTTCATGTCCTTTGCCCATTTTTTAATTGGGTTGTTTATTTTTTTGGAGTTGAGTTTGAGTGAGATTTTTATAAATTTATGATATTAACCCCTTATAAGATATATCATTGGCAAATATCTTTTCCCATTCAGTAGGATCCCTTTTTGTTTTATTGATGGTTTCCTTTGCTGTGAAAAAACTTTTTAGTTTGATGTAATCCCACGTTTGTTTTTTCTCTTACTTCCCTTGTGTGGGGGGATATATCAGTAAAAATCTTACTCTGGGTAATGTCTGTGAAGTTTCTTCCTACATTTTCTTCTAGGAATTTTATGGTTTCAGATCTTACATTTAAGTCTTTAAGCCATTTTGAATTTATTTTTGTATATGGTGTAAGGAGGTGGTCCAGCTTCATTTTTTTGCATGTGTCTGTCTAGGTTTCCCAGCACCATTTATTGAATAGACTGTCTTTACCCCACCGTACATTCTTGCTTCCATTGTCATAGATTAAATGACTATATAGGCATGGATTTATTTCTGGACTCTCTATTCTGTTCCATTGATCTATGTGTCTGTTTTTATGCCAATACCATGCTGTTTTCATTACTGTAGCCTTGTAGTATAATTTGATGTCAGGTAGCTTTATACCTCCCACTTTGTTCTTATTTCTCAAGATTGCTGAGGCTATCCATAGTCCCATCTAAATTTTAGGATTATATGTTCTGTTTCTGTGAAAAACGTCATTGGTAGTTTGATAGGAATTGCGTTGAATATGTATATTGCCTTAGGCAGTATGGACATTTTAACTATATTACTTCTTCCTATCCATGAACGTGGTATGCGTTTCCATCTATTTGTATCTTCTTTCATTTCTTTCTTCAGTGTCTTGTAAAAGATCTGAGTACAGATCTTTTACTTCTTTGGTTAAATTTATTCCCAGGTATTTTACAGTCTTTGAAGCAATTGTAAATGGGATTGTTTTTTAAATTTCTCCTTCTGATGTTTTATTATTGGTATATACAAATGCAACTGATTTCTGAATATTAATTTTGTATTCTGCTACTTTACTAAATTCATCTATCAGCTCTAATAGTTTCTTGGTGGAGTCTTTAGGGTTCTCTCTATATAGTATCATGTCATCTGCATATAATGACAATTTTACTTCCCTTACCAATTTGGATGCCTTTTATTTCTTTTTCTTGTCTGATTGCTGTGGCTAGAACTTCCAGCTCTATGTTGAATAGAAGTGGAGAAAGTGGGCAACCTTGACTTGTTCCTGACCTTAAGGGGAATGGTTTTAGCTTTTCCCCATTGAGCTGTGTTAGCTGTGGGTTTATCATATATGGCCTTTATTATGTTGAGATATGATCCCTCTATTCCCACTTTCTTAAGGGTTTTTATCATAAATGGCTGCTGGATTTTATCAAATTCTTTTTCTGCATCTATTGATATGATCATGTGATTTTTATTTTTCATTTTGTTAATGTGGTATATCACATTTATTGATTTGCAGATATTGAACCACCCTTGCATACCAGGGATGAATCCCACTTGATCATGGTGTATGCTCTTTTTAATGTAGTGCTGAATTCTGTTTGCTAATATTTTGTTGAGGATTTTTGCATCTATGTTCATTAGAGATATCGGCCTGTAGTTTTCTTTTTTTGTGGTGTCTTTGTCTGATTTTGGGATCAGGGCTTCGTAAAAAGTGTTTGGGAGTCTTCCCTCCTTCTGGATTTTTTGGAAGAGCTTGAGGAGAATAGATGATAATTTTTTTTGAACGTTTTGTAAAATTCACCTGAAAAGCCATATGGTCCAGGGCTTTTGTTTGTTGGGAGATTGTTGATTAGTGATTCAATTTCCCTGGTGGTAATCAGTCTATTCAGGTTTTCTTTTTCTTCTTAAGTTAACCTTGGAAGGTTGTATGCCTCTAGAAAATTGTCCATTTCTTCCAGATTGTCAAATTTGTTGGCATATAGTTGCTCATAGTAATTTCTTAAAATTTTTTGTATTTCTGTGGTGGCTGTTGTCACTTCTCCTCTTCCATTTCTGATTTTATTAATTTGGGTCATCTCTTTTTTATGATAAGTTTGTCGATTTTGTTTATGTTCTCTAAAAACCAGATCTTGGATTCATTGATCTTTTATACTATTTTTTTGACTCTATTTCATTTATTTCCTCTCTGCCCTTTATTATCTCCTTCCTTGTGCTCTGTTTGGGCTTATTTTGCTGTTCTGTTTCCAGATCCCTTAAGTGTAAGGATAAACTGTTGATTAGTGATTTTTTTTATTTCTTTAGGTAAGCCTGCATTGCTATGAATTTCCCTCTTTGGACTGCTTTCACTGCATCCCATAGATTTTTGGGTCGTCGGGTTTTCATTTTCGTTTGTCTCGAGACATCTTTTGATTTCTTCCTTGATCTCCTGGTTGACCCATTCATTATTTAGTAACATGTTATTCAACCTCCATGTATTTGTGTGTCTTCCAGTTTTTTTCCTGTAGTTGATTTCTAATTTCATAGCACTGTGGTCAGAGAAGACAGTTGGTATGATTTCAATTTTCTTAAATTTATCAAGACTTGTTTTGTGGCCTAACATGTGGTCTATCTAGGAAAATGTTCCATGTGTGCTTGAGAAGAACATGTATTCTGCAGTTTTGCAGTGAAATGATCTGAAAATATTGATTAAATCCAATTGGTCCATTGTGTTATTTAAGGCTATTGTTTCCATATTGATTTTCTGTCTGGAAGACCTGTCTCTGCTGTCATGGTGTGTTGAAGTCACCTATTATGATAGTGTTACTGTTGATCTCTGTCTTTATGTCAGTCAATATCTGTTTTATATATTTAGGTGCTCCTATGTTGGGTGCATAGATGTTTACTAGGGTTATGTCCTCTTGTCGGATCGATCCCTTTATTATTATATAGTGCCCATCTTTGTCTTTTAATATGTTCTTCATTTTAAAGTCTATTTTGTCAGATATAAGTATTGCAAATCCAGCTTTTTTCTCATTTCCATTTGCATGAAATATCTTACTCCAACTGGTCACTTTTAGCCTGTGTGTGTCTTTTGATCTGAGGTGAGCTTGTAATCAGCATATACAAGGGTCTTGCTTTCTTATCCACTCAGCCACCCTCTGTCTCTTGATTGGAGCATTTATTCCATTTATATTTAAAGTGATTATTGATAGGTACATAGTTATTGACATTTTTAAATTTGGAGTTAGACTGTTTTCATCTTTCTTCTATTTACAGAAGTGCTTTTAGTATTTCTTGCAATGCTGGGTTGGTGGTAATAAATTTCTTTAGCTTTTTCTTTTCTGGGAAGCTCTTTATCTCTCCATCAACTTTAAATGATAGCCTTGCTGGATAAAGCAATCTAGGTTGTAGGCCTTTGTTTTCCATCACTTTGAGTATCTCCTGCCACTCCCTCCTGGCCTTCAATGTTTCTGTAGAAAAATCATTTGATAGTCTATGGGAGTTCCCTTGTATGTAACCTTCTGTCTTTCTCTTGCTGCTTTTAGGATTCTCTCTTTGTCTTTAAGCTTTGCCATTTTAACTATAATGTGTCTAGGTGTGGACCTGTTTGGGTTTATCCTTGTTGGAACTCTCTGCACTTCCTGCGCTTGTATGTTGGTTTCCTTCATCAGGTTAGGGAAGTTTTCGGACATTATTACTTCAAATATGTTCTCAATTCCTTGCTTCCTCTCTTCACCTTCTGGTATTCCTATGATGCGCATGTTGTTGCGCTTGATGTTATCCCAGAGGTCTCTTAAGCCATCCTCATTGTTTTTTATTCTTTTTTCTTTCTGTTCCGTTTAGTGATCTCTGCTAACTTGTCTTCTAAGTCGCTGATTCGATCCTCTGCTTCATCTAACCTACTGGTAATTCCTTCAAGTGTATTCTTTATTTCAGTTGTATTCTTTAGTTCTAACTGGTTGTTCATTACGATTCCTCTATCCTTCTTTATGTCATCACTAAGCTCCTTAAACATTCTTATCATCAGTGTTCTGAACTCTGTCTCTGATAGGTTGGTTAGCTCTGTTTCATTTGGTTCCATTTCTGGAAGTTTCTTCTGTTCTTTTATTTGGGACATGTTTCCTCCTTTTATTTATATTTTCAGTCTTTATTATTTCCTTTGTTTGCATTTTTCCTTCTTATTCTCTTTGTTTTTTTTAATATTTTTTTATTTTCAATTAGAGTTGACATACAATATTATATTAGTTTTGGGTGTACAACATAGTGATTAGACATTTGCATAACTTACAAAGTCATCACCCCAATAAATCTAGTACCCATTTGATACCATACATAATTATTATAATATTGACTATATGCCTTATGGTATAATTTGCATCCCTGTGACTATTTTGTAACTACCAATTTAGACTTCTCAATCTCATTCCTTCTTTTACCCATCCCCTTAATTTCCCTCCCATCTGGCAACTATCAAAATATTCTCTTATCTATGAATTTCTTTCTATTTTGTTTGTTCATTAATTTTGTTCTGTCGATTCTACATATAAGTGAAATCATATGGCATTTTCTTTCTCTGTCTGAATTACTCCACTGAGCACAACATCCTCTAGGTCTCATGTTGTTGCAGATGGAGAGATTTCATTCTTTTTGATGGCCAAGTAATATTCCATTGTATATATGTACCATTTCTCGTTTTTTTGTTTTTGTTTTTAAATTTATTGGGGTGACAATTGTTAGTAAAATTACATAGATTTCAGGTACAATTCTGTATCACATCATCTATAAATTACATTGTGTGTTCACCACCCAGAGTCAGTTCTCCTTCCATCACCATATATTTGATCCCCCTTACCCTCATCTCCCACCCCCCAACCCCTTTATCCTCTGGTAACCACTAAATTACGTTCCCCAGATTAATTTTCAAAACCCCGTGGCCATCTTGTAGTTACTGATTGTTTTCTAATCCTCTCACCTTTCTCCTTACCCCCACCCCCCCACCCATGTAGCAACCCTCAGTTTTTCCTCTTTGTCTCCAAAACTGTTTCTGATTAGTTCATTCACTTATTCTTTTCTTTAGATTCCACATATAAGTGAGATCATATGGTACTTATCTTTCTTTGTCTGACTGATTTCTCTTAACATAAGTTTCTCTAGGTCCATCCATGTTGTTGCAAATGGTAAGATTTCTTTCTTCTTTATGGCTGCCTAATACTTCATTGTATAAATGTACCACAGTTTCTTAATCTAGTCATCTACTGATGGGCATTTCGGTTGTTTCCATGTCTTAGCTATTGTGTATAGTGCTGCAATAAACATAGGAGTGCATAAAGATTTTTGAATTGGAGTTTTGGATTTCTCCGGATAGATACCTAGGAGTGGAATTACTGGATCATAGGGTAGTTCCATTTTCAGATTTTTGAGATACCGCCATACTGTTTTCCATAGTGGCTGCACCAATCTGCAATCCCACCAACAGTGCACAAGCGTTCCCTTTTCTCCACATCCGCGCCAGCACTTGTTGTTTGTTGATTTATTGATGATAGCCATTTTGACTGGGGTGAGGTGGTATCTCATTGTGGTTTTTATTTGCATTTCTCTGATGGTTAGTGAGGTTGAGGATTTCTTCATATGTCTGTTTGCCATCTGTATGTCCTTTTTAGAAAAATGTCTCTTCATGTCCTCTGCCCATTTTTTAATTGGGTCGTTTGTTTTTTTGGAGTTGAGTTGAGTGAGTTTTTCATAGATTTGTGATATTAATCCCTTATCAGATATACTTTTCCCATTCAGTAGGATTACCACTTCTTGTTTATTCATCCATTGTTGAACACTCAGGTTGCTTCCATATCTTGGTTATTGTAAATAATACTGCAGTATTCTGAAACATTGATGTGTATAATCCTTAATTATCTGCTTTAAGAACTGATGGCTTAAAACCAACAAAACCAAAAGACATCTTAGTGAATGGGAGAAGATATTTGCCCATGATACATCTGACAATGAATTAATATCCAAAATTTATATTAAAAAGGCTCATATAACTCAACACCAAAAAAACAAGCAATCCAATTAAAAAATGAGCAGAGGATCTGAATAGACATTTCTTCAAAGAAGGCATACAGATGGCTAATAGACATATGAAAATACACTCAATGGCAGTAATCATCAGAGAAATGCAAGTAAAACCCACAGTAAGATACTACTTCACTCCTGTCAGAATGACTATCATCAATAAATCAACAAACAACAAGTGATACCGAGGATATGGAGAAAAGGAAACCCTCATGCACTGTTGGTGGGATTGCAAATTGATGTAGCCACTATGGAAAATACTATGGAGGTCCCTCAAAAAACTAAAGTTAGAACTACCTTATGACCCAGGAATTCCACTCCTGGGTATTAATCCAAAGAAATCCAAAACACTAATTCCCAAAAAAAAATATGCACCCCTATGTTTGCTGCAACACTACAATAGCCGAGATAAAGAAACAAGTGAAATGCCTATCAATAGGACAATAGGATAAAAACAATTGTGGTACATTTACACAATGAAGTATTAACCTGCCATTAAAAGAATGAAATCTTACCATTTGCAACAACATGGATGGGCCTAGAGAATATAAGTGCAATAAGCCAGATTGAGAAAGACGAATACCATATGATCTCACTTATATGTGGAATCTAAAGAACAGAATAAATGAACAAACAAAACAGAAATAGACTCATAGATACAGAGAAAAAACTGATGGTTGCTAGATGGCAGGAGACTTGAGGGGATGGGTGAGATAGGTAAAGCGACTAGGAAGTATAAATTAGTAGTCACAAAATAGTCACAGAGATGTGAAATATAGTATGGGGATATAGTCCATAATGTTGTAAAACTATGTATGGTGTCAGATGGGTACTAGACTTATCAGGGGAATCATTTCATAAATCATATAAATGCCTAACCACTGTACACCTGAAACAACACAAAATAATAGTAAATATCAAGTATTTTATATATATATTGATGGGATGTAAAGTTCAGCATAGTGAATATAGTTAATGGTATTGTAATAGTTCTGTATGGTGTCAGATGGGTAATAGACTTGAAGGGGTTATCACTTTATGAGGGGTGTAAATGTCTAATCATTAATTTATTTTGTACAACTGAATCTAATAAAATAAATAAATAAAAGTTAAATAAATACTGATGTCTTAGGGCCATTAATATTTTTCCATAAAGTACATACTCATTTGCTCACTCTTTTCATATTGCTGAGTCTCCCTGTCCCATGAGAAGTGGGGAGGGAGTGAATATCTCTGAAAATGGCATGTGGTGATCTCTCTGTTACAGGCAGCCATGTAAGAGGTTCCAGCCAGAGGCTCCTCTCACCTGTGAGGCCTAAGGAGAACCCCCACCCCCACATACACACACTATTAGGTTCTACAGAGAGATATTTCCAATGGGTGACTTACATAGTCTGCTTCCTGTTTTTGTTTAGCAACAACAGGCTGCACCAGTGGAGGGAGCCACTCGAGAAGAGAGAGTTGTGGCTTTATATGACTTCCAAGCCCGTAGCCCCCGAGAAGTCACAATGAAAA
This sequence comes from Rhinolophus ferrumequinum, assembly GCF_004115265.2. Lineage (NCBI taxonomy): Eukaryota > Metazoa > Chordata > Mammalia > Chiroptera > Rhinolophidae > Rhinolophus > Rhinolophus ferrumequinum. Next base: position 29,451,076 of record NC_046305.1, read on the forward strand.
AAGATGATATCTTAACTCTGCTCAGTTCCATCAACAAGGTGAATGTCCCGTCTAACCTTCTTCCCAAAAACAAGCTGGTTCTTCTGCAATCATCTCTCCCAACCTTGTCAGATATCCATATTTTGGTCAGCCAATATTTTTCTGTTGCTGTCTCTCTTAAATAATCATAATTTATCGAATGTATCTTTCTTCCAGATATTGTGTAGGATGCTGTACATATTTTTTCAGATTATAATACCAATTACAGTTAACAAAATTAAGACTCAAGGATCTTAAGTAATTAACTCCAAAACTTACAAGCTATTAGTGGCAGTTCTGTGATATGTACACATATTTCAGGATTAAACTGTTCCTTTTTTTCCATTTTTTTGCTTGTTTCTTTTCTGTGCCAATGTTCCTAGTGATGGAACAACAATGGCTGGGGTTAGGAGGAGCCTGATCAAGAAGTCTTTTGTCAACTTGGTTTTCTTTAGACATTTTTGTGAGAACAGTGACAAAATATGAGCTACAATTGAAACTATACTTTTATAAAAGTTCAAGCATTTCTTTATATTTTAATAATTAATCTTGAAAAATGATTGGGAAGAGGAGATAAGAATTTGGGATATTGTTACTCTGAGGACAAGTGAATCTTTTAGAGAAGCAAAATGTTTCATTATCAAATATGCTGTGTGCCAGTCTTCCTTTCTCTTTAGTCTTCTCCATTTCCTGAGATTTACTCCAAAGTGGTCAGTATCAGGTATGATCAAACAATACGGTGAATGTTTAAATTTAAAAAAATTATTACAGTAAAAGACACATCGCCATTAATCCCCCTCAAAATACTCTCCCTTACTTCAAACACACTCATACCATCATTCTTACCACTTTCTGAAGCAGTTCTGGAAGTCCTCTTTTGTGAGAGTCTTTAGTTGCACCATCATGGCTGCCTCAATGTCCTGAATCATTTTGACTTTGGGGAAGAGCCAGAAGTTGCACGGTGCCAGATTCAGTGGATAAGGTGGATGAGGACATGCCATAATTTTTTTATTTGACAGAAATTGCCGTATAACAGAAGTGATATGTGACACAGAGCGTTGTCATGATAGAAGATGATTAATTACATACTTTAAAGCACACCTTTAAAAAAAATTAGTTTATTGGGGTGACAATGGTTAGTAAAGTTATGTAGGTTTCAAGTGTACAATTCTGTAATACATCATCTACATGTCACATTGAAAAAAAATACACACCTTCTCTCAACCATAGCTCACACCTGACTGACTGCACTGAACAAGTTGAAACTTATCACACACTGTTACTAAGGTTCAACACGCCACTTCCCATATTGAAGATCCCTGCCTTTCCATTGGGTGTCATTCAGTAACAGCATTCACTATATTTTGTGATCACAGTAGAAAGGCTCCATGTCACATTTTGCTTCTGGTACGGCAATTTCTGTCAAATAAAAACGTTATCGTGTGTCCTCATTCACCTTATTCACTGGATCTGGCACCGTGCGACTTCTGGCTCTTCCACAAAGTCAAAATGACCATGAAAGGTAAAAATTTTGAATCGATTCAGGACATCAAGGCAACCATGACAGCACGACTAAAGACACTCATGAAAGAGGACTTCTAGAAGTCCTGAAGAACTTTTAGAACTGCTTCAGAAAGTGGCAAGAATGATGGGATAAGTGTGTTCAAAGTGAGGGGGATGTATTTAGAGGGGGCTTAATGGTGATGTGTCTTTTACTGTAATATTTTTTTTATTTTAACATTAATCCTATTCTTTGATCACACCTTGTATAGCACCACACCCAAAATACTCTGTGGGGATTAGGGTGATACTTAAGCATAAAGCATTCACATAAGTGAATTTCAGAGCAACACAATTTTTAGGCATTCTGGGAAAGGCATAGGTTGACAGAAGTTTCTGTACAACGTTGTCATATTCAGATGCTCCACTACTAAGAAGTCTAGTTTGATTCTGGCTCCATGTTTGTTTGTTTTTTTTAATTCCTAGTGGACAAAATTTCCCATCATTACAAGAACTGTCTTTGGTTTTAGTAAACCTCTTTGAAGTTAAAGGTCTATAATCATATGTCAGATTCCTCGATTTCAGAGGCTTTTCTCTGTGATTCCTGCAGTTTCTTATTTATGTTTTTTGCAGTATGTCAAAATTATAATGCCCCTCATAAAAACGGTTTGCTTATCTTGGCCACCAGGCTGTGCCTGTGTTTAGAGACTTAGTTAAGAGAGTTGAAGCCTATCCTATTTGTGACTTTTCAAAGAACTAAAGGAGTGGGGATCTGCTCTCCCTTCAGGACTGGTGGAAGGTAGAAGCTGATGATCACCAGGGTTTTGTGCCTGCTGTCTACGTCAGGAAACTGGCCCATGATGAGTTTCCTATGCTCCCACAGCGGCAGCGAGAAGAACCAGGCAACATCACACAGCACCAGGAACAGATTGAGAATCAGTAAGTTCTGGAGACTGGAGAACTGGATAGGTGTTTGACCAAACATTTCCTATTGGTCAAAGGAAGTTCTCATGACTGCATCTGTTAGATTTGAGAGGCCTTGAAAATTCACAGATTTTAAGAGCTGGAAGTAAACTTAGGGTCCTTCAAATATTTCAGTTTTTATATGAGGAAAGGGAAACCTAGTACCACTAAGTCAATCGCCCAAAGTGAGACACTTAATAGAGTCACATCTTCTGATTCCCTGACCAGCATTCTTTCAAGGTTATTAAAAGGTCTTCTGACTTCCATATCCATTTGTTTACTATGACAGGTTATTTCATATTCAGTTATCAAGAGGCATGCTGAAATTTCACTTCTATGGGATATTGCCAGTCATACTTTTGGGACATTTTTATTCTTTTAAGTGGGACACTGTGTGTTTGTCGCTCTGCTCTCAATGTTATTTTCCTTCTATTTTTATTTCCTCCTCTCCTTTACTGTTCTCCTTTTGACTTTTCTCTCTCTCTTTTTTGTCCCTTTAATTCTATCCCTCTCTCACCCTGTCTGTACTCTTTTGTTTTTTCTCCATCTGTTATTCCACTTCCCCATTCTCTTCATTTATCCACTCAGGTACCACTCTCTTCTTGATCGGGCAGAAAAACGCAGACGTCGTCTATTGCAATGTTACAATGAGTTTTTATTGGCCTATGAGGCAGGAGACATGCTGGACTGGATCCGAGAGAAAAGGGCAGAAAACACTGGGGTAGAATCAGATGATGTTTGGGAACTGCAGAAAAAGTTTGATGAGTTCCAAACGGTAAGAAAGAGGAACCTCCTCCTCCAGACAGTTTTTTGAGGGTTATCATTGTTTCCTTTTATCCCATATCTCTTCCTAAGTAACTCCTTAATTTCACATTTGCAAAATATACTCCCCAAAGCTACTGAGAGTTTCACATTTCAAATCTTTCTCTGGGTATTGTGGATGCAAGAAAAATGCAGAGGAAAGTAGTCACTAACTTTGCAGCCTGCAATTCCTGCTACTCCCAAGTCTTACAGGGAGTGCTAACCTCCCTGAATTCTTCAAAACTTGCCTAATACTGTACTGTGTTCCTGATGCCCAGGTTGAGATGAGGTGTTGTGAAACTCTGTGTAAAGTCTAATTATGGGGCAGAAATTGGGTGGGAAGATGGGAAGAACAACCTGACTTTATAGCTAGATGAGTTCTAGTTTCTGCCTGCCTAAAACCCTTCCATTCTTCTTTATTCTCTCCGACTCATTTTATTATTTTAATTAGCAGTGAGTATAAACTTCTCTCTCTCTCTCTCTTTTTTCCTCTCTCTCTTTTGTCTTTTTCTTATGGAATTCAAAGTGACAGATGATATGATAGATATATATAGAGATTATAATTTATTTTGGGGAATATATAGAGAGTAAAAGGAAAGAAAGGAAAACAGGAGTACAATTATAAAAGAACACCAAGAATGAGACTTCCATGGGAAATGTTATTGTATAATGTAATAAACAATATTGTCACGGTAGACATTGTGATGTGCTCTCTAGAACTGTTTCTTACAATATACCTCAGTATAAGCAGATTGCAACTCAGTCCATGAAATTCTATAGAATGTGGAGCAGTTTGTATTGGTAGAAAAGAATATTACATGGCTCAAATATAGATCCCACTGATGGTGTTACTTAATCCAGGGAGAGATTTCTAAAAAAAGCCAGGAAGGGAGAAATTCACCTAATTTTCTCTCGATACTTATATGGATTGAATTTATATTTAGATACCATTCATTTGGAGTTTATTATTAAATATGCTGAGGTACAGATCAATCTTATCTTTTCTCCCAAATGGCAGACGAATCGTTCCAACATCATTTACTAAAATTTTTGCCATAGTGATTTGAGTTGCTACATTTATCATATAGTAAAGTTCCGTATTTGGAATTATTTCTGTTTTTTTCTGTGACAGACTTGATGAACTATGAAAGACTTGCCTGTCTATTCATGTGTTATCACCACACTGTTCTAGTTATAAAAATCGTATAGTACGTTTTTTAATGTCTTGTGGGGAAAGGCTTTCTAACTATGACTCAAAATTCAGATTCATTAAATGCACTAAAAGAAAAGATTGATAGATGTTGTATTGCAGAGTTGTACACCAGAAATCTATGTAACTTTACTAACAATTATCACCTCAATAAACTTTAATTAAGCAAAGAAAAGACTGACAATTTTAATTAAAACAAACAAAGAAGCAAAAAAAACTCTGTGGTTTTGCATGGCAAATAACACCATAAACAAAGTCATGAACAATCAACACATGGGGAGAAAATATTTGCAAGATATATTAGATAATACGCCAACACACCAATATATAAGTAACTTAAAATTTGAGGGGGGGGGAACAAACAAACAAGAACCATCAAAAGATAAAAACAGGGGATATATATACTAGGAAAATGGGCGTGCTCCATACTTCAGATATATAACAGCTCTCTTGCTAAGTTTTTTATAGTCACTGGATGTCAGGGAGATTAAAGGTACTCTTCTTAGTGACAGATTGGAGGCAGCCTGTTGTGCATTGAAAGTAAGGTTAGAAATGCATCTTAAAATTTAGCCAAGACAGGGCAGAGATGAGCAGGCAAATATTAAAGACTCTTAAGGAGGGGATTTACACTGCTTTGGGAAATTTTTCTTACATAGGATTTGAAGACCAATGAGCCTCGACTGAGGGAGATAAACAAGGTGGCTGATGATCTTCTATTTGAAGGGCTTCTAACACCGGAAGGAGATCAGATACAGCAGGTAACTAAGTCTTCTTCCATTACTAGGTTGAGCTTTGGGAGTCATTATTTCACTTAAATACACTCAACTTGATATCCCACAGATCAGCTAGGACACGCAGAAGGTAAAGGCAGCATGGAGCTGGCTATAAAAAAGGTCAAAGACAATAGTCCGAACAGTCCAGTCATTTGAACTGATATGAAGTCCTTAAATTGCAACACATACTCACCTCTCCCCACACAGATACAATAAATCCAGTACTCAAATACATGAATACAAAGAAAATACAGATAAAGGACCTATGACAGTAAAAGGGTTAAATCAAGAAAATTTACTGGAAGAGATAGGTTCTCATAAAATCTGATGAAGGAATGAAAAGAATATAGGTCAGTAGAGATGGGGAAGAAAGCATTCTAGACCTGATTCAGATTTGGACCTACGGTTCCATAAAATATCTAATGAATTTTAATGGAATGTGTAGCCAGCTCTCTGCATTGTCATAAACCAGTGAATAAGTTCTCTGCTGCTTTTTGTGGTGGTTGATATCGGGTAAAAAGGAAATGTTCATAGGTACAATTTACTCATCCGGTACAGAATGTAGGATTCTAAAAGGCTACTTTGTTTCATCAATTCAGGATGCAGAAAGGTACTATGTTTCTCCTAGAGAAACATAATAGCTTCTAACTACCAAGGCAACACTTTCCACTCATGTTTCAGAGGTTGTAATATAGTCTCTGTGGCAAGAAACATGGATTGCTACTCTAGGCTTGACAGTTCCACCCTGAAACATTAGTTTGGGAAGGAAAGCGATCCCTTTCTTAACTGCACTGGTATAAATGAAGCCCAAACTCAAGCTATCCAAGAAAGAAATAAACCTATGCAATTTCTGATGGAGATAGCATGAAAGCAACCATGACTTAAACCCCATCTTCTCTTTAGAAACCACTGATCAATCTGAGTCTGTTCCGTAGCTAAAGTATGGTATTTTTTAGGAGTTGAACAACCGCTGGGGCTCCTTGCAGAGGCTTGCAGAGGAACAGCGCCAGCTGCTGGGGAGTGCCCATGCTGTCCAAATGTTTCACAGGTGAGAATTTTAACCCTAAAATACAGTGCTGCTCTAGAAGCCACTCGGAAAAAAAAAAAAAAAAAAAGTCTAATTACTTTTAGACTCTAATTACTTTTAGAACCATGGCTATTAGTATAACCCTTCTTCCTGAGATTGACATAATAGGAGAGCAGATGTTTCAGTAGTAGATTCCTCACTTGGCACATAGCGTACTCCCAGACAACCAATTTCAATTTTCTAGTAACCAGACCGTCTATATGTTTTTGTGATAGTGAATGAAACTTAAAGTAGAAACAAGAGGTTTAAGTAACTATATTTCTGAACTATAAATAGATGGCAGAGAACCATGAACCTCACAGTGACTTTAACTGCTGATTCAACACTTTGTTATGTCTGATTTCCAAATCTGTGTCTACACTAAGAAATACATACACGTAACTAAATAAGCAAACAAATAAGTGAACAAACAAATAGGAAACCAAATACCTATAAATGTATTTATAAAATAAATGTATTTTTGAATATCCAGAGAAGAAAAAAACTAAAACACACATAGTTCTTGTTGTTTAGAATGGCTTAAGATGGAATTTTATGAAATATAATAGTTAAGCATGTAGCTCTGCAGTCAGGCCACTTCATTCTAACCTAGGCTGCACAATTTAGCAGTAGTATAACCTTAAGGAAATATACTTGGCATCTTTAAGCTTCAGTTTTCTCATATGTAAAATGGGAATGGTAATGGTAACTATGCCTCAAGTCGTTGTTGTGAATATTAAATGAGCATACGTTCTAGCATATTAAAAAGGATGGTGATGGTGGTTGTGGTGGGGTGGTAGTGGTGGTGGTGATGGTGGTGGTGGTGGTGGTAGTGATTACTTCCTTGTGAGTCCATCAATTCTGCCTCTGGTACACATTATTACTCTTAAACTCTTTACTCTCATGTACCAGAGAAGCAGATGACATGAAGGAGCAGATTGAGAATAAGTATCAGGCCCTGAGTGTTGCTGATCCTGGCTCAGATCTGTTCAGTGTTCAGGCCCTTCAGCGACAGCATGAGGGCTTTGAAAGAGACCTCATACCCCTGGGGAAAAAGGTGAGATATGAACTTCCAAGCTTTTCTAACACTTTCCTCTTCATATTTATACCTACCAATGCCCTCTTCTGTGGTCTTATTTCCCAGTCCCTATTCTTACATTTCTCTTTATATTACTCCATAGTTGTTCTTGTACCCTGTCCCTAAAACAAAGCCACTTAAAGGACATGCCCTGGGACAATTAACGTGGAGGGAAAACATATTCGAAATGAACCTCCTACTATCCAAGTGCCTCTTTAAAGGGTTCCAAGTGAGCAGAACTTACAGAAGCTAGTTGGAGGCCAGTATCCTAAGATAAATAGAAAACGGTCATATCTCCAAGATGGCCATACCAATGCCTGAGCATGTTGCAGAGTTTTCTTCACAAGTGATTGAATGAGCTTAATCCTCCTCCAACTGAAAAGTGAACTCTGGAGCTTGTCAGATACACTCTGGGATAAATCAGTCATCATATAGCATGGCATTATCATGCAGAGCAAAAGGAATCTCAAAAATATCTATATTAGAAAGACTTTTATATTAAAAATCAGGGTGCTTAGGTTCCCTAACGATGCTGCCACTAACCAGCATTCTCTTAAGTACCCTCTTTGACAGCCTTATTATCTTAAAAAGAAGTATGGTCATGTCAATGTTGACTACTTCAGGGAGTTATCACTTGTACCAATAGATTTGGCATTTTAGTTAATAAAGTAGCAAGATGTTCTTATACCTCACTGATATCTGTTTGAGGAGTGAGCACCCCCAGGGCTCAGGATTATTCTTTTGCTAGGGATTAGGTGTGACTCTAGGCTGATTATCAGAGCTCTTGTACTTCCCCAGGTGACCATACTGGGGGAGACAGCAGAAAGGCTCAGTGAGTCCCACCCTGATGCCACTGGTGAACTGCAGAGGCAGCAGAGGGAGCTGAACAAGGCCTGGGATGACCTGCTGGGGCATACGGAGGATCGTAAGAAGAACCTAAATGAGACCCAGAAATTCTTCCTGTTCCTCAGCAAGGCCAGGTAAAACTCAAAAGGCAGACTTCCACCAGGTCGGGTGGGCAATTTCATCTATGGTCCCTGAGTAGAGCTTCTAGGAGCAGTCTGGGTACAGATGGTCTTCACTGTTGGGTTTGGAGAGTACTCTATGTCCAGATCGTACCTCTAGTAAGGCACAAATATCTCAAGCTCAATACTTCATCTCACAAAATATTGAAGTTTGGAGGAATGCAAGGCCATCTAAACCAATTAAGTAAGCTTTTATAGAGTGTATTCTACATATAGGGTGCTATGTCAGGAGATGTAGGATATGGACATTTTCATTCAACTGGAAAAGAAGAGAAGAATACATATAACCATGGTAGAACATAATACAGCCCAAAACACATATCCTAACAAATAGGTGGAACTATGTGTAAACAAAGGCACAAGGATAAGAAAGGTGCAACAATTTCATGAAGCGGACCGGGATAGCTAGAACATGAGCTTTGTATGTCAGAGGGGTAAGGAAAAATAGCAAGAGATAAAGTTAGAAATGTTGAGATCAAATTCTACATAATTATCATTGTCTTGCTGAAGAGTCTAACATTAGAACAACTTAGCAAATATATACTTTGTTTGTGGAAAATTCCTGCATTCTTCTCTGTTATATCAGTCTACTGGAAGAAGCATTTAGAACTGAGAGTACAGGAAATAGTAGCTCACAATGTAATACTTCCGAAGAAAAAAGGAGGGAACTTTTGGCAAATGATTGCAGTTGCTCTAGACAATCTCCATACCAATTCAGCATTTCTGGAAAGCTATAGTTTTTCATACAGTAAAAATAAATAGCAACTATACTCATTCCCCTAAGTAATTTTTTGCTCATATATCTATGTGTATATAGATTCTATCTGGACTTCCAGATTCCAAGTCAAATATTGTCTCCTTCCCTTTATGAAACCTTACTCATCAATGTAACAGAAGTAATATTCTCAGCCTCAGAACAAATCTAACACCATATTTTATCTTTTTATGACACTTCTGCTTTTCAGGTGTTTTTTTTTTTGTTGTTTGTTTGTTTGTTTTTAATAAATGAGTTCCTAAAAGGCACAAATATTTGATACTTGGTAAACATCGAACAAAAGTTAGTTCTTTGAATAAGTAATAAATGAGTTTACAAAAGAAGAGATTGTTCTGCCCTAGACATGCCTTCCGTAAGGTTCCACAGTAAGATAGATCTTTAAACCAAAAAAAAATCTACTTTACAGGAACAAGAATCATTAGGAGTAATGGAATGATTCTTGTTATATTAGAACTTATTTGAGATAAGTTCAGGATTCCAGTATGTGGGTTCTAGTTCAGATGTCTGCCATAGTTATTTCATATGGGCAAATCACTTATTATTCTGTAAGCTGACTTTCTCATCTACAAAATGAAAACAAAATAATTCCATACATGATAACCTCAAGATCTATCCATGTTGTCACAAATGACAGTATTTCAGCTCTTCTTATGGCCAAGTAATATTCCACTGTATATATGTACCACCTCTTCTTTATCCAATTATCTATCAAAGGACACTTGTTGTTTCCATGTCTTGCACACCATGAATAATGTTGCAATTAATATAGGGGTACGTATATCTTTACAGATAAGTGTTTTTAGATTTTTGGGGATAGATATTCAGAAAAGAGATTGCTGGGTCATATAGTAATTCTATCCTTTAGTTTTGGAAGAGCCTCCATACTGCTTTTCATAGTGGCTGTACCAATTTACATTCTCACCAGCAGTATATGAGGGCTCTTTTTTCTCCACAATGCCTCCACCACTTGTTATTACTTGTCTTGTTGATAATAGCCATTCTAACAGGCATGAAGTGGTATCTCATTGTCGTTTTGATTTGCATTTCCTTAACAGCTAGTGAATTTGAGCACTTTTTCATATATCTGGATCTTGAGATTATCATGCTAAGTGAGATAAGTCAGACAGAAAAAGTCAAGAACCATATGACTTCACTCATATGTGGGATATAAAACTGAAAGCAATTGGAACAATTCAAGATAGCAGTTTAAGTAAATACTATGCCTACTGCATCCCAGGATCACACCAAAATTACAAATAAGTTATAGAACAATCAACCTCAAGATTCATTTGAACACTAGCTGAAAAAGAACCACTATAACTAAAGATATAAAGAAGAGGTCATGTTGAGACATGAAACAGACTGACCCCAAATCCACAGAAAAAGGTTGGATGCTGGGAGGGAAACCCTGAAGAGAGAGAAAGCCCCTAACCCCACACCAGACTCCCCAGCCCAGGGATCCCATGCCGAGAAGAGGAGTTCCTACGGCACCTGGCAATGAAAATCAGCGAGGATTCTGTCTACCCTTCCTGGTGGGATGGAAGGCAGCTGGAAACCCAGACGTCCTCTTGTAGAGCTGGCACATGAACCTGCTCATTGACAGGCTCTCACCTGGTCTCTGGTGGAGGGGGTGGCAGCTCAGGAGGCCCAGGGACGTGAAGGGAAGGACTGAACTGAATGTCTTTGGTACTGGAGCTGGAGGGATGGGAGCCATTGCTTTCCCTGTATGAAGCCGGCACATGTATGGCTTATGGTGGGGGAAGGGGCACCATCTTTTCAGGATTAAGCCTACCCCAAAGGGCCAAGTATGGGACTGCATTGGTCTGGTGGAATTTGCCCAAGCAAACTTTCTTGGTGATGTCTGCGTCCCTGCTCTCTGCACAGCTAATGCTATTTTGCTCAAGAAATTTGACTCCTGGGCTGCTGGACCAACCCCACAGGCTTCAGATTAAAGTGGATGGAGGGACTCTGGTGGCCCAGGAAACATTTAGTGATAGATGTTAAGCCAAGCCCTGCACCACAGCCGAGATAGGCAGTGGAGTGGGGGGCCTGAGACAGGCAGTGGCTGGCCACAGTTTTCTCAGATAATTTTTGTGGGGTGCTTATGGGCGCAGCACGAGTGCTGAAACCAAAACTGTGATGACTTTACAGAAACCACCAACCATGCCCCATAGCTCCCTGGAACCCTCCTCTGCCCACCTAGAGCTGCATTACTAGAGGTACTCTGTGTACCTGGGTGGCAGGCCCTGCCCCCTCAAGCCACAGAGGCAATTTTTTATAGCAGTGGACAATCTGCAACTGGCCTGGTGAAATTTTGCTGGTGGAAAGTGACACAAAAACTGCACCACATCCACTAAGGGACAGCTATCAGGAATTTGTGAGCCTGAGGTGGTGGCTGGCTGCAGTGTTCTTGGGGTGCTATGCATGGTGGTCTCAGTCCAAATACTGGCATGAGAACTGAAACTGTATTAATGTTGCAAAAACCACCAGTCACAGCACAGAGAAAAGACCATGTGAGGACACAGAGAGAAGGTGGCCATCTTCAACCCATGGAGAGAGGCTTCAGAAGAAACCAAACCTGAGGATACCTTTATATTGGACATTTATCCTTCAGAACTGTGAGAAAATAAAAAAACACCAGTCACGATTCATGACTCACTTGAACTCCACCACACCCAGCTTGTGCAGCATGGACAAGAACACTCTCAACACCAGGTCAACCAGCCAGACCCACGCACCTAAGGAGGAGCCTCTGTCAATGACTGGGTCTCACAGGCAGCTGGCAGGTGTCAATAGGCCTAGGGGGTCCTGGGTCTTTTGCTAAGCTGCCTAAGGCCTACTATTGGTGGCAGCAAGCCTCAGTTCACAGCAAGGCCACCCCCACATGCCTCCAGGTCTAGTACAGGCAGCAGCAGCCAACCACATATAGCTTTGAGGCACCTACCAGGTATTCGAGGGCTGGTAACAGGCAAGGCTAAAATTGTCCTACATGGGAGCCCCACCCAAGAGACACAAGAAAACACCCAGAGGCCAGTTTCAGACCACACCAGAGAACAACCTGATTAGCCCCCCAAGCAGCATACACGAAGAGGGTATCTCAAAAGGCACAATAGCCCAAAGAGGTGAAGCCTCCTCTGAAGGGTCAGCCCCCAAACAGTAGCTCATACACTGTGGGCATAGCCAATCCTCATAGTTAGTCAGCCTGGGAGTCAATCCCACCCACTGATGCACCAAAAGCAATCAAGGATCAACTACAACAAGAGAACACAATAAACACAAGGGACACCTCTGGAACACACACACACTGGAGATTAGGGAGACTGTCTAATTTGATGACACAGGACACATACTACATAAGGCCACCCAGCAAAGACTGAGAGACATAGAATATCTACCTAACACATAGAAGCAAACACAGAGTGGCTGGCAGAACGAGGAAACAAAAAACATGTCTCAAATAAAAAACAACAGAAGAAACCTCTACAAATGAAACTAAATGAAATGGAGGCAACCAACCTACCAGAGACAGAATTTAAAACACTGATAAGAAACTTCTGATAAGCTCACATGGAACATTTTCCAAGATAGACCACATGCTAGGCCACAAAACAATTCTCAAAAAATTTAAAAAGATTGAAATCATATCAAACGTCTTCTCTGACCATTGTGCGATGAAGCTAGAAATCAATTACAAGAAAAAAAATACAATGAAAACCACACATGTTTACATGGAAACTGAATAACATGCTACTAAGTAATGAATGGGTCAACAATGAAATCAAGGAAGAAATCAGAAGCTACTTGAAGACCACTGAAAATGAAAATACAATAACCGAAAATCTACTGGACACAGAAAAAGCAATCCTAAGAGGGAAATTTGTAGCAGTACAGACCTACCAAAAGAAACAAGAAAAATATCAAATCAGCAGTCTATCCTTACACCCAAGGAACTGTAAAAAGAACAGCAAACAAAGCCCAAAGTGAATACAAGGAAGGAAAGAATAAAGGTCAAAGTGGATATAAACAAAATAGAGGCAAAAAAAAAACAAAACAAACAAATAAGCAAAGAGCAAAAAATGAATGAAACCAAGAGATGGTTTTTGAAAAGACAAACAAAATTGACAAAACTTTAACCAGACTTATCAAGAAGGAAAAAGAGAGGACCCAAATAAATGAAATCAGGAATGAAAGAGGAGAAGTGACAACAAACACCACAGAAATATAGAAAATTTTAAGAAAATATTATGAGCAACCATATGCCAACAAATTAGACAATCTGGAAGAAATGGATAAATTCCTAGAATCATACTATCTTCCAAGCCTGAATCAAGAAGAAACAGAAAATCTGAACAGACTGATTATTACCAATGAAATTGAATCAGTAATCAACAAGCTCCCAACAAACAAAAGTCCTGGACCAGACAGCTTCTGAAGTGTATTTTACCAAACATTCAAAAAATAATTAACACTTATCCTCCTCAAACTATTCCAAAAATTCTAGAAGGAGAGAAGACTCCCAAGATCATTTTACGAGGCCACCATTACCCTGATTCCAAAACCAAAGACATTACAAAAAGAGAAAACTATAGGCCAATAATCCTAATGAACATAGATGCAAAAACCCTTAACAAAATATTAGCAAACAGAATTCAGCAATACATTAAAAAGATCATACACCACAACCAAGTGTGATTCATTCCTGGTATGAAAATTTGGTTCAATATCCATAAATCAATTAACATGATACACCACATTAACAAATTGAAAAATAAAAATCATATGGTTATATTAATAGAGCATAAAAAGCATTTGACAAATCCAACATCCATTTATGATAAAAACTCTCAACAAAGTGGGAATAGAGGAAACATATCTCAGCATAATAAAGTCCATATATGACAAACCCACAGCTAACATCATACTTAATGGGGGAAAGCTAAGAGCATTCCTTTAACATCAGGAAGAAGACAAAATGCCCACTTTCATCACTTTTATTCAACATAATACTGGAAGATCTAACCACAGCAATCAGACAAGAAAAAAAAAATAAAAGACATCCAAATTGGAAAGGAGGAAGTAAAATCATCACTATTTGCAGATGACATGATACTATATTTAGAGAACCCCAAAGATTCCATCAAAAAACTATTAGAACTGATAAATTAATTTAGTAAAGCAGCAGGATGCAAAATTAATATTCAGAAATTGGCTGCATTTTTATACACCAATAACAAACTATGAGAAAGAGAAATTAAGAAAACAATTCCATTTACAATTGCATCAAAAAAGTAAAATACTTAGAAATATATTTAACTAAGGAAGTAAAAGTTCTGTACTCAGAAAATTATAAGACACTGGAGAAAGAAATTAAAGAAGTTACAAATAAATGGAAACATATGTCATGTTCATGGGTAGGAAGAATTAATATAGTGAAAATGTCCATACCACCTAAAGCAACATATATATATATATATATATATATATATATACAATGCAATCACTATCAAAATACCAATGACATTTTTCACAGAACTAGAACAAATTATCCTAAAATTTTTGTGGAACGATAAAAGACCTGAAATAGCCATGGCAATCCTGAGAAATAATAACAGAGTGGGAGGTATCTTGCTACCTGACATCAAATCATATCACAAGGGTATAGTAGTAATCAAAACAGCATGGTATTGTCATAAAAACAGACATAGATCAATGGAGCAGAATAGAGAACCCAGAAATAAATCCATGCCTATATGGTCATTTAATCTATTACAAAAGAAGCAAAAATTTACATTGGAGTAAAGACAGTCTATTCAATAAATGGTGCTGGCAAAACTGTACAGATACATGCAAAAAAATGAAGCCAGACCACCTTCTTATGCCATATACAAGAAGAAACTCAAAATGGATTAAAAACTTAAGTGTAAGATCCAAAACCATAAAACTCCTAGAAGAAAATATAGGAAGTAAATTCTTAGTCATTACCCTTAGTAATATTTTTACTGATATATCTCCTCAGGTGAGGGAAACAAAAGAAAAGATAAACATATGGGACTACATTAAACTAAAAAGCTTTTTTTTTCACAGCATATGAAACCATCAACAAAACAAAAAGACATCCTACTTCATGAAGATATTTACCAATAATATATCTGATAAGGGGTTAATATCCAAAATTAAAGAAAAAACAACTCATATGACTCAACATCAAAAAAACAAACAACCCAATTAAAAAATGGGCAGAGGACATGAAGAGACATTTCTCTAAAGAAGACATACAGATGGCCAATAGATGTATGAAAAGGTGCTCAATGTCACTAATCATTAGAGAAATGCAAATAAAAACCACAATGAGACATCACCTCACTCTTGTCAAAATGGCTATTATCAACAAATCAGCAAACAGCAAATGTTGGCAAGGATGTGGAGAAAAGGGAACTCTCATGCATTGTTGGTGGGATTGCAAATTGGTGAATTTGGAAAACAGTATAGTGTTCCTCAAAAAATTAAAAATAGACCTTATGACCCAGCAATTTGGGCATTTATCCAAAGAAATCCAAAACACTAATTTGAAAAACTATATACATCCCTATGTTTATTGCAGGGCTGTTCACAATAGTCAAGATGTGGAAACAACTGAAATGCCCATCAATAGACAATCAGATTAAAAAAAAAATTGCAGTACATTTATACAACGGATTATTACCCTGCCATTAAAAAGAATGAAATATTACTATTTGCAGAAACACAGATGGACCTAGAGAATATTATACTAAGTGAAATAAGTCAGACTGAGGAAGACAAATACCATATGATCTCACTTGTATATGAAATCTAAAGAACAGAATAAACCAGCAAACAAAACAGGAATAGACTCAGAGATACAGAAAAAAACTGAGGGTTGCTAGATGGGAGGAGGTCTGGGGGATAGGGGAGAAGGTAAAGGGATTAAGAAGTACAAAGTTGTAGTCACAATATAGTCACAAGGATGTGAAATGCATTACGGGGAATATAATCAACAATGATATAAATATTATGTAGGGTGCCAGATGTGTATTGGACTAATCAAGGGGAACACTTCATAGATTGTGTAGATGCCTGACCAGTGTGCTGTACACATGAAGCTGAAGTAGAATAACATTAAATGTTAACTATAATTAAATATATATGAGGTCTGACAATCAAGTTCGAGAACTTGTTGCAATGATGTTGCTAACCTTTTTTTTGATATCAGAGGGATTATTCATTAAAATTTATATCAACTGGACAAACAGTTAAGCAAGTTTACTATTTGGAAGTGCTGAAAATGCTGCATGAAACTTTTTGCCAACAATTCATGGCTCTTATATTACGAAAATACATGGCACTGTCTGTGAGGGAGTTTTTAGCCAGTAAACAAATAACAATTGGAACATCCTCCCTACTCACCTAAACTGACCCCCAATGACTTTTCTTTATCCGAAGATAAAAGAAATATAGAAAGGAAGACATTTTGATGACATTCAGGACATCAAGGGTAATACGATGACAGTTCTGATGGCCATTTCAGAAAGAGTTCCAAAATTGCTTTGAAGGGCGGACTAGGTGCTGGTATCAGTGCCTAGCTTCCCAAGGGGAGTACCTCAAAGGTGACCATAGCAATATTCAGCAATGAGGTATGTAGCACTTTTCATAGGATTAGTTTGCGAACTTAGTTGCCATACCTCATATGTAGTCACAGGATGTAAAGTACAGCATAAGGAATATAATCAATGGTATTGTAACAGCTATATATGATGTCAGAGGAGTAGCAGACTTGGGGGGTGTTATCGCTTCGTAAAGGGTGTAAATGTTCAATCATTATGTTGTTTTATACACACGAAACTAATATAAAAAAAAAACTGAAAGCGACAAATGAACAAGACAAATAAATCATAGACACATAGAACAGTTTAGTGGTTACCAGAGGGTAAGGGGGAAAAGGGGTGGTAAAAGAGGTTAAAGGGATCCATTACATGGTGATGGAAGGAGAACACACAATGCAATATATAAATGCTGTACTATACAATTGTATACTTGAAATCTATATAATTTTGCTAACCAATGTGATCCCAGTACATTTAATAAAAATTAATTTAAAAAATAAATTTTAAAAGGAATTCTATACAAGATAATTGCAAGAACTGAAAGAGATAATACACGTGAAAAAATTTTCAAAGGCAGTGGATTACTAAGTTACAAATGAAAACAACAAACCTAAGGTCTGTGAAGCATATGAAGTCATATAGAAGGTATTAATTTGGAAATGTTGTCTAGAGAGGAAAAAGCCCAAGGACAGACAGCCCTGTAGTGAATTGTAAGGTTTTTTTGTCAATCCCAATATGTCTGTTTTTCTAGGGACCTACAAAATTGGATCAGTGGCATTGGTGGCATAGTATCATCACAGGAGCTGGCTGCGGACTTAACTGGTACTGAGATCTTGATGGAACGACACCAGGTATGGCTACAAAACCCATAGCCACTGGTCACATGACTTAACAACCTTCCCTTATGTTACAACTGTGGTGAGATGTCATTGGCCTCACTGGTCTCTTCCCCCTCTTTCTCACAGGAACATCATGCTGACATGCAGGCTGAGGCTCCTACCTTCCAGGCCTTAGAAGACTTTGGTGCAGAACTTATAGGCAATGGGCACTGTGCCAGCCCTGAAATTGAAGAAAAGCTCCAAGCTGTCAGAATAGAGAGAGATGATTTGGAGAAAGCTTGGGAACAACGCAAAAAGATGCTAGATCAGTGTCTGGAGTTGCAGGTACAGCAAATCCCCAATCATTGAGCAGGATTAGTTCAACTCTGTTCCTTCTATGCAATTTTACATGGTTGATACAGGTGTTCATTTCACTGGACTTTCCATACTGTGAGCACAAGGGCATCTCTTGATTATCTGACATTGTATTCTCTGCTTTGTGGTGACTAATCATTATGGTGTTCTTTGCCCTTATCCTATTAAAAGAGCCAAACAAAATGGAGGTCAGTCCTGAGCATGAAGTAGGTTGATTATAATTTATTGATTGACTGAGGTTTTGATTGATTGATTTTCATTGAGAACCTACTGTGTGCTGGGCCCTGGGAACACAAAGATTAGTAAGATAGTGTCCTTTTTCTTAAGTAGTAAAATTAGACCTGTAGACAGATAATTCTAGTACAGTAAGGTGATTATTAATGAAACAAAATGTATGAATGTTTTGAGGCTAAAGAAGGGGTAGTGATTAACACTTTTGAGGAAAAAAAGAGAGAGTGTCAGGCTACCCTGTAGGATAGTATTTACCAGTCTTAAACAAATAACCAGCCAGTATCTACCAGGTATAGGGTATGGCAAATAGCAGCCAAGGGTGGTGTACAGCTTATATAAAAACATACAATATGTTTTCTGGGAAATGTAAAAGTAGTCCTCCACTTGTTTGTGACAGATATATTTCAAGAGCTCCAGTTGATGCCTAAAACCACAGGTAGTACCGAACGTTATATATACTATGTTTTTTCCTATACATATATACCTATTGTAAAGTATAATATAAATTAGGCCACAGTAAGAGATTAACAACAATAACTAAAAATAAAATAAAACAAGTATAACAATATACTGTAATAAAAGTTGTGTGAATGGCTTTCGGGCATTATTTTCTTTTTATAAGTACTGTCTTCCACCACTTGTTTTGTTTGTGTGTTCGTTTTTAACCACACAGTGATTTGTTCCATTTCCTTGCATTTTATTCTTTAGTTTTCATTTTATTTATTTTTTGTTTTTAAGATTTTATTGGGGAAGGGGAACAGGACTTTTAATGGGGAAACTGTGTACTTCCAGGACTTTTTTCCAAGTTGTTGTCCTTTCAATCTTAGTTGTGGAGGGTGCCATTCAGCTTCAAGTTGTCCTTTCAGTCTTAGTTGTGGCTGGCACAGCTCTGCTCCAGGTCCAGTTGCAGGGGGCACAGCCCACCAACCCTTGTGGGATTCGAGGAATTGAACTGACAGCCTTGTGGTTGAGAGCCCACTGGTCCATGTGGGAATCAAACCGGCAGCCTTCGGAGTTAGGAGCATGGAGCTCTAACCGCCTGAGCCACTGGGCTGGCCTTATTCTCTATTTTTAAATAATTTTTTGTTTTTCAGTTACATTGACAAACGATATTTTATTAGTTTCAGGTGTACAACATAGTGATTAGACATTTATACAATTTATGAAGTTATCATCCCAATAAATCTAGTACCTATTAGAATACCATGCATGGTTATTACAATATTATTGACTATATTCCCTGTGCTATATTTTACATCCTTTTGACTATTTTGTAACTACTAATTTGTACTTCTTAATCCTTTTTCATCCACTTCCCCAGCCCCCTCCCATCTGGCAAACCATCAAAATATTCTCTAATCTATGAATTTCTTTCTCTTTTGTTTGTTCCTTTATTTTATTCTTTAGATTCCACATACTAGTGAAATCATATGGCATTGGTCTTTCTCTGTTTGACATATTTCACTCACTCAGCATAATACCCTCTAGTTCCACCCATGTTGTTGCAGATGGCAAGATTTCATTCTTTTTTTTTTATGGCTGAGTAATGTTTTATTGTATATATGTACCATTTCTTTATACAATCATCCATTAATGGACACTTAGATTGCTTCTGTATCTTGGCTATGGTAAACAATGCTGCAATGAACAGATAGATGCATATGATTTTTCAAATTAATGTTTTGGGTTTCTTTAGATAAATAGCCAGATATGAGATTACTGAATACTTTGTCTGTTGTAGCTGTTGTTTTAAAATCTTTTTTGTCTGGTATAAGTATTGCTTTTTGTTTGTTTGTTTGTTGCCATTTGCAAGAAATACCTTTTTCCATCCTTTTACTTTCAATCTCTGTGTGTCTTCTGATCTGAAGTGAGTCTTTATAGGCAGTATATATAAAGGTCTTATTTTCTTATCCATTCATCCATCCTGTGTCTTTTGACTAGAGCATTTAAACCATTTACATTTAAAGTAATTGTTGATAGATATGTAGTTAAAGCTATTTTATTATTTATATTTTTGATCTTTTTTTCTTCTTCTTAGTAAAGAAGTCCCTTTAACATTTCTTGTAATACTGCTTTACTGGTGATGAACTCCTTTCACTTTTTCTTGTCTGGGAAGCTCTTTATCTGTTTGTCAATTCTAAATGATAGTTTGCTGGGTGGAGTAATCTTGGTTGTAAGTCCTTGCTTTTCATCACTTTGAATATTTTGTGACAAATGCCTTTGGCACTTTAATTATGTGTCTTGGTGTGAGCCTCTTTGGGTTCATCTTGTTTGGAACTCTGTGTGCTTCCTGGCTGGTGTGTCTATTTCCTTCACCCGATTAAGGAAGTTTTCAGTATTTATTCATTCATTCATTCATTCATTCATTCATTCATTCATTCATTCATTCAGTGTGCTTTTCCAGGACCCATCAGCTCCAAGTGAAGCAGTTGTTTCAATCTAGTTGTGGAGGGCTTAGCTCAAGTGGCTCATGGGGACATCAAACAGGAAACCTTGTTATTAAGAGCACCACACTCTAACCAACTGAGCTAATAGGCCACCCCTCAGTCATTATTTTTTCAAATAGGTTTTCAATTCCTTGCTCTTTCTTTTCTCCTTCTGGTACCCCAATGATTCAAATGTTGGGGTACTTCACATTGTCCCAAAGGCCCCTTAAACTATCCTCAGTTTTTTGGATTCTTTTTTCTTTTTGCTGTCTTGATTAGGTGTTTTTTGCTACCTTATCTTCCAAAACACTGATTCAGTCTTCTGCTTCATCTAATCTACTGTTGATTCCCTCTAATATGTTCTTCATTTCAGTTACTGTATTCTTCGTTTCTAACTGGTTATTTTAATGGTTTCTACCTCCATAGTTATGTTTCCTATCTCTTTGTTGAAGTTCTCACTGAGATCATTGAACATCCTTATAATCAGTGTTTTGAACTTTACATCTGTTAGATTGTTTATCTCTGTTTTATTTCTTTTTCTGGAGCTTTACTCTGATGTTTCATTTGGGACATGTTTTTCTTTCTCTTCATTTTGGCTGACTCCCTGTGTTTGTTTCTATGTATTAGATAGAGCTTCTATGTCTCCCAATCTTGGTAGCGTGGCCTTATGTAGTAGGTGTCCTGTGGGGCCCAGTGTCCTTGGTCACCTCAGGTGGGTGATGTAGGTGTGTCTCTGTGTGGGTTGTATGTGCTCTCCTGTTGTGTTTGACCCTTGAATACTGTTGGCATGTCGGTGGGAGGGACTGACCTTCAGGCTGATTGGTTGTGAGGACTGGCCATGATTACAGTGGAGAAGCTGTTGTATAGGGGCTGACACTACACAGCAGGATTTGCTTTAGCTGGGTTCTGGTTACTGCTGAGTCTGCACTTTTGGTGTTTCATTTGTGGAGATGGTGGCATACTGCTCTGGTGTGGTCTGAAGCTGGCCACCAGGTTTGTTCTGGTGGCTCTTGGGAGGGGCTCTGATGCAGACAAAGTTCAGCCACTGCCTGTGCCCTGCCCAGGGGCTCTTGATGTGATGTACAAAGTGATCTGTAGATGGTTGCCACTTGTGCTGGGCTTGAAGGTGCCTGAGAGATGCTAAGCTGTGAAGGGAGGCCAGCTGCTGTTAGTGCCAGGCTTGAGGCTGCTTAGCAAGAGGTACAGGGCATGCCCAAGTCAGATGCTGTTTGTTTTGGGTTTGTGAACTTTTGAGAGATTTTAGGAAATCCACAACACGAGCCAAGACAGGCTGCTTGTGTGGAAAGGCCACTGGAAGTGGCTTGGGTGGGCCTGCAAATCAGGTGGGATGCGGTCTCAGAGAATAACCAGGGTAGGGAAAAAAGTATTAGTTAGGTTAATGGAGACTCAGATATCATGCCCACCTGCCTGTCTAGGCTGATTGGGTGAGGGTTCAACAAAAGAGCAATGTCTTCTTCCAGCACTTCTGTTTGGGAGGAAGCTGCCCTATCCAGCCTTTACTTTAAAGCAAGACAATCGAGTTCTTCCCTGTATGTCCCCGATGCCCTTTGAGCTGCTGCCCCAGCACTGGAGCTCAGAGCAAGTGAGGTCATCAGTGAGTAAGTCCATGCATGGGCCATTTAAGAGGAACACCTAGGACTCCAGCAGCCCTTCATCTCACTCAGCCATAACCTCTACTGTTCTCATATGCAGAAGTTATGAGACCTTCTTTTCTCAGCACTTGTACCCTCAGCTGGGGAGCCTAGTGTGGGATTGGAACCCCTCACTCCTCAAGGTGTACCTTGGGTGTATCTCAGCGTGTATCTTGGGAGCCAAGATAGCCCTCCCAATTTTTAACTGCCACACATGGGTGTGTGACCAGTCTGTTCCCTGTCGTCTCCCCTCCTACCACCTTGTCTCCACATGTCTTCTTCTGTATATCCTTAGTTATAGGACTTCTGTTTACCAAGACTGAAGGCAACTATCAATGATTGTTGTTCTGTAGTTTAGTTGTAATTTTGAGGTGGTCATGGGGGAAGGTGAGCACAGAGTTTACCTTCCCTGCCATCTTGACTGGAAGCCTCCTTTGGGTGTAATAATAAGTAAAATAAGGGTTATGTGAACATAAGAACTTCAATAGAGTGACATTCAATCTAATAACTAATATAGCTAAGTGCCTAACAGTTGGGGACTGTATATTGGCATGAATACTCTGGACAAAGGGACGACTCACTTCCCAGGCATGACATAACAAGATGGTGTGAGATTTCCTCATGCCACTCAGAATAGCACATAATTTAAGCCATATGAATTGTATATTTCTGGAATTTTCATGTGATATTTTCTGACAGTGGTTGACCGAGGGTAAATGAAACTGAGAAAGCAAAACTTTAAAGAAGTGGGGACTACTGTACCATATACCTCTAACTTTATTCTCCACAGTTGTTTCAAGGCAACTGTGATCAGGCTGAGAGCTGGATGGTGGCACGTGAGAATTTCCTAAGGTCAGATGATAAGCGTTCCTTAGACAGTCTGGAGGCCTTGATGAAGAAACATGATGATTTGAACAAAGCAATCACTGCCCAGGTAATAACAACTAATATAAGAGTTCTAAAATAATTACTTGTAATAATAACAAAAATCTTACATAGGTATGTGGTTTTATGATTTAAAAATATTTTAATTCTAATTTGCTGCTTGCAAGAAACTATGAGGTAGGCAGGGCAACATGACACTTTGGTTTAGTCTATCCCAAGTCACACTTAGCATTGAACTTTCTCACTTTAAGTCCAGCCTTTTAAAACCAGACTTAGAATTGGAAGTGGCGTAATATACTGTCTATTCCAACACCCCACCCAATGCAGGAATCACCCTCTCCTACAGTGGCTATGGGAAGTGTCAAAGAAAGGAATTCAGTACTGCACAAAAAACCTAGCTCAGTATCAATATTAATGTTTTGCCAATTGTTGAGTTAATATCTGCCTCTCTGTAAGGATTTTACTCTTTGGTTCTGGTTTTGTTTCCCTTTGTGAAGTGACAAAGGTTGATATCTGTTCTTTTCTAGGAGAGAGTCTGGGATTGCACCAGAGCCTAATCTCCAGGCATCTGGGTTCTTTCCATTTTCTTTATCTAGGAAAAGAAGATCACTGAGCTAGAACATTTTGCTGAACGGCTCATAGCTGATGACCACTACTCCAAGGAAGAGATTGCTGCTCGGCTCCAATGGGTGCTAGACAGGTCAGGCCTGAGCAATTGTTTTATGAGCTACAGGAGGGGGAAGCAAAGTGACCTCTCTGCTAGCATTGAGCATGGGGGTAACACTCTGAGTTCTTCTCACTTCTAGACGCCTAATGAGCATGGGGGTAACACTCTGAGTTCTTCTCACTTCTAGACGCCTAATGCTATCTTGACACTTTGGGAAACTTTGTGATCTGGACTCACAGAATGAAAGACATGGAAGTTACCTTAGAAATTACCTGACTTAACTAATATATTATATCTAAAAAGAATGAGACTATGTTATATACAACATATAAATAATATATAATACAATAATATAGTATATAACTAAATAATATATAACTATGCTATATATAACACCTAAATATATAAATGAGAGATTGACAAATGGGAAAATTCATGAATATGCCATTAGTGCTTGGGGGAAGGATAAAGGACACAGAATGATCTAGCCCCCTCCTCCAGATGGAAGGCTCTCAAAGCACAGCTGATTGCTGAGCGGACAAAACTGGGAGACTATGCTGACCTAAAACAATTCTACCGTGACCTTGAGGACCTAGAAGAATGGATCAGTGAGATGCTGCCCACAGCCTGTGATGAGTCCTACAAAGACCCCTCCAACATTCAGGTAGGCTCAAAATAAGAATCTTGGAAAACTTTAGCATACCCAGATTGTTGCATGAATGTTCATCTTTCTGTATTGAACACTTCCTTATTGTTGAGACCACTGCTGCTGTCCTCAGGGACTTCTGAGTCTAATGTGGAGCGGGTCCTTCAGAAGTCAACATCACTTTGGTTATGACAGAAATATTAACTCTTACTTTTAGACACAAGTTACCTTTTCTTGCTTCCCTGGATACCAAGGTAACTTAGTTCCTTCTTTCCCTTCAGAGGAAATACCTGAAGCACCAGACCTTTGAAAATGAGGTCTATGGCCGAGCTGATCAGGTGGAAAGAGTCATCAGCTTGGGAAACTCTCTGATTGAGCGGAGGGCATGTGATGGCAATGAAGAGATCATGAAGGTAGGGTTCTGCTCACCATGGGTTCTGGGCTACAAAGTTACATGAAGAGAAATCTTACTATTTCAATATTTTCATATATAGGTATATGAAATATGTTCTATGATTAACAGTGATGTGCAGATCTTATGGCTACCACCACACATAGTACTGAGAACTCCAGGAAAGTTTTCAACTTAATTCCTAAGCATCATCCTGTTTGTTTTGCATTTTCTATCCCTACTGCCAAGTCTTTTGGCATTTAGGTATTAGTCTCTGTAATCAGTCCAGTACCTTTCTTTCAAACTTTCTTCTAATACTTCCTGTTGTTTTCTGAAATTGAGCATAACTTGTTTAAAATGTATGACATTCAAATACTGGAAAATTTTGGCTAGACCCTACCTCCTTGGCCTCCATATATTATCCTTTCAAGTTATTAGAGGACCCAAGATTCTAAAAAGCATAATGACTCCTTTGGGTTAGGGTCAACTGGAAGACCTGGAGAAACATTGGGACTACCTGCTTGAGAGAACAATTGACAAAGGGCAGAAGCTCAATGAGGCTAGTCGCCAACAGAGGTTCAATACAGGCATCCGGGATTTTGAGTTCTGGCTCTCAGAGGTAATTGCACCTGGAAATGGTGGGGGCACGGAGTTTAATAAATGCTAGTCAGATAATCAAATTTACGTGTGAATGATTTCCTTGACTCTTCTTTGGAAAAATTTGGGGACATAGTTGATAATCTTGTTCTCCTTAAAGATAGTTTTCATCTAGCAGCTTTACTGCTTATTCTTCCATTCCCAGGCAGAGACACTACTGGCCATGAAAGATCAGGCCAGGGACCTGGCTTCTGCAGGA
Organism: Rhinolophus ferrumequinum; assembly: GCF_004115265.2. NCBI lineage: Eukaryota > Metazoa > Chordata > Mammalia > Chiroptera > Rhinolophidae > Rhinolophus > Rhinolophus ferrumequinum. Next base: position 29,476,854 of record NC_046305.1, read on the forward strand.
AACCTGCTTAAAAAGCATCAGCTATTGGAAACAGAGATGTTGGCCCGAGAAGTAAGTAGTTTTAGAATCCCACTCCTCTGGGATTTCCATTCAAAGAATGGAAAGGTTTCTGACTTTCCTCTCTCCTGTCTTAGGAGATCACTTGAGAACACAGTCTTGCAAAATTCACCTTAGTGTTCACAATCAGCAGTCATTAAAACCAGGTCAAAGCCATGGGCTGCAGAGAAGTTGCAATAGTCACTGTTAACCAATGATCATTAAGCTATAGATTCTAAGATTCCAGGCTGTAGATCCTAAAAGTTATCTTGTTTATTTTTTTAACTGATGCATGCATATAAACTCACTATCATCCAAAGCTGCACATTTGATCTGGTCCTAGGAAGAAAATGCAAGTTTATTTCATAGAGTTAGAGAGAAAAACAATAAAATAGATGGGGACATATGCAATGAAGTTGAACTACTTATAGACTCTGGAAATTTAATGAAGAATTCCAGTAGCATCCTAATATGAAGCAGAGATTTGTACTAGGAGAAGTAATAAACATGCTGGAAGGTATTAATTTCATGCTGGAGAATTTTACATTATGAGTTTTATTTGGTGATACAGATACCCACAGAAAGGACAAGAAGTCAAAGGTTTTCTGTAAGTTTATTTCAGGACTTGATAATATTCCCTGTGACATCACTAGGGGGCAGAGTTTGAATGAAAATAGAGAAGAGGCTGGGTGTGTTCTGTGGCCAACCTAGGTAAGAGTAGTTCTTGTTGATTATTTCAATAAATCAGTCTGCATCAAATAGAGTGCTTGCTCACCAAGGCTTATTTTCTACTTGGGAAGAGGAAGCAAATAAAGGGGGAAATATCAGAAGGAAAAACAAGACACATAGGGCCAAATGTGCAGTTTGAGTAATATTGTCATGTTATCCATATTGCCCTCATCCAATCTGGGTTAAAAAAAAACCCATAATATCAAATTTACTATCTTTAAAAACAATCTCTTTGACACAGTCTTTGAACCGGAACCAGCAGTGGTTAAAAATGAAAATCTATTTTATGCTTGTACTATACTGTTCACTGAGTACACTGGGGCTTTCTAGGATGCACTCAGGGACCTGAATGAGTTGGCTACTGATCTGCTCTCCAGCGGGACTTTCAATGCTGATCAGATTGTGGAGAAAAGGGATAATGTCAACAAGCGCTTCCTGGATGTCCAGAACTTAGCAGCAGCACACCATGAGAAACTGAAAGAGGCTTATGCCTTGTTCCAGTTCTTCCAGGAACTAGATGATGAGGAATCATGGATAGAGTATGTATTGACAAATCACATTGCATTGATAATACACGAGAGTAGATAATCCTCCAAACATGTCTCTATTTGGTGCTGAAATGAAATATGTAGTGTTTCTTGCTGTTGGTATTACTACTTCATCATATTTGCCTTACCGTAAAGTTAACATTGGTTTATTTTCCCCCAAATTCCTTCATTGTATGTAGGCAGAGGGAGACAAAAATGGAGGGAGTGGGGAGCAGTTTACATACATTCTGGGAACAAAATTAAGAGAACATATATGTTTGTTCTAGATAGTTCATAGAATGCGTAATGCTCATTCTGAATCAGACAACTGGGCATTTACAACTTACTCAACTGATGAGATCATTGCTATTTTTCTTTCTGTATCCTGTGTGTCTAATATATCACAGAATTGGATACTGGATAGAGAATGTTACACATTACCTGCCATGGTTTTATTACAGGCAAAGGAAATCATGGGAAGACTATTACAGCTGTGCATATCAGTATGTTATTTTAATTGTATTAGCATAAGTCAGAAGTTTTGCTGAGAGCTTTCGGCATTAATTATCTTTGTGATACTGACACCAGAAAGTTACCTCACCCCCCCGCCACACACACATTTTTAGAAAACTGTTGTTCTAGGATGACTTCAGATGTCTAAACTCTAAATTTTCTGTTTTCTGTTTTGTTCCTTGATTGCAGGGAGAAGTTGGTACGAGTGAGCTCCCAGGACTACGGGAGGGATCTGCAAGGGGTTCAAAACTTACTAAAGAAACACAAACGCCTAGAGGGGGAGCTGATGGCACATGAACCTGCCATCCAGGTAGGAATAGAAGAGTATGAGACCTGGAAAGGCAGAGATAATCTAACAGTAGCCCCTTGTGTTACAGATAAATAGGATGATACTACAAAATGTGAAGATGGCATACTAAGGTCACATAGAATTAGTCATAGAGTTCATAAGTGTTCTTTTCCAAATTTTGTGCCCTATAAATAGAAGCATTCTGTACAGGACCCATACTCTTCCCTGGAAAGAGCACTTTTAACACTCTAGGGTACAATTGTTGACAATCAGGATGCAGGTTGGGACATCTAGAAAAGTTGTACTTGAGCCGAGCCATATGAAAAGAAAGCAACTCTGTGTCTGGCTTGGCAGCAGGGTCACCCTGTGACCATTAATTATCCATAAAGTAGATCATGGAGAGTGGTCTTGTACAAATGCCAAGGTATTTGTCCAAATACTTGGGTAAGTTTAGTATGGTAGATCTCACTGCTTTCTTTATTCTCCCAGGATTTTCAGCACCATCCCAAGTCCCATAGAGTTTATAAATGATCTCAAGGGTAGGAAGGGCTAGATATTTTGCCTGGAAACTATGTCTAAATTGGGAAAGATTGTGGGGTAATTCAACATGCAGTGGGTATGTTCTTCAGAATGTGCTAGATATGGCAGAGAGGCTGGAAGACAAGGCTGCTGTGGGGCGAGAGGAAATCCGGGAACGGCTGGCTCAGTTTGTTCAACACTGGGAGAAGCTCAAAGAGTTGACCAAGGCTCGGTGAGTTGGAGATAGGAGGCCCAATTCTACTCCCATGTTACATGTATTGGGCTGGTGTTTGGTGGTGGTGGTGGGGGGTGCGGAATACTTAAGTGCTTGCTAAGCATTTCTCCCCAACTGCTGTTACCCATCTCTATCTAACTTCTAAGTCCCTGCTCAAATGCAAAGTCTTCCATGAAGCTTTCTCCCGTTTACCCCAGACAGAAGAGATTGCTGCCTCTGTGTTCTAAATATACCTCTTCTGCTGTACTTACTTGCAGCTGTCTTTTATCATTGTTGCCCTACATATGTTATCCTTCATACCATGTTATTTGCCTCATGTCTGCTTGTATATCTCCCCAGTTTTAACATTGTTGCAACACTTAGTAGTGAAAAAATTAAATGTTTTCTCCTTTATAGCCATAAAGCTATTTAAAATCATATGGTCATATAATCAAATAAAATAATTTCTGCCTATAATGCCATGTCTGTTGGCAATAGGAAGACATTTCTTCCAGGGGAATAAAAGGACTTTGTAGTGTCTACATTGTGTTAAGAGTAGAAAGAGACTCTGCTGTGTATTGCTGTTATTCTCCAACTCCAAAATCTTGGCACTTTTGTTTGGACACAGTTTCCTTCCCACAACAAAGATTCCTAGAGAGAAGATGATGCCACAAAATTATACTTCTGGGGCAAGGGTCTCCCCCTTTTCAGAGGAGATCACCACAGCTTACCAGCAGGATATGTTTGATTGTTCTGTGGCCCAGTTCAATTGTGGCTGCCTACTCAGATTGTGCCACTCAGCTCCTCTTTCACTGCTTATTAGTTTCCTCTTATCCTTTTTGGGCTTACTGCCCTATTATAGAGGGCTTCGCTTGGAAGAGTCCCTAGAATATTTGCAATTCATGGAGAACGCTGAGGAGGAGGAAACTTGGATCAGTGAAAAGGAAGCAATGGTTGTCCTCAGGGATTCAGGAGACACATTGGCTGCTACTCAGGTGAGCAATAGGTTGAATGGATTAATTAATTTTCTTCTCTTTAATATGAATCTCTTCTTAAGTTGTCAATGTTTTCATCTTTAAAATTAGAATCTTTTTCCTGGTGGGAAAAGAAGACATTAGGGTCAGCTCTTAATATAGCATGTTCTTTTTTAAAAAATTAAAGTTTATCGGGGTAACAATGGTTAGTAAATTTACATAGGTTTCAGGTGTACAATTCTGTAATACCTTATCTATATATCACATTATGTGTTCACCACCCAGAGTCAGTTCTCCTTCCATTGCCATATATATTTGATCCAATATAGGATGTTCTTCATACTTAATATTTTTCTGGTAGATGCAGTGTTTCATAGAATTATATAAATTTCAATATGGAGAAGTGCTATGTCTTACCTTGATCAACATTCTCATTCCAAAATCCAGAAAATCTTAAGGTCACATGGTAAGTTAGAACAATGTCACTTATATTCCTTTGACTCTTTTTTCTGGCAAATTTGCCCTTTTTGTCAAATGAAGCGTTTGGGGAGAGGAATTTAGTAGAGCTGTGCAGGAAGAAATGGATACGCATCTGTTCTGCCAGTTTAGTTGAATCATCATCGGTGGTAAAATGACATCAAAGGGAATCAGAATGTGGGTGGGATAAATTGTCTGGATGTTTTGTTTCTCACTGATTCATTTATGCAGAGCTTGCTAAAGAAGTATGAAGCTTTGGATAATGACTTTGCTGTACATGAGGCCCGAGTGCAAAATGTGTGTGCTCAAGGAAGAGACATCCTGAGTAAGGTAAGGGACTCTAGGGATTCTAGGTCAAACTTTCATTTTCAAGAGAAATTGGCCAAAATATAGACTCATGAGCAGTGTTAAAATCATATATAGACTATTCATAATCTCTTCTAAACTGCCTTTTTGTTATTATTGTTGTCTAAGCAAATAACTATCTATTTAGTTGATTTTTTTCTGGAAATTCTTTTTTCAAGTTCTTATAAGTACTACTTGAAGATTTCTTTGAATCCTCTGTTGACACACTATTATCCTATGCACAATATGGCACTTATGAAGATCTTATAAATGGCTTGTTTGGGTCATAGAGTATTGTAAAAATGTGAAACAATTTCTTTATAAGCCTCTAGGGAGAAGGACCACACAGAAACCTCTTTGCAATTTGAGAATCATTCTTCTGTTTAGATGCTTGTTTTTATAAACTCTCACTTATCTAAGTACTATACAAAGAACCCTAAAAAGAGATGACTTCATACATTCTAGATGCTTACACTGACTAAGAAGATCACACATGTGGATAAACATGAAAAGGTTGCCCAAATTCTGGGGTGGAAATAACCACCTGAAACATAGAGGAATAATGTAATTAATTCACTAGACCTAGAGGAGAATAGTTACAATTTGGAATGAGAAAGATGAGAGCTTTTTAGTAGTACTAAAGAATTTACATTTCTGGCCTTGGTGTTTCCTCCTTTCAACCTTGGTGTTACAGGAGGAAAGTCAGCACAAGGAGAAGATTTCTGCAAAGATAGAGGCTCTGAATGAAAAGACCCCATCTCTGGCTAAGGCAATAGCTGCTTGGAAGTTGCAGTTGGAAGGCGATTATGCCTTTCAGCAGTACAACTGGAAGGCTGATGTGGTAGAGGCCTGGATAGGTATGATATATGAGGGCCAGGGTCTTTGGGTTTGAGAAATGCTGATAAATTCATTTATAGAATGGTTCCTGAAGCTTCCTCACTTACCTTGCACAGAGAAATGCTCCCTTAAAATGATCACCAACTCCTATCCTTTCAGCACACAATTACAATTACACTCACACATGTGGACACACACACACACACACACACACACACACACACACAGAAATATGCTAAGGGGGTGACTAAATGCCATTATTCCAGAGAAAACCTTTTTGAGAATTGGTGATTTCACATGTGATATTCAGAAAGATAGGGCTATAGCAAAACACTCTAGGAAATAAACTGTGTGTTTGATTTACTTATGATTTATGTCTACTATGCATTTTTTCCTTGTTCCATAAAACTCTCAGAAGTTTTCTTGGCCCTAGCTCTCTTTCAATCAGTTTTATCCTGCATAAGTCTGGAAAAGCAATCCATTAGTCCCCACTGTTCTCATAGTCAATGTATCGCCCACTTTGATAGTTAGGAGGCTCTCTTGTAGCCTAGAGGACATATTCCTTTTCTTCTTACCAAGTCTGATACAAGACCAACTATCTTTCCCATCTTATTATTTGTCTTTGCAATTTAGCTGAGAAGGAAACAAGCCTGAAGACCACTGGCAATGGTGCAGACCTCGCTGCCTTCCTCACTCTCCTAGCAAAGCAGGTGAGAGCGGGGTTGCCTTGTTAGTAGATGCCAGTGAGGTCCAAGACCAATATCACACAGAAGCTGAACGCATAGGATTATTCCATTCCTAAATTTTGTGGGTTTATTTTCTGTAGAACCTGTAACATTATTCCTTTTTTCCTTCCTGATACTGATAATTTGCTAGGTTTCCCTCCCTTTCCCTCCCCATTCACTCTCATCTGTCCTGCAATAGGTGTTCATCATTTTTATTAGAGAACCAAGTTCGGCCTTTTAATTTTTCACTGTTGTACCCTTTAATTATATTCCATTAATAACTTTTTATATCTTTATATCTTTATCATTTTCTTTAACTTGCTTTTGAATTACATAATTAAAAAATTTTTTAAGATGGCTATTGAGATATTCAAATACATAGTCATTTTTCTTTTTTAATATATTGTTTTTATTTTTAATTAAAGTTTATTAGGGTGACAAGTGTTAGTAAAATTACATAGGATTCAGGTGTACAAATCTGTAACACATTGTCTATATATCACATTGTGTGTTCATCACCCAAAGTCAGTTCTCCTTCAATCACCATATATTTGATCCCTTTTACCCTCTTCTACCACCCCACCCCTTACCCTCTGATAACCACTAAACTATTGTCTGTATCTATGAGTTTTTGTTTCTTCATTTGTTTGTCTTTTTCTTTTGTTGTTTTCAGTTTTATATACCACATATCAGTGAAATCATATGGTTCTCGACTTTTTCTGTCTGACTTATTTCGCTTAACATTATAATCTCAAGATCCATTTATGTTGTTGCAAATGGCACTATTTCATCTTTTGTTATGACAGGATAGTATTCTATTGTGTATATATACCATAACTTCTTTATCCATACATGTATCAAAGGACACATTCATTGGTTGTTTCCATGTCGTGGCCATCCTAAATAAAGCTGCAATGAACATCGGAGCACATATACCTTTACGGATAAATGTTCAGATTTTTTTGGTAGATACCCAGAAGAGGGATTGCTGGGTCATATGCTAATTCTATTCTTAATTTTTAAAGCAATCTCCATACTGCCTTCCATAGCGGCTGCACCAATCTGCATTCCCACCAACAGTGCATGAGGGCTCCTTTTTCTCCACAGCCTCTCCAACACTTGTTGTTATTTGTCTTGTTGATAATACCCATTCTAACTGGTATTCTGTGATATCTCATTGTGATTTCTATTTGCATTTCTCTGATTGTGATTAGTGATGGTGAGCATCTTTTCATATATCTATTGGCCATCTGTATGTCCTCTTTGGAGAAATGTCTGTTCAGGTCCTCTGCCAACTTTTAATTGGATTGTTTGGTTTTTTTGTTGTTGAGTTGTATGAGTTCCTTACATATTTTGGATATTAGCTCCTTATCAGAGGCGTTGTTTGCAAAAACCTTCTCTCATTTGGTTGATGAGAAATCTTCTCTCATTTGGTTTCATTTATTGATGGTTTCTTTTGCTGTGCAGAAACTTTTTAGCTTGATATAGTCCCATTCATTTATTTTAGCCTTGCTTTTGCCTTGCTTTTGAAGGCAAATTCATAAAATCCTCTTTGAACCCAAGGTCCATAATTTTAGTACCAAAGTTTTCTTGCATTTGCCTTGCTTTTGAAGGCAAATTCATAAAATCCTCTTTGAACCCAAGGTCCATAATTTTAGTACCAAAGTTTTCTTCTGTGCAGTTTATTGTTTTAGGACTTTATGTTTAGGTCTTTGATCCATTTTGAATTTTTTTGGTACATGGTGACAGATATCAGTCTAGTTTCATTCTTTTGCACATTGCTTTCCAGTTCTCCCAGCACCATTTATTGAAGGGACTTTCTTTTCTCCATTGTATGTTTTTGTCTTCTTTGTCCAAAATTATCTGTTCATATTTATGTGGGCTTATTTTTGGGTTTTCAATTCTATTCCATTGGTCTTTGGGTCTGTTTTCTGCCAATGCCATACTGTTTTAATTGTAGCCCTGTAGTACAAGCTGAAGTCAGGTATTATGATACCTCCAGCATTGTTCTTTTTTCTATGGATTGCTTTGGTTATTTGGGGTCTTCTGTAGTTCCATACAAATTTGGTGTTTTTTGGTTCTATTTCTTTAAAAAATGCCATTGGGATTTTGATGGGGATTGCATTAAATCTGTATATTGCGTTCGATAATATAGCTATTTTAACTATGTTGATTCTTCCAATCCATGAACACAGAATGTCTTTCCATATCTTTGTGTCTTCTTCAGTTTCTTTTAAAAATGCCTTATATTTTACAGTGTATAGGTCCTTCACATCCTCGATTAGTTTTATTCCGAGGTATTTTGTTATTTTTGTTGCAATTGCAAAAGTAATTGTTGTTGTTTTAAATTTCTTTTTTTGAAATTTCATTTTTAGTATATATGAATGCAATGGATTTTTGTACATTGGTTTTGTAGCCAACAACTTTACTGTATTCATTTATTGTTTCTAATAGCTGTTTGGTTGAGTCTTTAGGGTTTTCTATATAAAGATTCATGTCATCTGCAAAAAGTGACAATTTAACTTCTTCATTCCCTGTTCAGATGCCTTTGATATCTTTCTCTTGCTGATTGCTCTGGATAGAACCTCCAATACTACGTTGAATCACAGTGGTGATAAGGGGCAACTCTGTCTTCTTCCTGAACATAGTGCAAAAGTCTTCAGTTTTTCACTGTTAATTATGATATTAGCTGAGGGTTTGTCACATATGGCATGTATTACGTTAAGATATTTTCCTTATATACCCATTTAAGGAAGTATTTTAATCATACATGGACGTTTTATCTTCTCAAATGTTTTTTCTGCATCTATTGATATAATCATGATTTTTATCTTTTATTTTGTTTATGTGGTGTATCACATTGATCAATTTGCATATGTTGGATCATCCTTGTGCCTCTGGGATGAACCCTACTTGATCATGATACATAATCTTTTTAACGCATTGTAATATTCGATCTGCTAGAATTTTGTTTATGGTTTTTGCATCTGTATTGATCAGAGATATTGGTCTGTAATTTTCGTTTTAGTATTATCTTTACCACGTTTTGGTATCAGGGTAATGTTGGCCTCGTAAAATGAGTTAGGGAGTATTGCCTCTTCAATTTTTTGAAAGATTTGAAGAGGAAAGGTGTTAGATCGTCTTTGAATGTTTGGTAGAATTCACTAGTGAAGCCTTGACTTTTACTTTTAGGAAGGTTTTGGATGACTGATTCAATTTATTTACTGTTGATCACTCTATTTAGATTTTCCAGTTCTTTGTGATTCAGTCTAAGAAGGCTATATATTTCTAAGAACTTGTCCATTTCTTCTAGGTTATTGAATTTGGTGACATATAGTCCTTCATAGTATTCTTGGATGATCCTTTGTATTTCTGTGCTATCCATGGTAACTCTCCTCTTTGATTTCTGATTTTGTTTATTGGTGTCTTTTCTCTTTTTATCTTAGTGAGTCTAACCAAGGGTTTGTCAATTTTATTAATCTTTTCAAAGAACCAGCTCTTTGTTACATCATTTTTTTCTGTTGTGTTTTTGTTCTCTATTTCATTTAGCTCTGCCGTTATTTTCATTATTTCCTTCCTTCTGCTGACTTTGGGTTTCATTTGTACTTCTTTTGCTAGTTCTTTAAGGTGTAATGTTAGGTTCTTTCTTAAAATAGACCTGCAATGATATAAATGTCCCTCTTATTACTAGTTTTGCTGCATGCCAATTATTTTGATGGTATGTATTTTCATTCTCATTTGTTTCTTTTTATCGTTTGAACTGCCCTCTTATTTCTTTTCGGCCCAGTCATTCTTTAAAAGCACGTTGTTTAATCTTTACATATTTGTGGTTTTTCCTGCTTTCTTTTTGCAGTTGATATCCAATTTCAAAGCCTTGTGATCAGAGAATATGCTTGGTATTGTTTCAGCCTTCTTCATTTTGCTGAGGCTAGTTTTATGTCCCAGTATACAGTCTATCCTTGAGAACGTTCCAAGTACACTAGAAATGAGTGTATAGTCTGATGTTCTAAACTGAAGTGCTCTAGAAATGTCAATTATGTCCATTTGGTCTAATGTGTCTCTTAGGGCTCATATTTCCTTATTATTTTTCTGTTTGGATGATGTATCCATAGCTGTCAATAATGTTTTAGGTCCCCTACAATAATTATTTTAGGTCAATTTCTTCCTTTCGTTTTGTTAGTAGTTGCTTTGTATATTTTGGTACTCCCTGATTGGGGGCATATATATATTGATAAGTGCTATGTCTTTTTGTTATATTGTCCCTTTTATCATTATAACATGCCCATCTTTGTCTCTTGTGACCATTTTTATCCTGAAGTCTCTTTCATCTGACATCAGTATGACTACACCTGCTTTTCTCTGAATACCATTTACTTGGAATGTCAATTTCCACTCTTTCATTTTGAGTCTATATTGTCCTTGTAGCTGAGATGTGTCTCTTGGAGACAGCATATGGTCGAGTTTAGTTTTTTGATCCAATCTGCCACTCTGTGTCTTTTTATTGGTGAATTCAGTCCATTTATATTTAGTGTGATTATTGACATATGAGGATTTTCTAACATTCTACCTTTGTTTTTGGGTTGGTTGGTGTCTCCATTGTTTCTTTGCCTTTTTGTTGCTGACTGTTATATCAGTGTGGTGGTAATCTATGATTTTCCCCTCTGTTTCTTCTTTTTTCATGTTATGTATTTCAGTTCTTCATTTTTATTGAGTGGTTACCATTAAGTTTATGTGAAAGAAAGTTTCATATTTAGAATATCCCATTTTCTTCAGCATGCTTCCTTTCTCCATTTCCTTTTGCCAGTTCAGAACTTTTCTTTCCCCTTTTATGTTTTTGTTGTCACAAATTACCCCTACTTGTGCTGTGAGTTCATTTCTGTGTTGCAATAGCAAGCCGTCTTTTTCCTATTTTTTTTAAATGGTTTTTCTTCTTTACCCTGTGTGTTATGTTTAAGTGTATAGTGTCTTCTTTTGTGTAATGATTACCATTTCCTACTTCTATCTGTCTGAAATACTACTCATGATTTTTTATTCTTTTGCTTTTTTGTTTCAGGTAGAACAGTGTCCTTCAGTATTTCTTGTAATGTAGGTCATGTGTTAGAAAATTCCTTCAGCTTCTATATGTCTAGAAATGTCTTTATGCCTCCTGCATAGCTAAAGGATATCTTTGCTGGATGTTATTCTTGGCTCATAATTTCTCTCTTTCAATAGTTTGAATATTTGACTCCACTCCCTCCTGGCTTTCTGATGAAAAAATGTGATGATAATCTAATGGGCTTTCCTTTGTAAGTTACCATCTTCTTTTCCCTGGCTGCCCTGAGTATTCATTCTTTGTCATTGATTTTTGACAACTTCAATATCTTCAATGCCTTGAAAAAGGCCTGTTGGGATTGAGGTAATTAGATGTTCTATTTGCTTCTTGGATTCAAGGATCCAGTTCTTTCCACAAGTTTGAGAAGTTCTCATTGACTCTTGGTTTGAATATATGCTCTTTTCCCTTCTTCCTTTCTTCTCTTTCTGGTGTGCCCATTATTTTTATGTTGCTCTTTTTGATGGAGTCAGAAAGTTCTTGTAGAGTTCTTTCCTTTCTTTTAACTCTCAAATCACTCTCTTCTTCCATCTGTGTCATTTCCAGATTTCTATCTTCAATGTCATTGATTCTTTCCTCCATCTGGTCAACTTCCTAAGCTTTCTATTTCATTCTTCATTTCTTTCATTGAATGTTTAATCTCCAGAAATTATGTTTGGTTCTTTTTAAAAATGTCACTTTCTTTGGTAAAATGTTCATTTTGTTGTTTGATTGTGTTTCTGAGTTCATTAACCTGCCTGTCTGTGTTTTCTTGCATCTCATTGAGTTTATTCAGAACAGCAATCTTGAATTCTCTGTCATGTAAGTGACATATTTCCATGTCTTTGAGTTCATTTTCTGGAGACTTTTCATTTTCTTTCTGAGCTGCCTTGTTACCTTGGTTATTCATGGCAACTAATGAATTGTTATTTCTCTTCCTAGGCATCTACAGGAGTGGATTTTGCAACAGGTTGATAAGAAGAGGTCTTTCTTTTGCTTTCCAATAGGTGTTGGTGGAATGTTTTATTTTTTCTCCCTCTGCAGCCTTTTATTCTCTCTCACACTGTTGTGTTATATTTACTCTTGCATTGTTCCGGCTCTTACTTGATGGAAGGGGTCCTGTGACGGTGGGCTTCTTCTCTGTGAGCAGGTTGCCTGGGTCTCAGGGCACTGCCTCTGTGAGAGTATGTGGAGACCTTCTGAAGTCCCAAAGCTCTTCCTGCAACCAAATTCAGAGCCTGTGTGTCTCAGCTTCTCTGATTATCCCTGCAGTGATCCACCCAGATGGGTGTGGGTGGGTTGTGAGAGGTGACTCTGAGCAATGGCAACTGCCAGTCCACAGTTTTCTTGCCCCTATAATTCCTTCCCTTTTGCCAGAATTAGTTGCACTGTGAGTCTGTAGCTGTGGGACTGCAATTCTCAGAGTTGTAAGTATTCTGGGTTTTTTTTAATATGATACTGCTACCATTTCTTCTGTAGTCTACTTATAGCACTAGAGAGGGGGACGGGGGGCGAACTCTGGGAGAGTGGGGAAAGGTTGGCTAGGCTCTGTGCCTATGTCTTCTGTCCTCTACTTGGCAGTGAGGGCTTAAATCACTGTTCTCACCCTTGTTCCTTGAGTCTTTGCTCCAGGGTCTCTGCCGTGAGCATTAGGTCCAGCTGTGTTATATGCTCATCCCTTTGGCAGAACTGTGGGCCATAACGGGTGCACTTCCCTCTCCCGTGACTGTGGTAAGCTCCAGAATGCAGGGAGCTCTGAGCTCCAGTTCATGTTCTGTGGCCCAAGGCCCACATCTCTGCACTTTCCTTTTCTCTCCTCTGTTGGTCACCCAAATTGCCCACCTTTAGATGATTCAAGTTGCTGATCTCAGGCATGCCTATGTGCCAAGCAGGGAGTCTTCTGTTGAATTATAGCTGTTCACTATGTTGTAAATTCCAGGGGAGATTTCAAGAAGCACTCCTCACACCCATTTCTGTGATGTAATCCCCATAATTACAGTTTTTTGAGTACTAGCCCTTTTCTGTTTTCTCTTATACCTGGGACCTTTCAGGGGCTTCAACTAAATCTCTTTCACTAGGCTCCCACTTGATGTGTCTTGAACTCAGCACGGTGTGACTACAGAAAATTCTACTTAGCATTTTAGACTCTTAGCTACTGTTTTCTGCTTGGCTTCTAGGACTTGTGTCCTGTACATTTTAGGAATCTACAAATGTCTTGATGGGAAAATACAGTCAGAATATTGAACCTACTTTTCTGCAGTTCTTTTGGCTTCTCAAATCCTGGCTGCATCTATTCCCCAGAACTCCAATTTTTGTCTCGTATAGCTCCATGAGATAGATCATCAAAAGCTCTGATTCGCTGCATTCTCCTCTTACCCTGTACAGTTTATACTTCAAAAGGAAAAGTAACAAGAGATTATTACTCCTACTCTACTACTATTCCCTCCTCTATGTAATTTTGATCCCTTGAGTTATAGCTACCTGTGTTGTATTCTGATTTCTTTCAAACAGCTGATTTTTTTTTGTACTTTTATCCAGTGGTTAAAGTTGTTCTCAGAGACAGAATTGGTCAAATACAAGCCACCCTTTAAAAACTGGAAGTGGAACATTCCTAACTTTGTGATTCTGATAACATTTCCACAAAGATTTCATTTGTGTAACTAGCATATATAGGAGGTCTTTTGTTAGTTTGTATAGAAAATTTGGAATATCATATCATGTTCCAATATTCCTTTATCATTAGTATTCCACCTAACCTAAAATCTAATTATAAAACATACATGCACTGGAACTTAACCATAATTATAATCCCAAATGTTCATTTAAGTCTCTGAGTCAAATTTTATTTTCTTTGATCATCATTCTAACTCTTTCCTAGTCCTTATATTGTCCATGACAAAAATCTGGTGGAGCCCAGGTGTGAATGACCTCTTGGAATCTGCATTATTTCTCTGTTCACTGCTTCTCTGTGGGTGTTTCTCAGGACACACTGGATGTCAGTCTGCAGAGCTTCCAGCATGAGAGACTGTCTAAGATAACTGACTTAAAGGACCACCTGGTTGCTGCTCAGCACAGCCAGACCAAAGCCATTGAGGAGCGCCATGCTGCCTTGCTGAGGCTCTGGGAAAAGCTGCTGGAAGCCTCTGCAACCCACAAAGACAAATTGCTGGAGAAACAGCTGCCCCTACAAAAGGTAAATTAAAAACAATTGATGAGCCATGATAAGGTCTTGATTATCTGTATATTAGCCATGGAATCCAGAAATAGATAGTGGAAACCCTGTTTGGATAATCTGTAGATTTTTGACTAAGTACTTTGAAAAGGATCAGGAAGACATTGAGCAAGAAGTGATTCATTTTTTTTAGGTTGATAGAAAGATTTTTTTTTTTTTTAAGACTGATTTGTCAGCTACCCAGATGAGTTGATGTGAAAGCCAGTCACATGTAATGGAAGAAATAGGTAGGACAAGAGGGTGGGGAGATCATACTGTGTGAAAGATCTGAAACTGGCAGGCAGGATTAAAGGTCATCCTTGTGCTTTTCTTTAACTCAAATAAAAGGAGAACTAGACAAGTAAAATCTGTGTTCTCATCTTTCCTGGCTGGGAAACTTTGTATATGTCAGTTACTATCTCTGAACCTTGATTCTTCCATTTATGAAATAAGATAATGTCACTATCGTCTCCTGCTGTTTTGTGTTATTACAATGTTATTACTATTAAAAAAGTAATGGTCTGTAAAAATGCATTATAAACCATTAAGTTGTATATGGATATATGTGATTAAAATGTACTTTTTAGTGGTGGCTGTTAAGATATTAGATGTTGATCATTTAAAAAAATCAATAATAAAAGGAGGTGAAGATGGTCAGTGAAATTACTAAGGATTCCTAGACCAGGACAAGTATTACACCTGGCAACAAGTTAAGGTAGGGAGTTAGGGGAATTAGATAGAAAACAAAAACACAAAAATCAGTCAGTCTGGACCCTTAGTTAATTTTTACTGTATTGAAAGACATGAAACTTAATTTTAGGTAAAATAATTGAATCAATTAATGGGTAACTTTATAAATATATAAAAATATAAAGATATTTTACATTCTTTATATTTATTAAATTTATTGGGGTGACAATGGTTAGTAAAATTATATAGCTTTCAAGTGTACATTTTTATAATACATCATCTATATATTGCATTCTGTGTTCACCACCCAGAGGAGTCAGTTCTCCTTCCATCACCATATATTTGATCCCCTTTTCCCCCTTCTACTACCTCCTCTCCCTCTTTACCCTCTGTTAACCACTAAACTGTTGTCTGTGTCTACGAGTTTTTGTTTCTTTGTTTGTTTGTCTTGTTCCTTTGTTGCTTGTGGTTTTATATCTCACATATGAGTGAAGTCATATGATTCTTGGCTTTTTCTGTCTGACTTATTTTGCTTAGCATAATAATCTCAAGATACATCCATGTTGTCATAAATAACAGTACTTCATTTTTTCTAATGGCCCAGTAGATAGTTCACATTCTGATTCTATTATTTTAAAATTATAAAATCTTTGTGAAATATTCAGTTGATCCACAGTATTATGAAAATAATATTAAGTACTTTATGGTTGTCATGTTCTTCCTGTGTAGGGGCCATATTAGTTTTCTCTGTGTTGGTCTATTTTAGCATATAGATTGTTGAAATGAGTACAGGGAAAATGTAATAGTGCACAACCTTGTAATCTCCCTTTCATTTGGGCCGTTTATTTCCTCTTTAATCTTTATGTTTGAGGATGAAAATTCACTTGTATAACATAAATCTCCTTGGAAGTAGAGCCTGCTGACCCAGGCTTTTAATAAATCTTAAATCTAAAACTATTTTTGGTTACATACTGTTTGGACCAATCCATATTATTTCTCTTATTCAGAAATTCAGAGTCATTCACTTACAGATACGGAAAACAAACGGATGGATACTAGATGGGAGGGGTTTGGGGGGTTGGATGAAAAAGGTGAAGGGATTAGGAAGTACAAATTAACAGTCACAAAATAGTTACAGGGATGTAAAATACAGTACGGGGAATATAGTTAATAATGTTATACAACTACGTACGGTGTCAGATGGGTACTAGACTTACAAGGGGAATCATTCCTTAAATTATATAAATGCCTAACCACTGTACTGTACACCTGAAACTAATATAAAATAATATTGAATGTCAACTATAGCTAAAAATATGTATATAGTCAAGGCATGTAAAATACTGCATAGGGAATATAGTCAATGGTATTGACTATGTATGGTTTCAAATGGGTAGTAGGCTTGTTGGGGTTATCACTTTGTGAGGTATGTAAATGTCTAATCATTATGTTGTTTTGTACACCTGAAACTAATAATATAAGTAAATAAAAAGTAAAAGTGAACTGACATACAAAAGATGTTATCAAAGATTAATATTAAAAGGTATTTATCACAGTCTTATTTGTAATGGAGAAAATTAGAAATAGTATAAACAGGCAATAATAGAATAGTGTTTAAATATATTGTAACAAAGCAATATGATAGCTCATTCAGCCATTAAATTATATTTTAAAATAATATTTAATTATCATCATAGCCTGCTTTATTTAAGAAATAAAACTAGAAAACTGTGTGGAAAAAAAAAAAGAAAGATAATCAGAGTCATTCAGAACATATGGATAACTCCAGAGAGTATTGCAGGAAAAAGAATACAAGTTAGAAGGTAGGAAATAGGTTTAAGCAGGGGATTCAAGCATGAGATGAGCCCTAAACAAGGTTTAGAAGAATGGTAGGAAAATAATTCAGTATATACAAAGAGACATCAGAGATGTGTGGTCTGCGGAAGATCAGAATAAAGAGGAAGTGGATAAAGGATGGGATAGATTTGCTTATCCCACAACCTATTTGTTCATTTAATCATTTATTCAATCATTTAGCACCTATTTTTACATGTTTACTATGTACCAAGTAGAATTGAAACACAGACTTCAGAATAGGAAATCTTATCATCAAAAATGACCTTTGCCACTTTTGGAATCTTAGAGCTAAAGCAAATCTAGAAGTCATTCAACCTTTTCATTTGTAGATGATGGAAAACTTGGCCACTTTCACTCAACGAGAAAATGTCAGGATTAGAGCTTATACCTCAAATTCACATGTCCATCCATCTGATCTATAGTTCCCATTGGTTTTAGTTCTGCCCTCTTAGAATGTTGGCCCTGAAAATATTTGAAGACAGTCTTTTCTTTTTTTAGACTCAGTCTTTTTGTCTCTTCTCTTTAGTCTTTTCTTTTTCTATTCTCTTTCTATTGGGAAAAATGGAGGTATCTTTTTCTTCCTCTGTAGGCTGAGGAGCTATTCATGGAATTTGCATACAAGGCTTCAGCTTTCAACCACTGGTGTGAAAATGCCGAGGAGGACCTGTCAGAGCCTGTGCACTGTGTCTCCCTGAATGAGATTCGCCAGCTGCAGAAGGACCATGAGGCCTTCTTGGCCTCCTTGGTCAGGGCCCAAGAAAACTTCAACTATTTGCTAAAGCTAGACCAGCAGATTAAGGCCTTAAATGTGCCCTCCAGCCCTTATACCTGGCTAACAATGGAGGTCCTAGAAAGGATCTGGACACACCTACCTGACATCATCAAGGTAACTTGAAGCACAGCAGAGACTTCCTTTGACTAGAGTAATCATGAACATTTAGATTATTATCCAAGTTGAGAAACTTTTAAAAAGGAAATGGACACTATTAAGCAGTCATAAACTGGGAAGTCTAAGAAAAATTTGGAAATATATTTATTATAGGTATAGCTCTATGCCCCGTAGTTTAGACAGTTTCATGCTTATGGGTGTTCAGCAGTGATTTAGGGAAGCAAACACAAGCTCTAGGAGGTAGTTCTAAAAATGAGCCACAAAAAGTTCATGAGGTTTGTATATATCTTTACAGTCTATATATTCCCCCATCCAAGGCATTCTTTGTTTTATACACACCTCCAAAAGGGCTTTTCAAATGTGTTGTTATTTAATTTTTGTTTGTCTATGATAATGTTCATTACAGAAACTATAGAAAATATTTAAAAGTTTAAAAAAAGGAAAGTTTCACCATAAAATCACCAATTTTATGTGGCAACTCTTATTACTACTTTTCCCTTTAAGGCTGCTTTTATGTTCATTTAAATGGAATTTCACCTGGAAAAAAAAATTGAGAAAAGATTTGCCTTATTACTTGTTACTGGGATTGGTCTTCGAGATTCTGCAAGTACTTATGGGAAGTGACATGAGCTTTTTTCACCTTTTGGAGATAAGAATAGATCGAAGATAGATTAGATTTGGGAAAGTTAACAAGTGTAGCTGAGCCTGGGAACCAGCCATTTTATTGCAAAGAAAGGTCTTCAGTATGTACCTGTGATGGGGTTTCAGGAACGGGAGCAGGAACTGCAAAAGGAAGAGTCAAGGCAGGTCAAGAACTTTGAGATGTGCCAGGAGTTTGAACAGAATGCCAGTGCCTTCCTTCAGTGGATCGTGGAGACCAGGTGTGTGTGCTACCTCAAAACTTATGATCCCTATAGCACACATTCCATTTCTTATAAGGATAACATACATATATGAGGGCCTAAGGACAAGGGACTCCTACAGCATTTATGCTGTCCTAAAATCACCATGTCCTATTTGTGTTTTATACTTTTAATTTGATATCTTTCTGAATCAATCCTTGAAAAATTGAGAATTTCATATTGCTGCCCATTGTGTACCCTTCAGCATTCTCTCCTTGATACTCTCACTTTTTTCTCTGTTGCCTATAATTACAGTCCAAAAATAATAACAGTCCCTTATGTTTGCATACCACTTTTCACTTTACAAAGCACTTCTATACCCATTACCTCACTTAATTTTTAGAGTAGCCTTGAAAAGTGTACAAAGCAGATCTTATTATCTCTTGTTTCCAAGTGTGGAAAGAAGTTGAATAGATAAATTGACTTGCTCAAGGTCACATATGTGTTTATTGACACAAGCAGAATCAGAGCATATTGTGAGCACTTAATATGAAGCTCTTATGTTGCCTGACTACTAAAGCTGTGATGAGAATCAAGTGAAATAATATATGCTAATTGCTTTTACCAAATGCAAAATGTTCTATATGTAAAAGTAACATTTGTCACATCTTTTAGGGCAAATAACCTAGAAAAGAGGAGACTGAGAAGGTGTAATACGTTAGAATAAATGGTCTAAATTGGTAGACTGTACCCAGTAGGTGGGTCAGAATTGTGGAGGTTTGAGAGTTAAAATGGTGGTTTAGACAATCCATGATATATACTGTTTCTACACACCACTAACAAGGATAAATCAAACGATTAACAGAAAGAAATCCTGTATCATAGCTAAAGTACATCTGACAGAAAGCAGAGGAAATACAGCTCATCCTTATCTGCCCCTGGTTTTGGTCCTTCATCCCCTGGGAGCATGTGGCCAACACCAAGCATGTCACCTGATAACTGTGATCTTCATCCTATAGCAAGTAGCTGCACGGAAAGCTCTTAGCTTCTCAGTGTGGAAGAGACTTTTGGAACAGTAGGTAGAGCATGTTCATATGTTTTTGGCTACAAAGGATTGAGAATGCTTCATAAATCTGAAGAAAAAAGATCATTAAAGGAGTCCATGTTAACATATGATTTCCCTTTTTTCTTTTCCGATTCCTGTTCCGGTCCTCCATGTCCAGGGCTTATTTTCTGGATGGGTCAGTATTTTATGTTATTGTACTATTTTTGTTATAAAATTCTGGAATAATTAGCTAAGGCATCTTCATCCCTTCTCAATCTTATGTTTTCTAAATAAAAATGTAGGGTGAAAAAGAGAAGCCTAGTATATCATTCTGGCTCCATACCCCACCAGTGAAGTCTTGCCTACATTAGGTTAAGGGTATGTTTGAGAATAAGAATTAGGAGGGAGGTCTGGAAGCTTTCTCATAGGCAGAGAAAAAATCTATCTGGCAACATTGCCAATAGACAGAGCGGTTTGGTTTCATGAAAATTTGGTGTTATGAAAATTTATTTCAGAGAGGCCGTGTAACTTGGAAGAAGCAGAATAGAGAAGTGTAGGGGCTCTGAGTTTGTCTGTCTGTGTGAAATACTGATCTCTGATATTATAAGTAATGTTTTCCTCTGCTTCTTAACTAGATCTTTGCTGAAAGAAACAGGAACTCTGGAATCCCAGTTGGAAGCAAATAAAGTAAGTAATGTTTATTCATTAGCTCAGGATATTGCCAGAATTACAAGGTAATGCAAAAAGGGCTGCTTAAAGAAAACTCTTAGGAGTACTTTTAGGTAAATGCCCTGGCCTGAAAGTCAAGAGCCTAAGGCTCTGGTGCCAACCCTGACAAAAATTTCCATTCTAACCATTGGCCACCACTTCATGGACATCAGATTGCTTAAATATCTGAACTTCAATTTCTGTATCTATATAATGGAGTTAATAATATCTACATTATAGAGTTACTATTAGGTTGGTGCAAAAACGATTGCGGTTTTTGCGATTATTATTAACCTTTTAAACTGCAATTACTTTTGCACCAACCTAATATATTAAGTAAGGGAACAAATGCAAAAGCTCCTAACCTGCAACTTGAAACATTGACAAATTTCTGTTATTATTTGATAATAACAATTAATTGATAATGCAATTGACTCTAGATGATCTCTTATCAATTGAGTGAAGCAGTGGGCTAGAGGGGTGTTTCTTAACCTTATTTTCATTATTGAACCTCAGAAGAGAGAGAAAAATACTAAAGAATAAGACGTCAGGTAGGATTGATCTTTACAGGACTGCAAGCCATTGTAATATTTAATGTTTTTTACCAACCCCCATCATCATTCACTCCTCCTCTCTAGGAAAAATATTCCCTGGTTGAGAAAGCATGGTCTAGAGGCAGAAATTTGGCATATAATGTGCCTGAATGACAGGAACATTTTGTGGAATTCCTCTCAAGGAGGTCCAAGAGTGAACACTGTGGAGCTTAAGTAGGCCTGAGAACTCAACTACAATCAATAGTGCAGACAATTCATGATGAAAACCACTGGAAGCTGATGATGCATGGATCTTGGAAATTCTACCCTTTCCTATCTGTAGTATAAAACTACTAACACTTTGATTTATATATTACAGATTTCCAGAATGAGAGAGGTCATATCACTGAATCTTTCTACCACTTTGTCAGTGAGGAATACAGAAGTTAAATGGTTTTCCTGAGTAGTTCATGTCTCATGGAGGACAGGAATATCCTTGAAAATAATTGAAAAGGCGCAATTAGGGGAAACCCAAACACATTAGTTTCTTATCCTCACTCCCAACCCTAGGTTTGCACAGGTGCCCTGGATGACTGTCACTCTTCTTCCCTTTTTCCAGAGGAAGCAAAAAGAGATCCAGGTGATGAAGCGTCAGCTGACCAAGATTGAGGATCTGGGGGACAACTTAGAAGAGGCTTTGATCCTGGACATCAAGTACAGCACCATTGGACTGGCCCAGCAGTGGGACCAACTCTACCAGCTTGGGATACGAATGCAACACAATCTGGAACAACAGATACAAGCCAAGTACTGAGAACCTATGTCCAGGACTGGGGAAGTGTGTGGATGGTTATTAGGTGTTAGGAACTTAACTTCAAAGGCTGGAATTTGGGGTACTGGATAAAAGAGCTGCTTCAGAGATAGTACACTCACCATCTTCAGAACCAACATTCTCTCTTTACTGTCCCACAGAATGACTGTTTCTCTTTATTCTATTATGAAATAGGAGACAGTGCTCTCATGGTCCTGAATCTACTCATCATCCAATTCTCAGAGTCCCTTTACCATCTTATGTAATCTCTTCAGAAAGCATTCCCTTTTGTAAAATTCCTTGTAAAAATGTCTAGAATGCAAGAAATATTCAAGGTAGAGGGCAGAAGAGCTGAATTTATTTTTTCTAAAGAAATTAACTGTATTAAAGAAGCTTTAGGTCTCCATAGCTTTTTGGCAGTTATTCTCTAGATCAGAGATTGGCAAACTTTTTCTGTAAAGTGTCCGATAATAAATATTTTAGACTTTGTGAGCCGTATAGTCTCTATTATAACTACTCAACTCTGCTGTTGTGGAGAGAAAGTAGCTACTGATAATTTATATGAATGAGCATGGACACGGTCCAATACAATTTCATTATGGATGCTTAAATTTGAATTTCATGTAATTTTTATGTTTAATAAAGCATTCTTCTTCTTTTGATTATTTTCAACCATGTAAAAATGTAAGAAATATTCTTAGCTCATTGACTGTACAAAAGCAAGTGACAGATTGGATTTGACCCATGAACCATGGTTTGCCAAGCCCTGAATTAAATGAGTTGTATAGCATATTGCTCACTAAAATTCTCTATTTCATGTGGCATGTCTTCTGCTTTTCTCTGTTTTGCTTAATGGCTTAATTATGTTTTTCTTTTTAGAGATACCATAGGTGTGAGTGAGGAGACACTAAAGGAGTTTAGCACAACCTATAAGTGAGTATAACTTTGTAGTTGATTGGTTCTTTGTTTTTCGGTCCACTCACATTTAATTTCCAAATAACAACTTTTCCTTCAGTGTGGCTTTATAGGATCTTAAATGAAGATCTAGCTATGTTATTCAGCTTCAAGTTCTGGCTTGAAATATGTCTATAAGATTCCTGGACTTCAGAAAATACATTTCTTTTGTGTTCAACATTTTATGCTTTTGCCTCCATTTATTTTCCTCCATTTCTTATAAATGTAGAAACATAAGCAAGCTCTCCACTCAATTCTCTGATAATATTATGTCACGTTAATAAAGCCCCAGCTGACGCAACAAGAACTGTTCTTTTCTGTTGTAATCTGGTTCTCTTTTGAACTTAATAAAATGTTTTTATTCTTTAGACAATTTGATGAGAATTTGACAGGGTCCTTGAGTCACAAAGATTTCCGGTCCTGCCTGAGAGGACTCAATTACTACTTGCCCATGGTGGAGGAAGGTGAACCTGAGCCCAAGTTTGAGAAATTCCTGGATGCTGTCGACCCAGGGAGGTAGGAAGTAGGCCAAGGGCCAGACCGGAGCAGGGAATGGGTCTTGGAAGGACAAGCACAGAAAGTAAAATGATCCATAAAACATGAAATTGGCTCATCTTGAAAATAAGAAGATGCAGATTACCATAAATGAATTGGACAGCTTTTGGTGCTCTTCCAGGATTAGATCAGAAGTTTATGGCACTAACTCCAACTCAGGCATAAGCTCTGCAATTTGGTCAATTCCTGGTTTATGTTTGACGTATGAATTTCAGTTGGTTCTGAGAATGGAACCTGAGAGAAGAGTCCCTGCATGTGTGTAAGGTCCTATGGATGACTGACTCATGGGGGTGAGGTTGTTGTGTGCTTGTGAGGGTGTAGTAGTCATAGAGGGATCACATTATTGTTAGGGACTAATTCTTTCTAATACCAAGACCAAAGAAGACCAGAAATAGAGGTCTTCAACTCCAGTTGTAGTGCTTGAGGTACCTAGATACTGGTGCTGATGGGAAATCCCCAAATTCGATGTAGTGTGTCAGGCTGAAAGACTCATAAGGAAACAGAGGCTGGAACTTAGGAAACTGTTTATTTGGCATGAGGAGGAGGATCGAATAAAGATTACAGTCTCAGAGAGCTGAGTTGGAATAGGCACTTGGAAAATCCGTCTTTCCTCCGTCTCTGGGACACTGAGTAGGATGAGAAAGGGGCCTGCCTTCTTTTCTGGCTGTTGAGAAGACACAGTTCCTGATTCATTTCTCCCACAGGAAGGGTTATGTCTCACTGGAGGACTATACTTCATTCCTAATTGACAAGGAGTCAGAGAACATCAAGTCCAGCGATGAAATAGAGAATGCTTTCCAAGCCCTGGCAGAGGGCAAGGCCTATATTACCAAAGAGGACATGAAGCAGGTCAGAATTCAATTGCATATACTCTCATCATAATCTAGACTTTGTTCATCTCAGGCCTGGTTGCCTACTATAGGCACCTACCCTCCTCCCACCTCTTTTTTATTTCAGATATCATCTTGCTTTAGATATCGTTTGCTTTTGTCTCCATTTCATGTCATGATCAAAACCCACAGTCAATCTCTAATGATTATCAGGGTCAATTCCAAACCTGAAACTCAGTTTTCAAAGGGATTTCTTTTCCCATTTATTTAATAATCCAAATTTATGAAATAGAATAGTGTAGTGAAAGTGAGATGGGATTCTTCAGGTAAGAGCTAAATTGAAGAGATTAGTTGGTCTTATTCATTAGAAATTATAGATTTATGAGAAAGTATGTGATATGAACAGGGCTGGCTTCTTCTTCCACAGTTTCTCCACCCGCTGGGTGTAATGCATACTGGAAGCTCCAAGGAACCAGGTATTTTGAATCCCTATCACCTAATCTCTTTCTTTTTATGTTTCAGGCCCTAACCCCAGAGCAAGTATCATTCTGTGCATCACATATGCAACAATATGTGGACCCACGGGGCCGAAGCCACCCTGCAGGCTATGACTATGTTGGCTTCACCAATTCCTACTTTGGCAACTGATAAGCAGCTTTTCCTGGATCATATAAAATATTGGTGTGATGGGAAGTATCGGGGGATGAAGGAGACAGGCAAGTACAGAGGGTGGAAAGATAGTACTCTGTGTGTGTGTGTGTGTGTGTGTGTGTGTGTGTGTGTGTTTATTACATTTATTGCAGGACCTGAAAAAAATCTCAACCTTGGGAGATATAAGGCATTAATACAGTTGGAGGAGAGGGACCATGGGCTTATTTTGTACGAAACTAATTTCATCTGAGGGGTGTTAAGTTCTCTATTTTTTATTTATTGGGTTCTATATGTCTTTATTATTGTTTTGTTCTGATTATAACATAAAGTTTTCATTTTAGAATTGTACACTTGAAACCTATGTAATTTTACTAACCGTTGTCACCCCAATAAGTTAAATTAAAAAAACTTTTAAGTATTTTTAATAGGGCAATGTGAAGTAAAACGTTACTGACTCAGTTGGGCGTCTGTATTTCTGAGCACTGTACTATCATCTAAATTGTGCAGCTAATTGCATTGTAAATAAGGGCCATTGAAGAGTAGATAAGTAAAATCCAAGATGATTTACAAACAAGTTCTCTTGAGCTTTGTAATGTGTTTAAATTCTTACATTTGAAAATCAAGCTATTTGATAGCCTGAGGAATCCCAATATTTTAATCTGTAAAATGGAGCCATACAGAGAAGACAAACATAGCACCTATTCTCTTCTTAATCTGTTCTTTTTTCATACTTCTCTATTAGAATGGATGTCATTAGCCTCAGAATGGCAAAATTCCTGCAAAGGAGGGCTTCCTTTTGTCCTCCATGTCCCGAAATTTCCTCTTAAATTTTAATGTGATAAAAAGAATATTTGTTTTGATTTACTTCCGTCTTCTATTAGTATAAGAGTCAGTAGAATTGCTTATAAAATTAAGAATTAAGGGGGGTGGTGGAAAGAAGAGGTGGTGCTATCTCTAAAGAATTTTTAGCCAGTTTTGGTCTGAACAGGTTCATATGCTGACATTCTGTCCTGACTTGTAAAAGTTGATAATGTCATTTGCTGGTGAGAATTCTTAGGTCATTTCTTTGATTTGTGTGAAACTTCTAGTTTCTCCACCTCCCCATCCATATATATTACCACTTGATTATTATCTTAAGTCTCAATCTCATTCACTATATAGAAATTAGTTCTTCCTTAGTCAGGGATAAATTCTGTCACAAAAGCCATTTGAAAGAATTTTGGTTAAAACTAAAAACCTATCTGTGTTGCTAATAATGTATAAATGTTTTTACTGATTTTTGCTTAAACAATGGGATAATGTGGAATATGACAATCAATAAGTAGTATGAAGAACATGCGGTATATATATATATATATATATATATATATATATATATATATATATATATATATATATATGGATATATATATATATATATATATATACAATGAGATACTATTCTGCCATAAGAAAAGATGAAATAGTGCCATTTGTGACAACATGGATGGATCTTGAGATTATTATGCTAAGCAAAATAAGTCAGACAGAAAAAGTTGAGAAACACTTGATTTCACTGATATGTGGTATATAAAACTGAAAACAACAAAGGAACAAGACAAACAAATAAAGAAACAAAAACTCATAGACACAGACAATAGTTTAGTGATTACCGGAGGGTAAAGGGGGAGGGCATGGGAGATGAGGGTAAATGGAATCAAATATATGATGATGGAAGGAGAACTGACTCTGGGTGGTAAACACACAATGTGATATGTAGACGATGTATGACAGAATTGTACACCTGAAACCTATGTGACTTTAATCATTGTCACCACAATAAACTTCAATTTAAAAAACTAAAAGTGTTCATAAATATCTAAACTATCTGATTATGAATTACCAAAAATGGTTACAGTTGAAAAAAAAAGCAAAGTCCAATAAGACATCAAAAACAAGTATCATTTAATATCATATTTACCAAGTATGTAGAATCTAAAAAATGTGGCTTGTAATATATAACCAAAGGCAAAGGTGAGTATGGTTCCATTCTTCCCTCAACACCTACAAAGCATCTGCAGAGCCTAAATCAGATTATTAAACATATGGTGGGTCAAGAAATGCTCTTAATTTGCAAACAACCATTAACACCATCTTATAAAAGAGATTGGGTAGTACAGAGGCTAGAAAAGATAATATTTATCTGAAGAATCAACAAAATGCTATAAGAAGATGACATTGTCAGAGTTACATACTTGTACAGCTCCTTCTAAAATAAGATTCTGGCCACCTATGCACTCAAGCAAAGCATGGTAATATGGGAATCAGCATTCATAACTTAATTGGGGAATATAAATATTCAACATAATATTGTAACACTTAGAAGTTATATCAAATTTCCCTCTTCGTTTCAAGGTTAAGTTTCCCCTAATTGATACTCATCTTTTCTTGACCTTCTGTTCACTTAATTTAAATTGGAATCCCTGACTTATTCTTACTAATTCTCTACTATACAACTTATAGATCGGAGCCTGCCTCTGAGTCCCTGCCAAATGGCCATATCTCTGATTTTCTTTCATTATTCCTACTGCTTGGTTAGGTCTCCAACTCTTCCACTCCTACAGAATACTTCCTTTTATTTTTTATGGTTCTGTCTGATACCAAACATTTGCTTGGAAGCCATCTGATTCTTCTTTCCTATAGCTTGGTCCATTTCCCAGTATTTAATCCTCTCAAATCTCTGGATGTAGGTCCATATTCCTGCCTTCTCCAGTCAGACACTGTGCCAGATAACACTTTACTATTCTTTTCCTGGTTATATTATGAAATATAAGATACTGGACACTGCTGCACAACTATGCAATAAATAAGGCACCCTTAAGTGATACTGTCTAGAATCTTCAAATAGTAATAGATAGTTATATTGAGTGCTTTATGTATGGCAGACTCTGATCTAAAGATTTTATATTAATCTTTACCCAGAAAGCCCTATAAAATAGATACTGTTATCATTTCATTTTTCAAGTGAAAAATGGAGGCACAAAAATGTTAAGAACCTTTTCCTAGGCCATACATCTAAACAGTGGCAAAACTAGGCTTTAAATGCAGGAAGTCTGATTCTAAAATCTCTGGTGTTAATTGGTTCTTTAAAAGACCATGAATTGGGCATATCTGGTCATGTTCACATCAAAGGAACCTCTGTTTCCCTGTGTGTACGTGTGTGTACCTGAAAGGAGGGTTTATTCTTTTTGAGCACATTGTCATGTTTTCAATCAAAGGAAGGAATTTGAATCACTTTAGGGAAATTTTGTAAACTATTTCTGCCTGTTCCCACCACAAATCAATTGTGTCAAGGTCTATAGTGATTGGCTCCTAGAAACATCTCTTCTGAAAAATCCCACCACGTGATTTTTATACCCTTTCATCCTTAAGACTCATGCTTTTGAAACTTAGGTAGAATTTTGAGTATTAATTAGCAATTCTTGGAACATCATTAACCACCGTTGCACAGAGTGCATTTAGTGAGTGTTATGCTAGATGGACTGGTTCGATTTTGGAAATTAATTTGCTCAAAAGCCTTAGTGCAATGAAGTATTACTTCTAGCTTATAGTGAAAAGCATTCTGGAGTACATAGCCTTTTCCCCCTCACGCATGCCCTTTTTGCCATCTAATTTAACTACTTCTCTACAATCTGTTCTCTTATTTGGGGTCTAGCTTCCTTCTTCCCAAATTTAGTTTCCATAAAATTCTAACTAGAGAAATTGTTTTTTCCCTGAGACCATGGAAAAATATGAATTTCTATCTGAAAAAAAATTTCCCAATATAAGTTCTCCCCTATCTCTCAAGTCTTATCCTACTTCTAACTCATTGCTAAATCATATGAATTCTACAGTTTCAAAATCTGTTATGTTTGTAAATTCCTTCAGTTTCCAATACCACTCACTATGTTATGGTCTCTTTGCTTTTCTTTAGCATGATGACAATGGATTTCTTACAGATCTCCTTCCCTCTGTTTTCTCCCTACTGAGATCCATCATTGTCTCTATGCCGTATTAATCTTGCTAAGTCATTTCCCAGAGGCCACTCTACTCTTTGCTCAAAGTTTTACTGTGTCTTATCTCCCACTGCCAAAAGGATCAAGTCTGAAGCAAGGTATCCAAACTGCTGTCCACGAAGAAGTCTTAACCCAAGCTAACTTATCAGAATCATTTGTGAGATATTTTTAGTCCCTCTGGACACTCTGAAACAAGCATATATTGTCTTTCCACTGACACTTTAGTTATTCTGTTCTTTTTTCTTAGAATATACTTTCTTCCCACTTTACTGTATTCAAAACTCACCCATTCTTTAGGACCATGTTTAAGTACTATCTTAGAAATGAAAACTTCTCTGATCTCCACCAAGAATAATCTCTCCCTAAACAAAGCTAGTGTCAATTTGCATTATCAATAGTAGCAGCTGACATTCATTGGAAAATTATTATTATCCAGGTATTGTGCTAAATTATTTACATGCATGATCCTATTTAGTCAACAATGCAAAACTATGAAATTGCAACCATTTTACAGATGAGGACGTTGAAGCTGAGAAAGCTTAAGTAATTTAGCCAGGATCACACATTAAGTTTCAGAGCCTGTATTCAAACTCCTACCTGAAAGCTGCATGAATTAATTACAGCTTTACTTATCCCTAAGAATGTCTGGCACCACGCATGACATACTGTAGGTGGAAAGTGAAATAGGCACAATACGGTAATTCCGTCAGAGATACTATCCATGCTAGGGTGTGGTCCAAGTGAGGAGGTCCTTGACACCCAAGATTATAAGTCCATTAGAGAGCAACAAAAATTATCAAAAGAAATGAGGGACAAATATATTTTCTGAAATAAAATCTACCCAAATAGGAGAACTAATTAAAAGGAAGAGGGTGAAGTAATGAGACAGAGATAGAGAGGATACTATATAAAAAGATGAAAGATATCCAGTGATAGCAAGAGAAAATAACCTACCTTTTCATTTAGCAAACCATTTAAACTAAATGTCAAACTGATAGTCACTGAGTTTCAGATCTTGGAAAAATATTATATGTTGAATAGTCTAATTATGTAATTATTTTAGAAATCACTACAGGATCCCTGATAGGGCCCCAGCCAATTCTGCTTTGAACTTGAGCACTCTAAACTCCTCTCATCTTGTTCAGATCAGTTAGAAATTTCTTAATGAGTTGGGTTTCAGTAAGTAGGGGTGGCATCTATTAGACTGAAAGTAAAAATTCAGATTCTGAGCTCAGTGTGAGTTAAGCACAATGAATAGAGCTGGAAACCTTGCCTCTGCATCTCTTTGCAACCCTGAGGGAAGTGCAGAAGGAGACAGGTGGAACTCTTCCAGGGTCTTGATGGTATAACAGCTTTGGTATGAGGCTCTGAATACCTGGCCCATTGTCCTGGGTATGTGGTCTATGTCCAGTCTATGTAGAGGAGATGGTCCCACTGGGATAAAGGGTAGCCTTTATCATTTACCGAGTAATCTCCCTTGGAAAGCACTTCTCAGAGCTGTCTGCACAGCCTGGTTCCTTAGACTATATACAATAAGGTTGAGGAGAGGGATCACCACAGTATGGGTGACAGCAATAAGCTGATCATTCTCAGGAAAGTAACTGGAGTTGGGCTGCAAGTACATGAAGGAGGCACAGCTATAGTGAACAATGACCACTGTGAGGTATAAGGCACATGTGGAGAAGGACTTCTTCTGCCCCTCCATGGAGGGGATCCTCAGTATTGCTGCCAGTATGTAGGCATATATAATGGTGATGAAGGAAAAGGAGACCAGGAGGACCAGCAAGCTGAGGATGCAGATCCCCATTTCACTCAGGCCTGTATCCCCATAGGCCAGGCTTAGCACTGGTGACATGTCACAGAAAAAGTGCTGGATCTCATGGGAGCTGCAGAATTGGAGGGGGAAAATAACTAGTGCATTCCCAAATCAAAGAGATATCCACTCAGGAAGGAGATGTCAACCAACTGGGTACAGAATGTAGGATTTATGTGGCTGGCATAGTGCAGTGGGGCACAGATGGCCACATATCTGTCAAAGCCAGAAGGAAGCAATTGGTACAAGCCCACGAGGCAGAGAAGAACATATGGACAGCACAGCCCACATAGGAGATGGCCTGATACCCCATGACCAAGCCAGAGAGCATCCTGGGGATGATGCCCAAGGTGTAGCCAGTCTCAGAGAAAGATAGGAAAGAAAGGAAGAAGTACATCGGGGTGTGAAGATGGCAATCCAGCCAGATGACTATGATAATGAAGATATTGCTGGTCAGGGTGACAAGATACAGAGAGAGGAACAATGCAAAGAGCAGGAATTGCAGCTCCCCAAAGCTGGAGGAGCCCAGGAAGACAAAGCCCTTCCAGGAGTTTGCATTGGTCTGGCCCATTCTGAGTGACATCTTTGATAGGTTTGCTGATTCCTTCCACCTTGTCAGTAGATGCCTAGTTTCTTTGGAAGGCAGGATGATGTGGATTGTCATTCTTTTTTCCTGTTGTAACTCGAAAAAGAATTTCTGATTTAGACAGCAACCAAGCAAGCTTCAGAAAGTTATTTGTTACATTAGATACACAGATTTATGGATCCATTCTCTCATACACTTATGTGCATACACACAAAGATGCACAATTATGCAGATGTATGCTTGCAAACACATACATGATATACACATGCAGGCACATACATACGTGCATGCTATATGCAAAACACTCACATAATTATGCTAATGTCACACAATCAAAAATATGCATTGTAATTTCACCATTAATGACCATATCCACAAATATATCAGTCATACATATACCTTATAAATGCACATATATTCAGATTACACATAAATATGTAGCCATGTGCACCACACCTATATTTATACCAACACCAGGCATATACTGCTACATAAGAATACACACGTGGACAGATTAACATTGCCTGTTAGAATGTGAGGTGGAAAAGAGGCAACCAACCAAATGGGAGAAGATTTTTGCAAGCAACGCCTCCAATAAGGGGCTAATATCCAAAATATATAGGGAACTCGTACAACTCAACAACAACAAAACAAACAATCCAATTGAAAAATGGGCAGAAGACCTGAATAGACATTTTTCCAAAGAGGACATACAGATGGCCAATAGATATATGAAAAGATGCTCAACATCACTAATCATCAGAGAAATGCAAATAAAAACCACAAGGAGATATCACCTCACACCAGTTAGAATGGTTGTCATCAACAAGACAAATAATAACAGATGTTGGAGAGGATTTGGAGAAAAAGGAACCCTCATACACTGTTGGTGGAAATGCAGATTGGTGCAGCTGCTATGGAAGGCAGTATGGAGGTTCTTCAAAAATTAAGAATAGAATTAGCATATGACCCAGCAATCCCCCTCCTGGGTATCCACCCAAAAAATCTGAAAACATTTATCCGTAAAGATATATGTGCTCCAATGTTCATTGCAGCTTTATTTACAGTGGCTAAGACATGGAAACAGCCAAAGTGTCCTTTGATAGATGATTGGATAAGTAAGATATGGTATAAATACACAATGGAATATACTATTCTGCCATAAGAAAAGGTGAAATAGTCCCATTTGTGACAACATGGATGGATCTTGAGATTACTATGCTAAGTGAAATAAGTCAGACAGAAAAAGTTAAGAACCATATGATTTCACTGATATTGGGTATATAAAGCTGAAAAAACAAAAGAACAAGACAAAAAAATGAAGAAACAAAAACTCATAGACACAGACAATAGTTTAGTGGTTACCAGAGAGTAAGAGGGGAGAGGTGTGGTAAATGAGGGTAAAAGGGATCAAATATATGGTGACGGAAGGAGAACTGACTCTGAGTGGTGAACACAAAATGTGATATATAGATGATGTATTACAGATTTTTACACCTGAAACCTATGTAACTTTACTAACAATTGTCACCCCAATAAACTTTAATTTAAAAAAAAAGAAAATTACAGACCAATATCTCTGATGAATACAGATGCAAAAGTCCTAAACAAAATTCTAGCAAATTGAATGCAAAGGTTCATTTAAAAGATTATACATCATGACCAAGGGGGTTCATTCCAGGGGCACAAGAAGGTTCAACATATGCAAGTCGATCAATGCGATACACCACATTAGGGTTTCTGGGAGGGAATTTCCGCCCGTTCTCAGGAATTTTTTTCGCTTTCCCGGTCCTGAATACCAAGATACAAACTGTTTTCTGTTCTCCATGATGAATCATTTCCACAAAGTGACAGCAAATACCACCAAGCACATGGGTTCAAGGAGCCAATTTTCCCGATTTCCTGACCAACTTTTCTCGGGATTCGGGAATGGAAAAGTGAAAAAAATAATCCTGATAATGGGCGGGAATTCCTGCTCAGAAACCCTAGCGATAAATAGGAAAAATGTCTAAGAGATACATTTATTTCCCATTGGGGATATTACTGGGTTCAAGGAGCTAATTTTCCCGATTTCCTGACCAACTTTTCTTGGGATTTGGGAATGGGAAAGCGAAAAAAATTCCCGAGAATGGGTGGGAATTCCCACCTGGAAACCTTACACCACATAAACAAAATAAAGGACCAAATCATATGATTATCTCAATAGATGCAGAAAAAGCATTTAACAAGATACAACATCCATTTAAGATTAAAACACTTAATAAAAAGTGTATAGATGGAGAATACCTTAACATAATAAAGGACACATAAAACAAACTCTCAGCTAATATTATAATTAATGGTGAAAAACTGAAGCCTTTGCTCTATGGTCAGGAAAAAGAGACGGCTGTCCCCTATCACCACTGTTTTTCAATGTAGTATCAGAAGTCTGAGACAGCAATCAGGCAAGAGAAAGAAACAAAAGGCATCAAATCGGGAATGAAAAAGTTAAATTGTCACTTTTTGGAGATGACAACGCTATGTATAGAAAACCCTAAAGACTCCATGAAAAGCCATTAGAAACAATAAACAAATATAGTAAAGTTGCTGGCTACAAAATCAACATACAAAAATCCATTGCATTCCTATATACTAACAGTGAAATTTCAGAAAAAGGAATAAAACAGAAACAATTCTTTTTGCAATTGCAACAAAAAGAATAAAATACCTAGGAATAAACTTAACCAAGGATGTGAAAGACCTATACACTGAAACCTATAAGACATTTTTAAAAGAAATTGAAGAAGACACCAACAAATGGAAAGACATTCTGTGTTCATGGATTGGAAGAATCAACATAGTTAAAATGGCCATGTTACCAAAAGCAATATATACATTTAATGCAATCCCCATTAAAATCCCAATGACATTTTTTAAAGAAATAGAACAAAAAAATCATTAGAACAATTCCACTATTGGGTATCTATCCAGAGAAATCCAAAACACTAATTCAATAAAATATATGTACTCCTGTGTTTATTGCACTACTATTCACAATAGCCAAGCCATGGAAATGATGGAAATGCCTTTAAGGAGATGACTGGGTCAAGAAACTGTTGTACATTTATATTTTACTCTCTGGGTGGTCAGCCATAAAAAAGAAAGAAGTCATACCATTTGCAATGACATGGATGGATCTAGAGCATATTTGCTAAGTAAAATAAGTCACATGGGGAAAGACAAATACCATATAATCTCACTTATATGTAGAATCTAAAGAACAGAATAAATGAACAAACTAAACAGAAATAGACTCAGAGATACAGAGCAAAAATGGAAGGTTACTAGATGGGAGGAGGGTGCTATGGTGAGGATGGGGGAGAAGATAAAAGGATTAGAACATACAAATTAGTAGCACAGTATTGCCACAGGGATATGAAAGACAGTTTGGAGAATACAATCAATAATGTCGTAAAGCTTTTTTAGGGTGTCAGATGGGCGCTTGTCTTATTAGGTAGACAACTTCATGGACTGTAGATGTCTGACCACTATGCTGTACACCTGAAGCTGAAGCTGAATACTGTTGAATGTCAACTATAAATATATATATATATATATACTATAATATAAATATAATATAAATCTATATATATTCACAGGATATGGAGTACAGCATAGGGAATAAAGTCAATGGAATTGTAACAGCTATATATGATGTCAGAGGGGTAGTAAATTAGGGGAGTGGTTATCACTTTGTGAGGGTATAAATGTCTAACTATACATTGTTTTGAACACCTGAAACTTTGTATATATAAATATGTGTGGTATATATACACAATGGAATACTACTCTGACATAGGAAAAAATGAAATAGTGCCATTTGCGACAACATTGTTGGATCTTCAGATTATTATGCTAAGAGAAATAAGTCAGACAGAAAAAGTTGAGAAAGCTATGACTTCACTGATATATGGGATATAAAACTGAAGGCAACAAAAGAACAAGACAAACAAAGAAACAAGAACTCATAGACACAGAGAATAGTTTAGTGGTTACCAGAGGGTAAGCGGGGAGAGATGTGGTAAATGAGGGTAAAAGGGATCAAATATGGTGATGGAAGGAAAACTGACTCTAGGTGGTGAACACACAATGTGATATATAGATGATGTATTACAGAATTGTACACTTGAAACCTATGTAATTTTATTAACCACTGTCTCTCCAATAAATTTTAATTAAAAAAAAAGATAGGAGACTGAATGGACAAGAAAACAAGATCCTTACATATGCTGCACACCACAGACTCATTTCAGATCAAAACACACACACACAGACTGAAAGCAAAGGGATGGAAAAAGATATTTCGTGAAAATGGAAACAAACAAGAAAGCTGAAGTAGCAATACTTATATCAGACAAAATAGACTTTAAATCAAAGACTATATAACAAGAGACAAAGAAGGAAGTGGTAATTCCACTTCTTACTATTTGTCCTAAAAAAGTTAAAATGCTACTTTGAGAGGACATGCTCATTCATGTGTTAATTGCAGAATTATTTACAATAGCCAAGATATGAAAGCAACCTGGGTGTCCCTGAACGGTTGAATGGATAAAGAAGAGGTGTTACATATATACAACGGAATATTAATCAGCTGTAAAAAAAGAATAAAATCTTGCTACCTGCAACAACATGGATAGACCTAGAGGGTATTGTGCTACGTGTAGTAAGTCAGACAACAAAAGACAAGTGTCAAGTGTAGAATGATTTCACTTATAAGTGGAATCTAAAGAAGAAAATAAACAAAACAGAAACAAATTAATAGATACAGAGAACATTTTGATGGTTGCCAGCTGGGAAGGGTGATGGAAGTGGGTGGAAAAGGGGAAAAGATTAAGACGTACAAATTGGTTTTTACACAGTAGTCATGGGGATGTAGAGTATAGAATAAGGAATATAGTCAATAATACTTTAATAACCATATATGGTGTCAGAAGAGTACTAGACTTATTGGGGTGATAGGTAGGAGGGGGAGTTCAGGGCAGGGTGAGAAAGGTGATGGGATTAAGAAATACAAATTGGTAGTTATAAAATAGTCATGGGGTTTTATTATATATATCCCACTTATGAGTGAAGTCATGGTTCTCGACTGTTTCTCTCTGACTTATTTCACTTAGCATAATAATCTCAACATTCATCCATGTTGTTGCAAATGACAGTATTCTGCCTTTTCTTATGACAGAGTAGTATTCCATTGTGTGTATATACCACATCTTCTTTATCCAATCATCTATTGAAGGACACTTTGGTTGTTTCCATATCTTGGGTACTGTAAATAATGCTGTAATGCAAGAAAAGAACAAGACAAACAAATAAAGAAATAAAAATTCATAAACACAAACAACAGTTTAGTGGTTACCAGAGGGTAAGAGGGGAGGGGGATAACAGAAGAGGAGAAAGGGGGTCAAATATATGTTGATGTAAGGAGAACTGACTCTAGGCAGTGAACACACAATGTGATATATAGATGATGTATTATAGAATTGCACACTTGCAACCTATGTAATTTTACTAACCATTGTCACCTCAATAAATGTAATTTTTAAAATAAAATAGTCATGGGGATGTAAAGCATAGGAAATATAATCAATAATGTGGTAACAACTCTGTATAGTGCCAGGTGGGTACTGTTGAATAACTGTGAGTATACGTGAAACATAATATTATGTGTTAGCTATATTTTAATAAAAATCTTAAAAAATAAAAGATATTGATGAAGCAAAAACATAATTTGCATTGAAGGACATGTCTTGGCCACCATCACACCAATAAACTTTAATTAAAAGAAAGTGATTTTTAGTTTGTAGCCTCTGTGTCTTACTTTCATTGTTCTCTTCCTCAATAATCATACTTTTCAATTCAGCTACTTTTAATTAGTACAACTTCTGTACCTTGATATGTTTTACAAATATGCTGCTGAATATATAGGCAACATATGTTCACTATAAAAAAATTAGATATTGAGTTTTGAAGACAACCAAGATGGTGCAGTAGGTAAATGCTGTGTTTACCTTCTCCCACAACCACATCAAAATTACAACTAATCTACAAAACAACCATTATTGAGAATCCCCTAAAATCAAGTTAAACTGAAGCCTTTCAACTAAGGACTCGCAGAAGAAACCACCTTCAGATGGGTAAGAAGTTCAGAGACACTGAACGGGCTGGTACACTCACATGTGAACATTAAAGATCGGGAAGGCTACTTTGGTTGTGGGGTCCCCACATCCTCCAAAGGAGCGAGAGATACCAGCCCCACCCCAGCACAGGGTTCCAGTACTGGGGAGAGAGGTCGCCATAATTTTTGGTTGTGAAAAACAGTGGAGATTGTGACAGAGTGAGACAGTGTGGCTGCACTCACAGGCGTTCCTCTTAAAGGGACTGCACATGGACTTACCATCAACAGAATCACTTGCTCTGAGCTCCAGGGCTGGGGCAGCAGCAGGAAAGGCAGCAGGGACAAATGGTGGGGAATTGAGTTCTCTGGCTTGGGTCGGGGGCTGGAGATGTGACTTTCTCCTGGACGGAGGAGGTGGCAGATGCCATTATTTCTTTGTTGAGCCCTCCCTCTTCCCAGCGTGCAAACACAGGCAGTCGTCATTTTTGAGTTTCCGCCAGTCATTTGCACCACCCAACTTTTGGGCACACCCAGGATACTTCTGGTAGCTTTTTCATGCAGACTGCTTGTCTTGGCTCAAGCTGCATTTTCCTAGCTTCAGGTGTACAGTGCCAGTCTCTCAATGTTCACAGAACCCAGAGAAGCAGCATCTGGCTTAAGAGTGTCCTATACCTCTGGCTGAGCAGCCCTAAGCCGGAGCAAGCGGCAGCCAGCTTTGGTTTGCAGCTTGGCCTCCCAAGGCACTTCCAAGTACAGCACGGGTGGCAGACATCTGTGAATTTCTTTCTGGCTCCCAGTAGGTGGCTCCAGGTAGGGCTTGGGCTGTGGCTGAAGTAGACCTCCAGCGGATCCCCTCCAAGGTGGTCCTGAGGCTGGCACCCCCAGTGGCCCGTTTCAAAATGAGCTGGAACATCACCTAGTGATCTCCAAGTATGACACACCCAAGGGTCGCATTGGGCAGGCACCAGAATGCTGCTGAGGCAGATCCTGCTCTGTAGAATCAGCCCTTCACAAGTCTTCCACTGTAGTCAAAGCCAGTCCTCACAACTAGTGAGCCCAAGGGTCAGTCCCTCACATTGATGTGCAATTATCAACCAAGATTTAACTACAAGAGGGGGGCACACACAACCCACACAAGGGAGGCTCCTGGAGCGCGTGGCTCAGGTGACCAGAAAGACTGCACCACTGAACCCCACAGCACACCTACCACATAAGGCCACTCTACTAAGACTGGAAGACATAGCAGCCCTACCTAATACACAGAAACAAACACAGGGAGGCTGCCAAAATGGGGAGACAAAGAAACATTTCCCAAATGAAAGAACAGAATAAAGCTCCAGAAAAAGAACTAAGCAAAATGGAGATAAGCAATCTATCAGATGCAAAGTTCCAAATACTGGTTATAAGAATGCTCAATGATCTCATAAAAATGGAGATGGAAATCATAATAAAGAACCAGTCAGAGACTCTATGTTCTGATGTCTCCAGGGTTGTCACCCCGGCGCATGTCACCGTCTAAATAAGTCATCACATTTTAAGGGAAGAAAGCAGAGGCTCCCTCCTGGACCAGGAGCAATGCCTCCCATGGTAGGTCTGCCGGAAATCAAAACTGAAAAAGACAAAGAGGGGTCTGATTGTTTACTCAAGGAGGAGTCTGCGTGGGAAAATGTGCTGCAGTGACCCCTCAAAAACCCCACCTTATAAGAAGATTAACCCAGATAATTTAAATTCCCCTTTGTCTCCTTTGGAGGAACTGCTTGTTTAGCCAAAGCAAAATATTTAAAGTGTCGTTTGAGATCTTCTGGTAACCTCTGCAGCAAAGAGGTGTTCTGTGTACAGTTCTGCCTGGAGTATCAAGAAGAAATTTTCGAAAGTTGGGATAGGAATGGCGGCAGCAGGGCGCACTTTCTGAGTTCTCCTCCAGATCTTGTTGCAAACGGGAACTATAACCCATCGAGGAAATTTTCGCTCACCACACAATGTAGTGGAGAGATTCGTGGATTGCTTGAAGCTAAGAAATTCTTGGGGGTAAGCTAACTGGACGGAGCAAGGAGAGGAGGAGGAGAAACGGCGTGGGAGCGCCCGGCCGGCAGCGGCGGGAGAGCCCAGCCCCCAGCGGAGCCTCAGCTGGCGGGGGCGAGGACCGAAAACCACGGAGCCAGGCAGGCGCGGGATCCCAGGCAGAGCGGAGAGCGCAGAGACCGGGGGTAGGCCCTTTCCCTGCTCCCACGGCTGATTTCTCCCGCCGGGAAGGCGGCGCGCCCTGCGGCGGTCGGGGGCGCAGTCTCCATACCTGGGCCCCTCCCCCCCCCCTGCTCTCCCAATCCTACCCCGCCCTTCCAGAGACTGGGACTGGAAACCGCGGCACAGGGGCCCAGCGGAGCGGAGAGCGCAGAGACCGGGTGGCGGCTCTTTCCCTGCGTCCCGCGGCTGATTTCTCCCGCCGGGAAGGCGACGCGCCCTGCGGCGGACGGGGGGCGCAGTCTCCATACCTAGGCCCCTCCCCCGCCCCGCTCCTCCAATCTTACCCCGCCCTTCCAGAGACTTAAACCGGCCCCTGAACCGAGAAGTGGTATCAAAAGCTCACGCTTTGGGAAGCCTGACGGGCAGCCCTGACCCAGGCAGTCTGGGCAGTGTGCGTGATTTTGGCTGCGCTAGGAGAGAAGAGACGCCTCCACCCCCAGCCACCACCTTTTCTGGCCTGCGGGAAGAGGGCGACGCACGGCTGGGCTGGGAGAGTGAAGACCCCTCCATCTCCAGCCCCCACCCTTCCTGGCTTGCCTAGGGTGGGGTGGGTGCAGCGGCCGAGACACACCCGGAGATCAGCAGTGAGGCAGGCGCAGCTCTGGGCTTTCAGCAGATCAGAAATCTCCTGCCCGCACTCACACACACACACTGAAGAGGTGCCTTAAGACTCAAGAGTTTTGGTCACATATCTGGTGGTGCCACTCTCAGTGTGCATTTGTGCAGGCAAGGGCAGAAACTGCACTGATATTGTAAAAACTATCATCCAGACCCCTCAGGCCCACGCTTTTAAGTCTGCAGTCCCAAAGTCTCTCTGGGCACCAGGTGACCGGCTCTGCCTGCGCAATAAGCAGGGGGCTCCTTGGTACAGCAGAGAACAACCTGGACATTGCTTGGTGGGCTTAAGCCGAGACTGTTGCTGCTTTTTGTATTGCTTTGTTTTGTCTTGTTTTGCTTTGTCTTTATATCTTTGATATCTTTGCCTCTGTCGAGTGGGGTTATCAGGTGGTTTTTGCATGTGAACGTATTTGATATTTTTCTTTGTTGTTGTTGTTGTTGTTGTGCTTGGTGATTTGCTTTGTTCTGAAACTGCCCTGCCGGGGCCCAGCTTGTGAGGCACGGTCAGCAGATCAGAAATCTCCCTCCCGCACCCATACACACACACTGAAGGAGTGCCCTAGGACTCACGAGCTCTGGACAAAGGACTGGTGGTGCTCCTCTCGGTGTGCATACGTGCGGACAAGGGCAGAAGCTGCACTGACTTTGTGGAGACTATCATCCAGACCCCTCAGGCCCACGCTTTTAAGTCTGCAGTCCCAAAGTCTCTCTGAGCACCAGGTGACCGGCTCTGCCTGCGCAATAAGCAGGGGGCTCTTTGGTACAGCAGAGGACAACCTGGTCATTGCTTGATGGGCTCAGGCCGAGACGGTCGCTGCTTTTTGTTTTGCTTTGTTTTGCTTTGCTTGGTTTTTTTTTGCTTTATCTTGTATCTTTGATATCTTTGCCTGTGTCGAGCGGGGGTTATCGGCTGTTTTTTTTTATTTTATTTATTTTTTTTTTTCTTCTTTGCTGTTGTTGTTGCTGCTGTGCTTGGTGATTTGCCTTGTTCTGGGACTTCCCTGCCGGGGCCCAGCTTGGGTGGCACGGGACTCGGCATATCTGGGGGCCAACTCCAGACCAAATCTGAGTGCACCCGGGGTTGACCTGCAGGTCACATACCTAGAGGGGGTTCTCGGCAGGCTCTGGAGCCCATAGAGGCCAAACCACATTGGGGTGGTCAACCCTCACGCAGCAGAGTGCCCTGCGGGGGGCAGAGCCAAGTCTCACGGCAGGTCAGCCCAGGAGTTGACCCCACCTGCTCATTAGCGGGAAGCAATTAAAGATCTTCTTGAACGGGACAGTGTACACAACACAAGACTCACCTTTGGAGCACACACAGAGGAGGATGACGTGGTGCGAGTCAAATATAAAGGACACATACTACACAAGATAACCTAGCAAGAACTAAGAACTCTAGGGGATCTACCTAATATATCAAAATAAACACAGTCAGCCAGAATGGGGAAACAAAGATACACGTCCCAAATAAAAGAACAGAAGAAGCTTCCACAACTGGAACCAAATGAAGCAGACGTAACCAACCTCTCAGAGACAGAGTTCAGAACACTGGTGATAAGAATGTTTAAGGAGCTTAGAGAAGACATAAAGAAGGATGTAGAAATCATAACAAACGAGCTTAGAGAAAACATAAAGAAGGATGTAGAAATCATAACGAAAAACCAGTTGGAACTAAAGAACACAATTACCGAAATTAAGAACTCACTTGAAGGAATTACCAGCAGGCTAGATGAAG
Organism: Rhinolophus ferrumequinum; assembly: GCF_004115265.2. Taxonomy (NCBI): domain Eukaryota; kingdom Metazoa; phylum Chordata; class Mammalia; order Chiroptera; family Rhinolophidae; genus Rhinolophus; species Rhinolophus ferrumequinum. Next base: position 29,518,867 of record NC_046305.1, read on the forward strand.
CAGAGGATCGAATCAGCGACTTAGAAGACAAGGTAGCAGAGATCACCCAAACGGAACAACAAAAAGAAAAAAGAATAAAAAACAATGAAGATGGCCTAAGAGACCTCTGGGATAACATCAAGCGCAACAACATGCGCATCATAGGAATACCAGAAGGTGAAGAGAGCAAGCAAGGGATTGAGAACATATTTGAAGTAATAATGTCTGAAAACTTCCCCAACCTGATGAAGGAAACCAACATACAAGTCCAGGAAGTGCAGAGAGTTCCAACCAGGATTAACCCAAACAGGTCCACACCAAGACACATTATAGTTAAAATGGCAAAGCTTAAAGACAAAGAGAGAATCCTAAAAGCAGCAAGAGAAAGACGGAGGGTTACATACAAGGGAACTCCCATAAGACTATCAAATGATTTTTCTACAGAAACATTGAAGGCCAGGAGGGAGTGGCAGGAGATACTTAAAGTGATGGAAAACAAAGGCCTACAACCTAGATTGCTTTATCCAGCAAGGCTATCATTTAAAGTTGATGGAGAGATAAAGAGCTTTCCAGAAAAAAATAAGCTAAAGGAATTTATTACCACCAAGCCAGCATTGCAAGAATTACTAAAAGGTCTTCTGTAAATAGAAGAAAGATCAAAACAACCTAACTACAAATTTAAAAATGGCAATATCTATGTACCTATCAATAATCACTTTAAATGTAAATGGATTAAATGCTCCAATCAAAAGACATAGGGTGGCTGACTGGATAAGACAGCAAGACCCTTGTATATGCTGTATACAAGAGACTCACCTCAGAACAAAAGACACACACAGGCTGAAAGTGAAGGGTTGGAGTAAGATATTTCATGCAAATGGAAACGAGAAAAAAGCTGGAGTTGCAATACTTATTTCTGACAAAATAGACTTTAAAATGAAGAACATACTAAAAGATAAAGATGGGCACTATATAATAATAAAGGGATCGATCCGACAAGAGGACATAACCCTAGTAAACATCTATGCACCCAACATAGGAGCACCTAAATATATAAAACAGGTACTGACTGACATAAAGGCAGAGATCAACAGTAACACTATTATAGTCGGGGACTTCAACACACCTCTGACCACAAGGGACAGGTCTTCCAGACAGAAAATCAATATGGAAACAACAGCCTTAAATGATACATTGGACCACTTGGATTTAATCGATATTTTCAGAACATTTCACCCCAATGCTGCAAAATACACCTTCTTCTCAAGCGCACATGGAACATTTTCCAAGATAGATCATATGTTAGGCCACAAAACAAGTCTTGATAAATTTAAGAAAATTGAAATCATACCAATTGTCTTCTCTGATCACAATGCTATGAAATTAGAAATGAACTACAGGAAAAAAACGGGAAGACACACCAATTCATGGAGGCTGAATAACTTATTACTAAATAATGAATGGGTCAAGCAGGAGATCAAGGAAGAAATCAAAAGATATTTCGAGATAAATGAAAATGAAAACACGACGACCCAAAATCTTTGGGATGCCGCGAAAGCAGTCCTAAGAGGGAAATTCATAGCTTTGCAGGCCTACCTAAAGAAACAAGAAACATCACTAATCAACAGTTTATCTTCACATTTAAGGGATCTGGAAAAAGAACAGCAAAATAAGCCCAAAGGGAACACAAGGAAGGAGATAATAAAGATCAGAGCAGAATTAAATGAAATAGAAACCAGAAAAACAATACAAAAGATCAATGAATCCAAGAGTTGGTTCTTAGAGAAGATAAACAAAATCGACAAACCATTAGCCAGACTCATTAAAAAAAAGAGAGAGAGGACCCAAATTAATAAAATCAGAAACGAAAGAGGAGAAGTGACAACGGACACTGCAGAAATACAAAGAGTTTTAAGAAGTTACTATGAGCAACTATATGCCAACAAATTTGACAATTTGGAAGAAATGGACAATTTTCTAGAGGAGTACAACCTTCCAAGGCTAACTCAAGAAGAAACAGAAAACCTGAATAGACTGATTACCACCACGGAAATTGAATCAGTAATCAACAGTCTCCCAACAAACAAAAGCCCTGGACCAGATGGCTTTACAGCTGAATTTTACAAAGCGTTCAAAAAAGAATTATCACCAATTCTCCTCAAGCTCTTCCAAAAAATCCAGAAGGAGGGAAGACTCCCAAACACTTTTTACGAAGCCACTATCACCCTGATCCCAAAATTAGACAAAGACACCACAAAAAAAGAAAACTACAGGCCGATATCTTTAATGAACATAGATGCAAAAATCCTCAACAAAATATTAGCAAACAGAATTCAGCAATACATTAAAAAGATCATTCACCACGATCAAGTGGGATTCATTCCTGGTATGCAGGGGTGGTTCAACATCCGCAAATCTATTAATGTGATACACCACATTAACAAAATGAAAAATAAAAATCACATGATCATATCAATAGATGCAGAAAAAGCATTTGATAAAATCCAACAGCCATTTATGATAAAAACCCTTAAGAAAGTGGGAATAGAGGGATCTTATCTCAACATAATAAAGGCCATATATGACAAACCCACAGCTAACATCATACTCAATGGGGAAAAGCTAAAACCATTCCCCCTAAGATCAGGAACAAGGCAAGGATGCCCATTATCTCCGCTTCTATTCAACATAGTTCTGGAAGTTCTTGCCACAGCAATCAGACAAGAAAAAGAAATAAAAGGCATCCAGATTGGTAAGGAGGAAGTAAAGTTATCATTGTATGCAGATGATATGATACTATATATAGAGAACCCTAAAGACTCCACCAAGAAGCTATTAGAGCTGATAGATGAATTTAGTAAAGTGGCAGGATACAAAATTAATATTCAGAAATCAGTTGCATTTGTATATACCAATAATAAAACATCAGAAGGAGAAATTAAAAAAACAATCCCATTTACAATCGCTCCAAAGACTATAAAATACCTGGGAATAAATTTAACCAAAGAAGTAAAAGATCTATACTCAGAAAATTATAAGACACTGATGAAAGGAATGAAGGAAGATATAAATAGATGGAAACACATATCATGTTCATGGATAGGAAGAATTAATATAGTTAAAATGTCCATACTGCCTAAGGCAATATACATATTCAATGCAATTCCTATCAAACTGCCAACGTCGTTTTTCACAGAAATAGAACATATAATCCTAAAATTTATATGGGACCATAAAAGACCCCGAATAGCAAAGGCAATCTTGAGAAATAAGAACAAAGTGGGAGGTATAACAATACCTGACTTCAAATTATACTACAAGGCTACAGTAATCAAAACAGCATGGTACTGGCATAAAAACAGACACATAGATCAATGGAACAGAATAGAGAGTCCAGAAATAAATCCACGCCTATATGGCCATTTAATCTACGACAATGGAAGCAAGAATGTACGATGGAGTAATGACAGTCTATTCAATAAATGGTGCTGGGAAACCTGGACAGACACATGCAAAAAAATGAAGTTGGACCACCTCCTTACACCATATACAAAAATAAATTCAAAATGGCTTAAAGACTTAAATGTAAGGTCTGAAACCATAAAATACCTAGAAGAAAACATAGGAAGAAACTTCTCAGACATTACCCGGAGTAAGATTTTTACTGATATACACCCTCGCGCGAGGGAACTAAGAGAAAGAATAAACATGTGGGATTATATCAAACTTAAAAGTTTTTTCACAGCAAAGGAAACCATCAATAAAACAAGAAGGGATCCTACTGAATGGGAAAAGATATTTGCCAGTGATATATCTGATAAGGGATTAATATCACAAATCTATGGAAAACTTACTCAACCCAACTCCAAAAAAACAAACGATCCAATTAAAAAATGGGCAGAGGACTTGAAGAGACATTTTTCTGAAAAGGACATACAGATGGCAAACAGACATATGAAGAAATGCTCAACCTCACTAACCATCAGAGAAATGCAAATAAAAACCACAATGAGATACCACCTCACCCCAGTCAGAATGGCTATCATCAATAAATCAACAAACAACAAGTGCTGGCGCGGATGTGGAGAAAAGGGAACGCTTGTGCACTGTTGGTGGGATTGCAGACTGGTGCAGCCGCTATGGAAAACAGTATGGAGGTATCTCAAAATTCTGAAAATGGAACTACCTTATGATCCAGTAATTCCACTCCTAGGTATCTATCCGGAGAAATCCAGAACTTCAATTCAAAAATCTCTATGCACTCCTATGTTTATTGCAGCACTATACACAATAGCTAAGACATGGAAACAACCAAAATGCCCATCGGTAGATGACTGGATTAAGAAACTGTGGTACATTTATACAATGGAGTATTATGCAGCCATAAGGAAGAAAGAAATCTTACCATTTGCAACAACATGGATGGATCTAGAGAACATTATGTTAAGTGAAATAAGTCAGACAGAGAAAGATAAGTTCCATATGATCTCACTTATTTGCGGATTCTAAAGAAAAGAATAAGTGAATGAACTAATCAGAAACTGTTTGGGAGACAATGAGGAAAAACTGAGGGTTGCTAGATGGGCGGGGGGGAGTGGGGGGTGGGGGGGAGGGTGAGGGGATTGGAGGGCAGTCGGTGACCACAGGATGGCCACGGGTTTGAAAATTAATCTGGGGAACGTAATTTGGTGGTTACCAGAGCGTAAGGGGGTTGGGGGGTGGGGGATGAGGGTGAGGGGGATCAAATGTACGGTGATGGAAGGGGAGCTGACTCTGGGTGGTGAACACACAGTGTGATTTATGGATGATGTGATTCAGAATTGCACAACTGAAATCTATGTAATTCTACTAACAATTGTCACCCCAATAAATTAAAAAAAAAAAAAAAGAACCAGTCAGAAATAAAGGATACAATAATGGAACCAAGGCATATATTACAGGGAATGAACAGTAGATTAGATGCAGCAGAGGATCCAACAAGTGATGTAGAAGATAAGGTAGCAGAAAACACCCAACCAGAACAGCAAAAATAAAAAGAATCCAAAAAATTGAGGAAAGTTTAAGGGGCCTGTAGGACAATATCAAGCATACCAACATACACATTATAGTGGTACCAGGAGAAGACAGAGAGCAAGGAATTCAAAACCTATTTGAAGAAATAATGACCGAAAACTTCCCTAACCTGGTGAAGGAAATGGGCATACAAGACCAGGAAGCACAGAGAGTCCCAAACAACATAAACGCAAAGAGGCCAACACCAAGACACATCATAATTAAAATGGCAAAGGTTAAATACAAACAGAGAATATTAAAAGCAGCAAGAGAAAAGTAGTTAGTTATCTATAAGAGAGCTCCCATAAGACTGTCAGCTGATTTCTCAACAGAAACTTTGCAAGCAAGAAGGGAGTGGCAGGAAATATTCCAAGTGATGAAAAGCAATGACATCCAACCAAGATTGCTCTACCCAGCAAGGCTGTAATTTAGAATTGAAGGACAGATAAGGAACTTCCCAGACAGGAAAAAGCTGAAGGCATTCATCACCACCAAACCAGTATTACAAGGACTCTTAAATGGACTTCTTTAAGATGGGAGGAGGGTTAAGGATGGGTGAAAGGGGAAGGAATTAAGAAGAACAAACTGGGTATTATATAGTAGTCATGGGGATATAGGTTGTAGCATAGGGAATATAGTCAACAATATTTCAATAACTAGATTCAGCTTCGGGGGTAATAGATGGGAATGGGGTTGGGGTCAGGTTGAAAAAGGTGAAGGCATTAAGAAATATAAATTGATACTTAATACAGTATGGGGAATATCATCAACAATGTTGTAAAGATTATGTAAGGTGCAAGATGGGCACTTGACTTATCTAGGGGGATCACGTCATAGACTGTGTAGATGCCTGACTAACGTGCTATACACCTGAAGAATTGAAGTAGAATAATATTGAATGTCAAATATAACTAAATATATAGGTATATATAGCCACAGGATGTGGAGTGCAACATAGGGAAGATAGTCGATGGTATTGTAACAGCTATATACCAGAGGGGTAGTATTTTGGGCGGTGGGTTATCTCTTTATGAGGGGTTTATTTTTTATTTTATTTTGTTATTTTGTCCAAAATTCTTTTTTTTATTAGTTCAAGTGTATAAAACAATGTAATAGTTAGACATTTACCATTTATATCCTCACAAAATGATAACCCCCCTCCCCCAAACTACTACCGCACTGACATTGCATACAGCTGTTACATTTCCATTGTCTCTCTTCCTAATGCTATACTCCACTTCTTGTAAATATATATATATATATATATATATATATATATATATATATCTTATATATATATAATTACAAATATATATAATTATAAATATATATACATACATATATATATACATATATATATATATATATATATAATTACAGTTGACATTCATTATTGTTCAGCTTCAGGTATACAGTGCAGTGATCAGGCATCTACATCATACCTGTAGTGGTCTCCCTAATAAGACAAGTGTCCACTGGATACCCTACAAAATCTTTACAACGTTATTGATTAAATTCCCCAAAATGAAGTTTGTATCCCCGTGGCAATATTGTAGTTACCGATTGTGCTTTCTAATCCCCTCACCCTCCCCCTTATCCCCCCACTCCCCAACTAGCAACCCTCAGTTTTTCCTCTATGTCTCTGAGACTGTTTCTGATTAGTTTGTTCACTTATTCTTTTCTTTAGATGCCACATATAACTTTTCTTTAGATACCACATATCATATGGTATTTGTCTTTCTCTGTTTGACTTATTTCACTTAGCATAGTGTTCTCTAGGTCCATCCATATTGTTGCAAATGGTAAGATTTCATTATTCTTTATGGCTGCGTAATACTCCATTGTATAAATGTACCACTGTTTCTTTTTTTTTTTTTTTAATTTATTGGGGTGACAATTGTTATTAAAATTACATAGATTTCAGGTGTGCAATTCTGTATCACATCATCTATAAATTACATTGTGTGTTCACCACCCAGAGTCAGTTCTCCTTCCATCACCATATATTTGATCCCTCTTACCCACATCTCCCACCCCCAATCCCTTTACCCTCTGGTAACCGCTAAATTACGTTCCCCAGATTAATTCTCAAACCCCGTGGCCATCCTGTGGTCACCGACTGCCCTTCAATTCCTTCACCCGCCCCCCCCCCCGCCCATCTAGAAATCCTCAGTTTTTCCTCTTTGTCTCCAACACTGTTTCTGGTTAGTTCATTCACTTATTCTTTTCTTTAGATTCCGCAAATAAGTGAGATCATATGGTACTTATCTTTCTCTGTCTGACTTATTTCACTTAACATAATGTTCTCTAGGTCCATCCATCTTGTTGCAAATGGTAAGATTTCTTTCTTCTTTATGGCTGCATAATACTCCATTGTATAAATGTACCACAGTTTCTTAATCCTGTCATCTACCGATGGGCATTTTGGTTGTTTCCATGTCTTGGCTATTGTGTATAGTGCTGCAATAAAAATAGGAGTGCATAAAGGTTTTTGAATTGGAGTTTTGGATTTCTCTGGATAGATACCTAGGAGTGGGATTACTGGATCATAGGGTAGTTCCATTTTCAGATTTTTGAGATACCTCCATACTGTTTTCCATAGTGGCTGCACCAATCTGCAATCCCACCAACAGTGCACAAGCGTTCCCTTTTCTCCACATCCGCGCCAGCACTTGTTGTTTGTTGATTTATTGATGATAGCCATTTTGACTGGGGTGAGGTGGTATCTCATTGTGGTTTTTATTTGCATTTCTCTGATGGTTAGTGAGGTTGAGCATTTCTTCATATGTCTGTTTGCCATCTGTATGTCCTTTTTAGAAAAATGTCTCTTTAAGTCCTCTGCCCATTTTTTAATTGGGTCGTTTGTTTTTTTGGAGTTGAGTTGAGTGAGTTTTTCATAGATTTGTGAAATTAATCCCTTATCAGATATATCATTGGCAAATATCTTTTCCCATTCAGTAGGATCCCTTTTTGTTTTATTGATGGTTTCCTTTGCTGTGGAAAAACTTTTTAGTTTGATATAATCCCACATGTTTATTTTTTCTCTTACTTCCCTCGCGCGAGGGTATATATCAGTAAAAATCTTACTCTGGGTAATGTCTGAGAAGTTTCTTCCTATGTTTTCTTCTAGGTATTTTATGGTTTCAGATCTTACATTTAAGTCTTTAAGCCATTTTGAATTTACTTTTGTATATGGTGTAAGGAGGTGGTCCAGCTTCATTTTTTTGCATGTGTCTGTCCAGGTTTCCCAGCACCATTTATTGAATAGACTGTCTTTACTCCATCGTACATTCTTGCTTCCATTGTCGTAGATTAAATGGCCATATAGGCGTGGATTTATTTCTGGACTCTCTATTCTGTTCCATTGATCTATGTGTCTGTTTTTATGCCAGTACCATGCTGTTTTGATTACTGTAGCCTTGTAGTATAATTTGAAGTCAGGTATTGTTATACCTCCAACTTTGTTCTTATTTCTCAAGATTGCCTTTGCTATTCGGGGTCTTTTATGGTCCCATATAAATTTTAGGATTATATGTACTATTTCTGTGAAAAACGTCATTGGTAGTTTGATAGGAATTGCGTTGAATATGTATATTGCCTTAGGCAGTATGGACATTTTAACTATATTAATTCTTCCTATCCATGAACATGATATGTGTTTCCATCTATTTATATCTTCTTTCATACTTTCTTCAGTGTCTTATAATTTTCTGAGTACAGATCTTTTACTTCTTTGGTTAAGTTTATTCCCAGGTATTTTATAGTCTTTGGATCAATTGTAAATGGGATTTTTTTTTTAATTTCTCCTTCTGTTGTTTTATTATTGGTATATACAAATGCAATTGATTTCTGAATATTAATTTTGTATCCTGCTACTTTACTAAATACATCTATCAGCTCTAATAGCTTCTTGGTGGAGTCTTTAGGGTTCTCTATATATAGTATCATATCATCTGCATATGATGGTAATTTTACTTCCTCCTTACCAATTTGGGTGCCTTTTATTTTTTTTCTTGTCTGATTGCTGTGGCTAGAACTTCCAGCACTGTGTTGAATAGAAGCGTAGATAGTGGGCAAACTTGCCTTGTTCCTGATCTTAGGGGGAATGGTTTTAGCTTTTCCCTATTGAGTATGATGTTAGCTGTGGGTTTGTCATATATGGCCTTTATTATGTTGAGATATGATCCCTCTATTCTCACTTTCTTAAGGGTTTTTATCATAAATGGCTGTTGGATTTTATCAAATGCTTTTTCTGCATCTATTGATATGATCATGTGATTTTTATTTTTCATTTTGTTAATTTGGTGTATCACATTAATTGATTTGCGGATGTTGAACCACCCTTGCATACCAGGGATGAATCCCACTTGATCATGGTGTATGATCTTTTTAATGTATTGCTGAATTCTGTTCGCTAGTATTTTGTTGAGGATTTTTGCATCTATGTTCATTAGAGATATCGGCCTGTAGTTTTCTTTTTTTGTGGTGTCTTTGTCTGATTTTGGGATCAGGGTGATAGTGGCTTCATAAAAAGTGTTTGGGAGTCTTCCCTCCTTCTGGATTTTTTGGAAGAGCTTGAGGAGAATAGGTGATAATTCTTTTTTGAACGTTTTGTAAAATTCACCTGTAAAGCCATCTGGTCCAGGGCTTTTGTTTGTTGGGAGATTGTTGATTATTGATTCAATTTCCATGGTGGTAATCAGTGTATTCAGGTTTTCTGTTTCTTCTTGAGTTAGCCTTGGAAGGTTGTATGCCTCTAGAAAATTGTCCATTTCTTCCAGATTGTCAAATTTGTTGGCATATAGTTGCTCATAGTAATTTCTTAAATTTTTTTTTTGTAGTTCTGTGGTGTCTGTTGTCACTTCCCCTCTTTCATTTCTGATTTTATTAATTTGGGTCCTCTCTCTCTTTTTTTAAATGAGTCTGGCTAAAGTTTTGTCGATTTTGTTTATCTTCTCTAAGAACCAACTCTTGGATTCATTGATCTTTTGTATTGTTTTTCTGGTTTCTATTTCATTTATTTCTGCTCTGATCTTTACTATCTCCTTCCTTGTGCTCCCTTTGGGCTTATTTTGCTGTTCTTTTTCCAAATCCCTTAAATGTGAAGATAAACTGTTGATTAGTGATGTTTCTTGTTTCTTTAGGTAGGCCTGCAAAGCTATGAATTTCCCTCTTAGGACTGCTTTTGCGGCATCCCATAGATTTTGGGTGGTCGTGTTTTCATTTTCGTTTGTCTCAAGATATCTTTTGACTTCTTCCTTGATCTCCTGTTTGACCCATTCATTATTTAGTAAAAAGTTATTCAGCCTGCATGAATTGGTGTGTCTTCCAGTTTTTTTCCTGTAGTTCATTTCTAATTTCATAGCATTGTGATCAGAGAAGACAATTGGTATGATTTCAATTTTCTTAAATTTATCAAGACTTGTTTTGTGGCCTAACATGTGGTCTATCTTGGAAAATGTTCCATGTGCGCTTGAGAAAAACGTGTATTTTGCAGCATTGGGGTGAAATGTTCTGAAAATATTGATTAAATCCAAGTGGTCCAATGTATCATTTAAGGCTGTTTTTTCCATATTGATTTTCTGTCTGGAAGACCTGTCCCTTGTTGTCAGAGGTGTGTTGAAGTCTCCTACAATAATAGTGTTACTGTTGATCTCTGTCTTTATGTCAGTCAGTACCTGTTTTATATACTTAGGTGCTCCTATGTTGGGTGCATAGATGTTTACTAGGGTTATGTCCTCTTGTCGGATCGATCCCTTTATTATTATATAGTGTCCATCTTTATCTTTTATTATGTTCTTCATTTTAAAGTCTATTTTGTCAGATATAAGTATTGCAACTCCAGCTTTTTTCTCGTTTCCATTTGCATGAAATATCTTACTCCAACCCTTCACTTTCAGCCTGTGTGTGTCTTTTGTTCTGAGGTGAGTCTCCTGTATACAGCATATACAAGGGTCTTGCTTTCTTATCCAGTCAGCCACCCTATGTCTCTTGATTGGAGCATTTAATCCATTTACATTTAAAGTGATTATTGATAGGTACATAGTTATTGCCATTTTTAAATTTGTAGTTAGGTTGTTTTGATCTTTCTTCTATTTACAGAAGTCCTTTTAGTATTTCTTGCAATGCTGGCTTGGTTGTAATAAATTCCTTTAGCTTATTTTTTTCTGGAAAGCTCTTTATCTCTCCATCAACTTTAAGTGATAGCCTTGCTGGGTAAAGCAATCTAGGTTGTAGGCCTTTGTTTTCCATCACTTTGAGTATCTCCTGCCACTCCCTCCTGGCCTTCAATGTTTCTGTAGAAAAATCATTTGATAGTCTTATAGGAGTTCCCTTGTATGCAAACCCTCCGTCTTTCTCTTGCTGCTTTTAGGATTCTCTTCTTGTCTTTAAGCTTTGCCATTTTAACTATAATGTGTCTTGGTGTAGACCTGTTTGGGTTAATCTTGGTTGGAACTCTCTGCACTTCCTGGGCTTGTATGTTGGTTTCCTTCATCAGGTTGGGGAAGTTTTCAGACATTATTACTTCGAATATGTTCTCAATCCCTTGCTTACTCTCTTCACCTTCTGGTATTCCTATGATGCGCATGTTGTTGTGCTTGATGTTATCCCAGAGGTCTCTTAAGCCATCCTCATTGTTTTTTATTCTTTTTTCTTTCTGTTGTTCCGTTTGGGTGATCTCTGCTACCTTGTCTTCTAAGTCGCTGATTCGATCCTCTGCTTCATCTAGCCTGCTGGTAATTCCTTCAAGTGAGTTCTTAATTTCGGTAATTGTGTTCTTTAGTTCTAACTGGTTGTTCGTTATGATTTGTACATCCTTCTTTATGTTTTCTCTAAGCTCGTTCGTTATGATTTCTACATCCTTCTTTATGTCTTCTCTAAGCTCCTTAAACATTCTTATCACCAGTGTTCTGAACTCTGTCTCTGAAAGGTTGGTTACGTCTGCTTCATTTGGTTCCAGATGTGGAGGCTTCTTCTGTTCTTTTATTTGGGACGTGTATCTTTGTTTCCCCATTCTGGCTGACTGTGTTTATTTTGATATATTAGGTAGATCCCCTAGAGTTCTTAGTTCTTGCTAGGTTATCTTATGTAGTATGTGTCCTTTATATTTGACTCGCACAGCGTCGTCCTCCTCTGCGTGTGCTCCAAAGGTGACTCTTGTGTTGTGTACACTGTCCCGTTCAAGAAGATCTTTAATTGCTTTTTGCTTGTGAGTAGGTGGGGTTAACTCCTGGGCTGACCCGTTGTGACACTTGGCTCTGCCCCTCGCAGGGCGCTCTGCTGCGTGAGGGTTGACCACCCAAATGTGGTTTGGCCTCTATGGGTTCCAGTGCCTGCAGAGAAACCCCTCTGGGTGTGTGACCTGGAGGTCAAACCCGGCAGCACTCCGGTTTGGTCTGGAGTTGGCCCCTTGATATGCTGAATCCCGTGCCTCTCAAGCTGGGCCCCAGCAGGACAGTTTCAGCACAAAGCAAATCACCAAGCACAACGGCAACGACAAGAGCAAAGAAAAAAATCAAATACATTCACATGCAAAAAACAGCTGATAACCCCCACTCGTCACAGGCAAAGATATCAAAGATATAAAGACAAAGCAAAACAACACAAAACAAAGCAAAACAAAAAGCAGCGACAGTCTCGGCCTGAGCCCACCAAGCAATGTCCAGGTTGTCCTCTGCTGTACCAAAGAGCCCCCTGCTTATTGCGCAGGCAGAGCCGGTCACCTGGTGCCCAGAGTGACTTTGGGACTGCAGACTTAAATGCGTGGGCCCGAGGGGTCTGGATGATAGTTTTTACAAAGTCAGTGCCGTTTCTGCCCTTGTCTGCACGTATGCACACTGAGAGTAGCCCCACCAGCCCCTTGTCCAGTACACCTGAGTCTCAGAGCACTTCTTCAGTTTGTGTGTGTATGGGTGCGGGCGGGAGATTTTCGATCTGCTGACCGTGCCTCACAAGCTGAGCCCCGGCAGGGCAGTTTCAGAACAAAGCAAATCACCAAGCACAACAGCAACGACAACAACAAAGAAAAAAAATCAAATACATTCACATGCAAAACCACCTGATAACCCCTACTCGTCACAGGCAAAGATTTCGAAGATATAAAGACAAAGCAAAACAAAACAAAACAAAGCAAAACAAGAAGCAGCGATAGTCCAGGCCTAAGCCCACTAAGCAATGTCCAGGTTGTCCTCTGCTGTACCAAAGAGCCCCCTGCTTATTGCGCAGGCAGAGCCGGTCACCTGGTGCCCAGAGAGACTTTGGGACTGCAGACTTAAATGCGTGGGCCCGAGGGGTCTGGATGATAGTTTTTACAAAATCAGTGCAGTTTCTGCCCTTGCCTGTACATATGCAAACTGAGAGTGGCACCACTGGCCCCGTGTCCAGAACTCCTGAGACTTAAGGCCCTTCTTCAGTGTGTGTGTGTGAGTGCGGGCGGGAGATTTATGATCTGCTGAAAACCCAGAGCTGCGCCTGTCTCACTGCTGATCTCCGGGTGTGTCTCTGCAGCTGCACCCGCCCCGCCCTAGGCAGGCCAGAAAGGGTGGGGGCTGGGGATGGAGGGGTCTTCACTCTCCCAACCCAGCCGCGCGTCGCCCTCTTCCCGCAGGCCAGAAAAGGTGGTGGTTGGGGGTGGAAGAGTCTCTTCTCTCCCAGCGCAGCCAAAATCACACACACTTCCCAGTCTCCCTGGGCCAGGGCTGCCCGCCAGGCCTCCCAGAGTCTGAGCTTCACGGCTCCTCTGCAATCTGCCGCCACTCCTCAGTTCAGGGGCCGGCTCAAGTCTCTGGAAGGAGGGTAGGACTGGAAGAGCGGGGCAGGGGAGGGGCCCAGGTGTGGAAGCTGTGTTCTTTGTCTGCCCTCGGGCGACTCCCTCCGCCCTCCCGGCGGGAGAGATCAGCCGTGGGACGCAGGTAAAGAGCCCACCTCCCGGTCTCTGCGCTCTCCGCTCTGCCCTGGGCTCCCGTGCGTGCCCGACCCAGCGGGTCTCACCTCGGTTCTCGCCCCGCCAGCCGAGGCTCCGTTGCGGGCTGGGATCTCCCGCCGCTGCCGGCCGGGTGCTTTCACTCCGCTCCTCTTTTTCCTTCCCCTGCTCGCCCAATTAGTGCAACTTCAAGTACTCCTTAGCTTCAAGTAAACCACAAATCTCCCCGCTGTTCTGTGCGATGAGCAAAAAGTTCCTTGATGGGTTATAGGTCTTGTTTGCAAGATGATCCGGAGGAGAACTCAGAAAGTGCGCCCTGCTGCCGCCATTCCTATGACGTCACTCCTCTGTACCACTGTTTCTTAATCCAATCATCTACCAATGGGCATTTCGGTTGTTTCCACGTCTTGGCTATTGTGTGTAGTGCTACAATAAACATAGGGGTGCATACATTTTTTTGAATTAGAGTTTTGGATTTCTCCGGATAGATACCTGGGAGTGGAATTGCTGGGTCATAAAGTAGTTCCATTTTCAGTTATTTGAGATACCCCGGTACTGTTTTCCATAGTGGCTGCACCAACCTGCCATCCCACCAACAGTGCACAAGGGTTCCCTTTTCTCCACAACCTTGCCAGGACTTGTTCTTTGTTGATTTATTGATGATAGCCATTTTGACTGGGGTGAGGTGGTATCTCATTGTGGTTTTTGTTTGCATTTCTCTAATGATTAGTGAGGTTGAGCATTTTTTCGTATGTCTGTTTCCCATCTGCGTGTCCTCTTTAGAGAAATGTGTCTTCATGTCCTCTGCCCATTTTTTGATTGAGTTGTTTGTTTTTTTGGAGTTGAGTGAGTTTGTTATAAATTTTGGGTATTAACCCCTTGTCTGATATACCATTGGCAAATATCTTCTCCCATTCAGTAGGATCCCTTTTTATTGAAGGTTTCCTCTGCTATGAAAAAAGTTTGTAGTTTGATATAATCCCACATGTTTATTTTTTCTCTTACTTCCCTTGCCCCAGGGGATATATCAGTAAAAACCTTACTCCGGGTAATATCTGTAAACGTTTTTCCTACATTTTCTTCTAGGAGTTTTATAGTTTCAGATCTTACATTTAAGCCTTTAATACATTTTGAATTTATTCTTGTATATGGTGTAAAGAGGTGGTCCATCTTCATTATTTTTTCATATCTCTGTCCAGATTTCCCAGCACCATTTACTGAATAGACTGTCTTACCCCACCGTAAGTTCTTGCTTCCATTGTCGTAGATTAAATGACCATATAGGCATGGATTTATTTCTGGGCTCTCTATTCTGTTCCACTGATCTATGTGTCTGTTTTTATGCCAGTACCATGCTATTTTGATTACTGTAGCCTTGTAGAATAATTTGATGTCAGGTCATCATTATACCTCCCACTTTGTTCTTATTTCTTCAAGATTGCCAAGGCTATCTGGGGTCTTTTATGGTTCCATATAAATTTTAGGATTACATGTTCTATTTCAGACAAATGTCCTTCGTAGTTTGATAGAAATTGCGTTGAATCTGTATATTGCCTTAGGCAGAATGGACACTTTAATGATATTAATTCTTCCTATCCATGAGCACGGTATATGTTTCCATCTATTTGTATCTTTAATTTCTCTCTTCAGTGTCTTATAATTTTCTGAGTACAGATCTTTTACTTCATTGGTTAAATTTATTCCTAGGTATTTTATAGTCTTTGAAGCAAATGTAAATGGGATTGTTTCTTAATTTCTCCTTCTGATATTTTATTGTTTGTATATACAAATGCAACTGATTTCTGAATATTAATTTTGTATCCTGCTACTTTACTAAATTCATTTATTAGTTCTAATAGTTTTTTGGTGGAGTCTTTAAGGTTCTCTATGTATAGTATCATGTCATCTGCATATAATGACAATTTTACTTCCTCCTTACCAATTTGGATGCCTTTTATTTCTTTTTCTTGTCTGATTGCTGTGGCTAGAACTTCCACCACTATGTTGAATAGAAGTGGAGAAAGTGGGCAACCTTGTGTTGTTCCTGATCTTAAGGGGAATGGTTTTAGATTTTCCACGTTGAGTATGATGTTAACTGTGTGTTTATCATATATGACCTTTATCATGTGGAGATATGGTCCCTCTATTCCCATTTTCTTAAGAGTTTTTATCATAAATGCCTGCTGGATTTTGTCAAATGCTTTTCCTGCATCTATTGATATGACCATGTGATTTTTATTTTTCATTTTGTTAGTATGGTGTATCACATTAATTGATTTGCAGATATTGAACCACCCTTGATACCAGGAATGAATCCAACTTGATCATAGTGTATGATCTTTTTAATGTATTGCTGAATTCTGTTCGCTAATATTTTGTTGAGGATTTTTGCATCTATGTTCATTACGGATATAGTTTATTTACGGCTGTAGTTTTCTTTTTTTGTAGTGTCTTTTTCTGATTTTGAGATCCGGGTGATAGTGGCTTCATAAAAAGTGTTTGGGAGACTTCCTTCGTTCTGGAATTTTTGGAATAGTTTGAGGTGAATAGGTGATAATTCTTTTTTGAATGTTTTGTAAAATTCACCTGTAAAGCCATCTGGTCCAGGTCTTTTTTTTGTTGGGAGCTTGTTGATTACTGAATCAATTTCCCTGATGGTAATCAATCTATTCAGGTTCACTGTTTTTCTCTTGAGTTAGCCTTGGAAGTTTGTATGCTTCTAGAAAATTGTCCATTTCTTCCAGATTGTCTAATTTGTTGACATATAGTTGCTCATTTCCATTTGCATGAAATATCTTACTCCAATCCTTCACTTTCAGCCTTTGTGTGTCTTTTGATCTGAGGTGAATCTTGCTTTCTTATCCACTCAGCTACCCTCTGTCTTTTGATTGGAGCATTAATCTACTTACATTTAAAGTGATTATTGATAGGTACATAGTTGTTGCCATTTTTAAATTTAGAGTTAGACTGTTTTCATCTTTCTTCTGCTTACAGAAGTCCTTTTAATATTTCCTGCAATGCTGGCTTTGTGGTAATGAATTCCTGTAACTTATTCTTTTCTGGGAAGCTCTTTATCTCTCCTTCAATGTTAAATGGTAGCGTTTCTGAATAAAGCAATCTAGGTCTGTAGGCCTTTGTTTTCCATCACTTTGAGTACCTTCTGCCATTCCCTCCTGGCCTGCAAAGTTTCTGTAGAAAAGTCATTTGATAGACTTATAGGAGTTCCCTTGTATGTAACCTGCTATTTTTCTCTTGCTACTTTTAGGATTCTCTCTATTTCTTTAACTTTTGCCATGTTAACTATAATGTGTCTTGGTGTGGACTTGTTTGGCTTCATCCTGGTTGGAACTCTCTGCACTTCCTGGGCTTGTATGTCAGTTTCCTTCACCAGGTTAGGGAAGTTTTAAGTCACTATTACTTCAAATATGTTCTGGATCTTTTGCTCCCTTTCTTCACCTACGACATTCCTATGATGTGCATGTTGTTGCACTTGATGTTATCCCAGAGGTCTCTTAAACCATTTTCATTGTTTTTTTATTCTTTTTTCTGTTTTTTGTTCTTTTTGGGTGATCTCGCTAACTTGTCATCTAAGTCACTGATCCTCCACTTCATCTAGCCTGCTGGTAATTCCTTCAAGTGTGTTCTTTATTTCAGCTATTGTATTCTTTAGTTCTAACTGGTTGTTCGTTATGATTTCTCTATCTTTCTTTGTCATCACTAAGCTCCTTAAGCATTCTTATCATCAGTGTTCTGAACTCTGTCTCTGATAGATTGGTTACCTCTATTTCATTTTGTTCCAATTCTGGAAGTATCTTCTATTCTTTTATTTGGGGTATGTTTGTTTCCCCATTCTGGCTGACTCTCTGTGTTTGCTTTGATGTATTAGGTAGATCCCCTAGTGTTCTGATTTTTGCTGTCTTATCTTATGCAGTATGTGTCCTTTATATTTGACTTGTACCACTTCCCTATTCTCCTCTGCATGTGGTTCAAAGGTGATACTTGTGTATATTGTCCTGTGAAAGTTGAGCTTTAATTGCTTTTGGTTTGTCTGTAGGTGGGATTGACTCCTAGGCTGAGTAGTTGTGAGACTTGGCTCTGCCTACAATGGATGATCTGCTGCAAGAGTGTTGACCACTCAAATGAGGCTTGGCCCCTATGGCTCTTGTGTCTGTAAAGAATTCCCTCGGGATGTGTCACTTGTAGGTCAAACCAGGTAATACTGTGGTTTGGTTTGGAGTTGGCCTATTAGAAACAATCAACGAATACAGTAAAGTTGCCGGCTACAAAATCAACGTACAAAAGTCCATTGCATTCCTATATACTAACAATGAAATCTCAGAAAAAGAAATACAAAAAACAATTCCTTTTGCAATTACAACAAAAAGAATAAAATACTTAGGAATAAACCTAACCAAGGATGTGAAAGACCTATATGCTGAAAACTATAAAACATTTTTAAAAGAAATTGAAGAAGACACAAAGAAATGGAAAGACATTCCATGCTCATGTATTGGAAGAATCAACGTAGTTAAAATGGCCATATCACCCAAAGCAATATACAGATTTAATGCAATCCCCATCACAATCCCAATGACATTTTTTAAAGAAATAGAACACAAAATCATCAGATTTGTTTGGAACCACAAAAGAGCCAAAATAGCCAAAACAATCTTAAGAGAAAAGAACACTGCTGGAGGTATCACACTCCCTGACTTTAGTTTGTACTACAGGGCTACAATAATCAAAACAGCATGGTATTGGCAGAAAAACAGACACATAGACCAATGGAATAGAACTGAGAACCCAGAAATAAAACCACATAAATATGGACAGATAATTTTTGACAAAGAAGCAAAAAACATACAATGGAGAAAAGACAGCTTCTTCAATAAATGGTGCTGGGAGAATTGGAAAACCATGTGCAAAAGAATGAAACTGGACTGCTATCTGTCACTGTGTACCAAAATTAATTCAAAATGGATCAAAGACTTAAGACTTAAGACATAAGACCTGACACAGTAAACTGCATAGAAGGAAACATAGGAACTGAACTTACGGACCTTGGGTTCATAGTGCATTTTATGAATTTGACTCCAAAGGCAAGGGAAGTAAAAGCTAAAATAAATGAATGGGACTATATGAAACTTAAAAGCTTCTGCACAGTAAAAGAAACCATTGACAAAATAAAGAGGCAACCAACTGAATGGGAGAAGATTTTTGCAAACAGTGCCTCCCATAAGGGGCTAATATCCAAAATATACAAGGAACTCATGCAACTCAACAATAAAAAAACAAACAACCCAGTTGAAAAATGGGCAGACGACTTGAAGAGACATTTCTCCAAAGGGGACATACAAATGGCAACTAGACATATGAAAAGATGTTCAACATCACTAATCATCAGAGAAATGCAAATGAAAATCACAATGAGATATCACCTCATCCCAGTCAGAATGGCTATCATCAACAAGACAAAGAGTAAGGCTGTGGAGAAAAGGAACCCTCATACACTGTGGGAGGGAATGCAGACTGGTGCTGCCATTATGGAAGGCAGTGTGGAGGTTCCTCAAAAAATTACGAATAGAATTATCATATGACCCAGCAATCCCTCTCCTGGGTATCTACCCAAAAAATCTGGAAGCATCTACACATAAAGACACGTGTGCTCCAATGTTCATTGCAGCTTTGTTTACGGTGGCCAAGACATGGAAACAACCAAAATGTCCTTCAATAGCTGAATGGATAAAGAAGTTATACACAAAGGAATACTATTCGGTGGTAAGAAAAGATGATATAGGAACATTTGTGACAACATGGATGGATCTTGAGAGTATAATGCTAAGCGAAATAAGTCAGACAGAAAAAGCAGAGATCCATATGATTTCACTGATATGTGGTATATAACCAAAACAACAAAAGAACAAGACAAACAAAGGAGAAACAAAAACTCATAGACACAGACAATAGTTTAGTGGTTACCTGAGGGGAAGGGGGGTAGGGGGTGGGAGATGAGGGTAAGGGGGATCAAATATATGGTCATGGAAGGAGAACTGACTCTGGGTGGTGAACACACAATGGGATTTATAGATGACGTAATACAGAATTGTACACCCGTAATCTATGTAATTTTACTAACAATTGTCACCCCAATAAATAAATAAAAAATAAAAAGGGGAAGAGATTAAGAAGTACAAATTTGTTGTTACATAGTAGTCATGGGGATGGGATGTAGGGTATAACATACAGAATATAGTCAATCATTGTAATAACTATACATGGTGTCAGATGGCTATTAAATTTATCAGTGTTGTAAATGGGAAAGGACGTGGGGACAGAGTGAAAAAGGTGAATGGATTAAGAAATACAAATTGATAGTTACTAAATTATCATAGGAATGTAAGGTAAAGCATAGGGAATAGAGTTAATATGATAATAACTATGTATAGTGTCAGGTGGATACTAGACTAGTCAGCAGAATCACTTTTTAAATTATATAAATGTCTAACCACTATGCTATACAACTGAAATTAATGAAAAATAATAATATTAAATGCCAACTATAATTGAACATTTTTAAAAAAGGGAAAAGTGAAGGGGAATAAGAGGTTCAAATTTCCAGGTATAACTGATGTCACAGAAATGGCAGCATGAGAAGGCTTCTTGAAATGTCCCCTGGAAGTTACCACAAATTGAACACCTATAATTCATCAAAGGATTCTCAGCTCATCACACAGAATAGCTAGGAGACACCCACGAGGATTACCTGAAGATGGACAAACTGGGCAAGCAGGGGAAGAGGGAAGGGGGAAGTGCTGAGACGATGCCTGCAGCTGCAGAGAATGGGGCCCAGGATACAGACCAGAGATCACAAAAACCAGGCTCTTGGCTCCCTCCCTGTTCCCCAGAGTCCTGCCGAGGGATCAGCATATAGGACAGTGGTGCCCAGCGTTCAAGGCAGAGATCTCAGCTGAGAACTGTGGCTTAAGCCATCACAGTCAGGCAGAAAACAGAAAAAGCACAGTGCCTGGATACTTTTCCCCACCCTCCCAGACCTCTCCCCAACCCTGCTCTTCCAGAGTTTTAAGTGGGTCCCAGAAGTGGAAGGAGTACTATCAGATTACAGAACTGGGGCCCTCGAGAACTGGAAAAACTGTTTGACAACTGTAGCCTAAGGAAGAGGCTGGTACGAGTGTGATATTGCTGGACTGGCCAGAGAGACAAAGGTACCTGCCCACCGAGCCCCCACCTCTTCTGGGTGGCTCACAGCAGGGCAATTAGAGCTGCTAAGACACACACAGGTGTTAGCAGCAGGTTGCAGAGGCAGCTTTCCTTTCAGAAACTCAGAAATCTCATGCTCTCCATATCCTCCCATGGAAGAAGTGTCCTAAGACCCAGGTGACCTGCTCACAGAGAAGAAGCCCACCTCCTGGTGGCTAGCTGTGTTCTCAGCGCACTTTTGTGCAGGCAAGAGCAGAAACTGCACTGACTTTATGCAAACTACCAACCATATCCCTTAGCCCCACCGACCTAGAACTGCATTGCCAGGGGCACTCTGGTTACCAGGTGGCCAGCCCCACCTCTATAAGACCAAGAGGCAATTTTCTACAGCAGAGGACAACCTGGAGATAGCTGGTGGGCTTAAGCCAAGACTGGCATTTTTATTTTATTTTGTTATTATTACATATATACATATATGTATTTCCTTCTTCCTTCTTTCCCCTTTTCTTCTCTTCTTTTTTCTTTTCTTTGTTCAACTTTTCCTTCTTTTTTTCTATATTATTTTGTTGTTATTTTTTGCTTTGTTTTGTTTTGGGTTTTGTATTTTTGGTATTTTTGTTTGTGTTGAGTGTTAGTTGTTGGTTGTACTTATGTGTGAGTGTATTTGTTTTTTTTTGTTTTTTTTTTGTGCTTCTTGGTTTGTTTTGTTTTGAAATTGCCATGCACGAGAGCCCTGCCCAAGAGGAACAAGAATCAACACTCCCAGAGGCTAGTTTCATGAAGATCAAACCAGAGTATTACCTGGTTTGACCTACAAGGGGATTCTCAACAGGTACAAGAGCCTGCAGGAGTGAAGTCTCCACTGAGAGTCAGCCATCACCCAGCAGCTCACACACTGTGGGCATTACCAATCCTTATAGCTACTCAGACCAGGAGCCAATCCCACCCTCTGACAAGCCAAAAGCAATCAAGGCTCAACTATAACAGGAGAACAACTACAATACAAAGGACACCTCTGGAATCTACACACTGGAGATTAGGCAAACTGAGCAAGTAGATTACAAAGGTCACATATTACATAAGGTCAACCAGCAAAGGCTGAGAAATATAGGTGATCTACCTAATACATAGAAACAAACACAAAGCAAAGCCAGAATTAGAAAACAAGCAAACACATCACAAATAAAAGAACAGAAGAAACCTCCAGAAATGGGACTAAATGAAACAGAGGCAGCCAACCTACCAGATACAGAGTTTAAAATAATGTTGATGAGAATGATGAAGGAACTTTGTGAGAATTTCAACAAAGAGATAGCAAGCATAAAGGATATAGAAACCATTAAAAATAACCAGTCAGGAATAAAGAATACAATAACTGGAGTGAAGAATACACTAGAAGGAATCACCAGCAGATTAGATGAAGCAGAGTATTGAATCAGCAATTTAGAAGACAAAGTAGCAGAATTCACCCAAACAGAACAACGAAAAGAAAAAAAAAAACACACAATGAAAGTAGTTTAAGAGATGTGTGGGACAGCATGAAGCACAACAACATTCATATCATGTAAACATCAGAAGGACAAGAGAGGGAGCAAGGGATCAAGAACACATTTTAAGAAATAATGACTGGAAAATTCCCTAACCAAGTGAAGGAAATCAACATACAAGCCCAGGAAGCACAGAGAGTTCCAAAAAGGATTAACGCAAACAGGCCCACACAAAGACACATCATAGTTAAAATGGCAAAGGTTAAAGACAAAGAGAGAATCCTAAAAGCAGCAAGAGATAGCAAGTTACTTACAAGGGAGCTCCCGTAAGACTGTCAACTGACTTTTCTACAAAAACTTTGCAGGCCAGAAGGGAGTGGCAGGATATATTCAAACTGATGAAAAACCAAGGCCTACAACCTGGATTGCTCTACCCCTGCAAGACTCTCATTTAAAATTGAAGGCAAGATGAAGAGCTTCCCAGAAAAGAATAAGCTACAGGAATTCATTACTACCAAGCCAGTATTGCAGGAAATGTTAAAAGGGCTTCTTTAATCAGAAGAAAGATAAAAATAAACTAACTAAGGAAGACCAGAAACATGAATAACAAAATGACACTAAACATGTACCTATCAATAATCACTTTAAATGTAAATGGATTAAACACTCCAATAAGAAGACATACGGTGGTGTCTGAGTGATTCCCAAGACCCAGCAAAGAGACCAAATTTCCAGGGCTCTGAAGACAAGGGGTAACACTCCAAAATATGGACTCATTTTCCACTCTACCTTCATTGGCCAAGCAGCTGCCAAGAACAAAAGCCACATCTCCTGATGTCTGGCAAACAAATGCAGTATTGCCTCACAAATTGATTGCTTTTTTAAGGTGCTCACAAATGTCTTTGGGGAGAAGTTTCGAGAAAAAATTGATGAACAGCTGTCCTTCTATGCGACTGGAGAGATTCCATGAAAGAATCTGGAGGTCATGGAAGGAGGCGATGGTTCAGGCTGAGGAAGCAGCTGTTGGGATTACGAGGAAGCTGGAGAAATAGGAGAAAAATGCTTGAAGATGGAAAAGAAATTTTTGGCTGAAATTGCCCTTGCATCTTCAGAAAATAGTAGTACACCAGAAGAGTGTGAGGAGACAAATGAAAGACCAAAAAAGAAGAAAAAGCAAAAGCTCCAGGAGGCTCCTCAGAAAATGGAATGAAAGACCCACATGTCTCTATATCCAAACCCAAGAAAATAGTCTTTTTCCAAGGAGGAACTGGTTAGTAGTGATCTTGAGGAGACAGGTGGCGGTAGAAGTCTTCTCAAGAGAAAGAAATATTTCCCCCAAAAGGAATCAGTTATTGACCCTGAAGAGACAGGAAATAGGAATGTCCTCAAGAAAAAGGAAATTCTTTTCCAAAGAGGACCCACTCAACAGTGGACCTGAAGAGGCTGCTGGCACCAAGAGTACCAGCTCCAAGGAAAAAAAAAAGCTTCAAAAGTTATACCAGGAAGATTAGAATGGACGTTGGTGAGGGATAACCACCCACAGTGACATTTACTGACCTACAATAAAAACAAAATCACAAGGAAAAAAAAGACATAGGGTGGCTGAGTGGATAAGAAAGCAAGACCCATACATATGCTGTGTGCAACAGACTCACCTCAGATCAAAACACACACACAGACCGAAAGTAAAGGAATGGAATAAGATAGTTCATACAAATGGAAATGAGAAAAAATCTGGAGTAGCAATACTTATATCAGACAAAATGGACTTTGAAACGAAGACTATAATAAAAAAGAAGGGCACTACATTATTATAAAAGGATCGATCCAACAAGAGGACATAACCCTAGTAAACATCTATGTACCCAACAAAGGAGCACCTAAATATATAAAAAGATGTTGACCAACATAAAGACAGAGATCAACAGTAACATTATCATAGTAGGGGACTTCAACACGCCACTGACAACAAGGGACAGATCTTCCAGGCAGAAAATTGATATGGAAACAGCGGCCTTAAATGGCATATTGGACCAGTTGGATTTAATCGATATTTTTAGAGCATTTCACCCCAAAACTGCAGAATATACATTCTTCGCGAGAGCACATGGAACATTTTCCAAGCTAGACCACATGTTAGGCCACAAAACAAGTCTCAATAAGTTTAAGAAAATTGAAATCATATCAAGCGTCTTCTCTGACCACAGAAATTAGAAATCAATTACAAGTTAAAAACTAGTCTCTTTTTTTACTTATACAAAAGGCCTCTGTTTCTGTTTTTGAACTAAAGTCTGTTTTGTCTGATATAAGTATAGCAACCTCTTCTCTCTTTCTTTCAAGGCATTTAATTTAAAATGTCATACTTGTTGGCATAAAATTGTTTATATCATTCCTTTATCATCTTTACAAAATCTGCATGAATAGTAGTAATGCCCTCTCATTCCTGATATTAGTAATTTGCATACTCTCCCTTCTTTTATCAGTCTGACCAGATGTTTATCTGTTTTAATCATCTTTTTCAAGAAAGACATTTTTTATTAGTTTCAGGAGTACAAAACAATATAATAGTTAGACATTTACACCCCTCACAAAATCATAAGTCCCTCCCCCAATCTACTACCCCTCTGACATCATATACAGCTATTATAATTCCATTGACTCTATTCTCTGTGCTGTAATCCACACCCTGTGATATATATATATTGAATATATATTCAGCTTCAATTTCAGGTATACAGCGCAGTGGTCAGGCATCTACACCATTCATAAAGTGGTCTTTCTAATAAGACAAGTGTCCATCGGATACCCTATAAAATCTTTACAACATTATTCATTATGTTCCCCAAACTGTCTTTCATTTCCTCATGGCAATCTTGTGGTTACCAGTTTGTGCTTTCTAATCTCTTTACCTTCTCCCACATCCTCACCCTCCTCCTACCTAGCAACCCTCAGTTTTACCCCCCCCCCATATCTCTGAGTCTATTTCTGTTTTGTTTGTTCAGCCATTATGGAAAACTGCATGGAGGTACCTCAAAACCTGAAAATGGAACTACCTTATGACCCAGCAATTCCACTCCTGGGTATCTAACCAAAGAAATACAAAAACACTAATTCAAAAAAATACATGAACCCCTATGTTTATTGCAGTACTATTCACAATAGCCAAGATATAGAAACAACCAAAATGCCCATCGATAGATGATTGGATAAAAAACCTGGTGTATTTATAAAATGGGATATTACTCAACCGTAAAGAAGAAAGACCTTTTTGATTGAATTGCTTTTTTGTAATATTTTACATTTGTAATTTCATTCACTTTTACCCTTACCTTTAATATTCCCTTCCTTTCACTTTTTTGGATTTAATATGCTCTTCTTTTTTTCCTAGTGTCTTAAAGTGGCAGATTAAATAATTAATTTTGGACATTTCTTCTTTTCTGATTTAAGTATTTCAAGCTATAAATTTCCCTTTATGCACTGTTAACAGCATCCCAGAAATTTGGATATGTTCGTGTTTTTTTTTTTTAATTCAAAATAGTATCCAATCTTTATTTTAACTTTTCTTTGACCCATGGATTATTTAGAAGTGTTGCTTATTTCCAAATATATAGAGACTTTCCAGAAATTTTTAATATTTTTTTCTCATTCAGTTGCATTGTGATCATAGAACATTCTTCATATGATTTCAATTTTTTAAAATACATTAAGATTTGTTCAATGGTCTTTCTTGGTAAATGTTCCTTGTGCTCTTGAAAAGAATATGTTTTCTGCTGTTGTTAAATGAAACGTTTATGTCAAATAGGTCAAGTTGGTTGATAGTGTGGTTCAAGGCTTTCAGACCTCAAATGTCTCTTTTATCTCCTCCCTGTAATCCTTTTGCATCTTGTGACAAAATATTCAGCACCCAGCCACAAGAAATAACTGAATTATCTGAGCTTACCATAATATCTTGTCATTGAAGATAAGTGCATGGCTTCTTCACCACCATGTAAATAACACATGTTCATAGATCCTATATATCTACTCTCAGAAAGGTGAAGGGTTTTTGTTTTTTGGTTGTTTGGTAAAATAAAAGTAGAATACCAGGTGGCCTTATTTTTAAAAATAAGTAAATAAAGAATTCAAAAAGTTATATTTTTAAAAACAAGATGAAGAACAAATAAGGCGTGTTGTCATTATTCCAGATGACGTCTTTTAAATAGAAACAGTACAATCCCACCTCCAAAACTGTGAGTTAATCAACCCTCAACTATGATATCAAAGTAGACACATCCCATATCTCGGTCTACATTTCTGGCATAGGTCATTTCAGACACGCTTAGTAGTTTCATGCAAAATTGGATAGTCAGGGAAATTAAAAGAAATATCTATTATGTTTTCAGCCTCAAGTTGATAGGCAACTTTCAATGAACTAAAAGTTCATTTGGAAGAAACCTCCATGTAATTGAAAGGTTAATCCAGCCATTAAAAGTCTATTTTCTGGGTGAGGGGACCCACTTGTTGGGGTGAGAGGGTTAATCATTTTTAAATTGTAGATATAGACTCTTTCTTGGAAAAAAACTGAATTTTTCTCATGTTTTTTATGAATGTAGACATTTATAATAATGTTAATTACTGAACCAGTTCTCTTTTGATGTTTTACATTTCCTTAATTTCTATCAAAATATTTAAAACATCTTTAGTTCTTTTTCTATTTCCCCCTGACAGATTCATTCCTACCAGCCTATTTACTAAATCTTATCACTTTTCTAGTAAAACTGTTCTAACTTTTCTTAAAAATGAGGGCCATCAACTTTATCATACATAATGCTTAAATTGAAGTACATAGGAAATTAATTTTTTTTAAAAGATTTTATTGGGGAAGGGGAACAGGGCTTTATTGGGGAACAGTGTGTACTTCCAGGCCTGTTTTCCAAGTCAAGTTGTTGTCCTTTCAATCTTAGTTGTGGAGGGTGCCGTTCAGCTTCAAGTTGTTGTCCTTTCAGTCTTAGTTGTGTCGAGCGCAGCTCAGCTCCAGGTTCAGTTGCCGTTTCTAGTTGCAGGGGGCGCAGCCCACCATCCCTTGCGGGAGTCGAACTGGCAACCTTGTGGTTGAGAGAATGCACTCCAACCAACTGAGCCATCCGGGAGCTCAGCGGCAGCTCAGCTCAAGGTGCCATGTTCAATCTTAGTTGCAGGGGGCGGAGCCCACCATCCCTTGAGGGAGTCGAGGAATCGAACTGGCAACCTTGTGGTTGAGAGCCCACTGGCCCATGTGGGAATTGAACCGGCAGCCTTCGGAGTTAGGAGCATGGAGCTCTAACCGCCTGAGCCACCAGGCCGGCCCCATAGGAAATTAATTTTAATGCATACCAAATCTCCTATTCTCTTTTTTTATTTCTTTAGAGCAAAACCCAAATCATCTTTAACCTGCTATTACTTTATTAATGCTTTCAAGCTTGTTATCTTAGAGCCCCTTAAGACAAAGTTTTTTTCATTAGTGTCATTCCCATAAAGATGGTCCTGTGCACAGTTTACTGTGGGCCCAAGTACAGGCTCAGAGCCTCTCCTTAATTCCCTCACAATGACTGCTATTGACAAGATTTCAGTCAAGTTTCAAGGAAAGGTGAAGGTAAAGTCCATAGAGAGTAATTCTTTGTCTTAATTCATATTGGCTTTTTCTCCCCAGTGATGTGTTTTTTAACTTTTAATTTAGATTCGGTTGTATAACCAAGATATATCTCCCCTTGTTAGTGTAGTTCCCTCCTTTCTCAATTTACACGGTAAACACTGAAAATGTCTTTTAATTGACCCCTTAAATCCATCCTCTATGTTGTAGACACAGTTATCTTTTGAAAATGAAAACATTATAACTCATCCCTATGAAAACCTGTTCCATGTGCCAAAAACATTAAATAAAACATCCCCGTAAGAAATGAGTGAACTGTGTCATCAGCATGTTTCTTCACAGCTTGAGGGGAAAACCCCCTGGTAATGTCTAAAATCAGAACTTTTGTTCTTTCAGATCTCTGATACAGTTTTAAGCTTTCATGTTCATTGTGGGCTAGTGAAACATGTCATTTTAATTTTAGACAAATTTGTATTTCTGTTGTTTTCTTCTTTATGTATTTTTTTTCTTCTGACCTAATGACTGCACACCTGGCATCTCAGATCATTCTTCTACACACTTCCTGTGTTAAAAAAAGTAATTGTCTATGATGCCTTTATGAAACTGTGAAATAAAAGTATAATCACTCTTATTTCATAAGTATTCTGTTTCCCAAATTTATCACTCCCTCAAATCCATACCATCCCTGAAACTTGCACTGTTCTCCATTTTTTCATTGACTTGCTGATTTACTTGCTAATATGTTAGTAAATTTTGACACATGCTTGACATAATTTTTTTAAGGAGATTTTACACATGGCCTTCCATACTTATAAAGTCACACCCAAATAATACACCATGAAATGCAAAGGCCTCTATGTCCTACTCTTATTTTGGGGGTGCCAAATATTGTATACACAGTTTTAAAGAGATGTTACCTATGTATTACTTTTCAAAGTTGAATTGAATCATGGTAGCAATGTGTAGTATAACGTTTGCTCAAAAGATGGCATTAATCAAATGAATGCTAGTATCACCATGTGACAAGCAGGACAGTTAAAGAAAACAGTGGAAGCATTGTTGTCATTCAATAAGTGCAAGACCAATTTGAAGTGGTATTTGACATTTGAGAACACTGTGGAAGTACAATGACAATGGAGGCATGAGTAGCAACAGAACCTCCAACACGCCTAACAATTGCATGCATTTGTGATAAATTTGAGACTCATAGTACTGTGTGTGATGTGCACAAGGGAAGATCTGGGAGACCTTGCACAGCCACAAGTCCTGCCTCATCTACTATGGTGTTGGAACAGTTTACACTCTTGCTACAGAACTTTACCAATGTTTGGCATAATCCGAAGTGTCTGGATGCTGATAGTAACCACTTCGAGCACCTCTTGTAATTACAGAAGTCAAACGTGACTTGTATTCATCTTTAGTTATCGGTATATATTGAGTATTATAATTTTAATACAGTTTTTTTCTTTCTTAAAATGTGTATATATTTTTTTGGCACCATCTTTATATGGCCATGCCCCACTCCTCATATTCTGTGCCTGTGATTCTCAATCTAGGTAAAAGACTAATTTTCCCCTAAATTTATTATATACTAATAATCTTGTAAAATACAATGAAAATAAATTGTTTCAAAAACAAAATGCAAAAGGTCTATAATAAGACTTTTTCTCATTATAATATTAGATTAACATACATAAAATTATTGAATTATAAAAATATTTAAATGTTTACTTTCAGTTTGTATACTTCTCTTGTCACAGATAAATAGCAAATGTTTCCTAAATCTTGTCCTGTTCTTTGGCCCACACTTTGCATGGCATATGAGATCTGATAATTAAGTTTGCAAATGATGTTGCTAATCTTTTTTGATATCAGAGGGATTATTCATTATGAGTTTTTACCAACTGAACAAACAGTTAACCAAGTTTACTACTTGGAAGTGCTGAAAAGGCTGCGTGAAAAAGTTAGATGACCTGAACTTTTTGCCAACAATTCATGGCTCTTGCATCATAACAATGCACCAGCTCACACGGCACTGTCTGTGAGGGAGTTTTTAGCCAGTAAACAAATAACTGTAGTGGGACATCTTCCCAACTCACCTGATCTGGCCACCAATGACTTCTTTCTTTAACCAAAGATAAAGGAAATATTTTACCCAAAAAGAAAGGAAGACATTTTTATGACATTCAGGACGTCAAGGGTAATACGATGACAGCTCTGATGGCCATTCCAGAAAAAAAGTTCCAAAATTTCTTGGAAGGGTGAACGAGTTGCTGGCATTGGTGCATAACTTCCCAAGGGTAGTACTTTGAAGGTGACAATAGTGATATTCAGCAATGAGGTATGTAGCACTTTTTCTAGGTTGAGTTCACAAACTTAATTGTCAAATCTCTATGCTCTCAGCTTCAAATACTGAGAATCCCCACAACATTCAGAACTATCTTTGTGCCTTTACTTCTTCAATTTGGAGTCTCCCCATTAGTGGGCCTGCTGTATTGATCATCTTTCAACTCTTAATTTAAGTGGAATATCTAAAGGCTTTTTTGTAATCCAGCAGAAGGAACTGGTGATCCCTTCCCTTATGCCTTCAACAAGACAAAATATTTGCTTCTGACTAGCAATCACAGCATTGTATTCTAACTATTTGTCCATATGGCTATCTCCACCACTGTAGCGTAATACTCAAACTTTTTGTTATTGCTCTCAAATAAGTCTCTTTACTATGGATACATCTCAATTCCAGGCCTGTTTTATCTCTCCATTCTGAATCTTAACAGGCATTTCAAATTAAACATCCCAAACCAAATTCTTAGTTTGCCCTCCAAATCTGTTCCTTCCATAGTCTTATCTATCTTAGTTAATTATAATTCCAAATAGAATTCAGCCTTCTCCAGACAAAAACTTGGATTCATTCCTGGCTTCTTGTTTTTCTAACATGACAGATGGAATCTACTATCACGTTCTACTAGTTCTATTTTTAAAAAACACTTTCATGTCTCATTTTACCACCTCCACCTCAAGCACTATGGTTTACTACAATCATTGTCTTCTCAACTTATTACAGTAGGCTTGAAATTAGTCCTGTTACTTTTATCTTTGTCTCTGTCTCCAAATCTAGTGTCACAGAAGCATAATATAGAGTGGGGAAAGATTTGACTTGGGACCAGAGAAGTTAGCTTGAGCCATTTAGGAATTCAAGAATTATTCTGACCAAAAACTAGAGTCATGGGGAAAAGCCCATTCAAATATAAAACATTGAAAATATGTTTATATTACACACCTCTGCTAGGAACTAAAAGGTCCCTATTTGAATCTTTTCATTTTGATAGAGGTCCTGTGGCCTTTTACCATGTGGTGAAACCTTGACTTATCATTTATTGCTCCAAACAGTTCATTAAAATTCCACCTTTCCTTCTAGACTCTAGTGCCCTGCCTCTAGATAAGCTGTCTGAGCATGTCATAAAAAAGGTGATGGACTATTAATAGTGAAAGAGCTGGCCCCAAAACCTTGTTCATGGGTAAGAGTATAGCCTTGACAAGTGATCATGGAACCATCTGTTAACTTGAAAATAGAAACTTCCACTAAGAAATCTACACAATCTGTTCAATTACCCCATCCAAAGGAAGGTGTTGTTGACTGGACATCAGTATAAATTCTGCATTCTAATAACTTCCTGCTCTCTAACAGGTTCAAATATATCTCCATTAAAGTAATTAGATAATTTAAAAATGTATATTAAAAAGTAATGGAAAAACAAAAAATGATAATGATAATAATAAACCAAAATAATAAACACATAGTTTAGCTGGCATCCAATCGCTGTTTTCTTTCATTGCCTTGGCTCTGCCAATCAAAATTATGCCCAACCCCCTTTTAGGAAGATTAGAAATGTTATCTTCCTAATTGCTCAGAATATTAATTTTTCCACTGAATACACACGACTGCCAAGACACACATATACACAGTCTCAGAGAAGTATGAATGCTATTCCAACACCATCCTCATTTTGACAGGAGATATCTCATATGTTATTATTTTCTCTAAATATCTCTAAAGATGCACAAACACCCAATCACTGTGAAATCTGAAGCCTTTACCTGCCTCCTTCACCTCTGGTGAGAGACAAGGGAAGAGAGAAAGCATTTTAATACGAACACAACCAAGTGATGCAGAGATGTCAAAGAGGGAATTAAGACAACATCACTTAATTTGACAATAAATTTATTTTAGTCAGCATTTATTGAGAAACATCACATTCAGGCAGGACCAGTTACATAATTTGTGAGGCCAAAATAAAAATGCCAGCACAAAATGAATCCATTGTTCAATAGTTATTAAGACTTTCAAGATGGTAACAACTGCACAGATCAAATACCCATGAAGCTGGCCCTGAATCCAGGTTAGGCTCTTGGTTATGGACACAAATACAAACACCTAAATCCTGCTTTCAAGGAATTA
Organism: Rhinolophus ferrumequinum; assembly: GCF_004115265.2. Lineage (NCBI taxonomy): Eukaryota > Metazoa > Chordata > Mammalia > Chiroptera > Rhinolophidae > Rhinolophus > Rhinolophus ferrumequinum. The sequence goes on from NC_046305.1 coordinate 29,551,593, forward strand.
AGACCAAAGAAAGAAGATCAAAAGCCTAAATAACTACTGTTTAGAGTAAGAAAAGATAAGTGTATTTAGGGAGATCTGGGGAGTACATGAGAGATTTTAATTGGGCAATCCAGGGAACATCCCATGAGAAATAGGTGTCTGAATTGGAGTTTGAAGGATCAAAATAGTGATAAACATGTAGCCAAAACAGAAAAGACATTGCTGGAAAGTGGGGGGAGGAGGGGAAGGGAAGGGGCAGATTTCCAAAGGAGTCAGAATCTCTGCCAGAACAAGTTATTTTAACAAAATCATGTTTTTGTGTTTTTTTTTGGTTTGAACCATGTTTAAGAAGAAGCAGACAAGAATATTATGTATAAGGTAAAACAAATGTCATCAGAGTTGGTTTAGACTTGTTTTCCATTTCTTCAAGAATCTGTTTTTGATCCATGATTTCTAACTCCTAGGGTCTTGGGTGTTGGCTTCTGTGGGAAAGGTAGTGCTGGTACATGGGGAGAGCAGATGTTCCAATTTGAGCTGTGGGAGAAGAAAAGGATCTTGATCTCAAAGAAAGGAAATCAGAGAGAAAGGGGGAAGAAAAAAAGAGGTAGAAAAAAAAAGAATGAGTTGATAGGAAGTTGAAAAAATAGAACAAGAAAAGTCTTACCTCTGCTTTTTAAACCATGAGTCAGCCACAACTAAGATGACCAAGGTAAGGGTTACAGTGAAACAGATCAATATGGGAAGGATGGAGTATCCACCTGGTTGGGGATAAAATAAGGATGTCAATCTATAAAGTACTCTCTAATCTACCTCTGTTAATGCTTCTTAGATGACAGGGGTGGGGCCTTCCAAGAGTTTTTTTCTTCTGTATTTTCTAAAGCTCTCATTTCAATTCCTCTTGAGTCTATGTCCCTGATATTTCCCCTCCTTCTCTCTTTCACCAAATCACTAGATCATTCTTTCTTTTCTCTTTAGTACTTCTAATCCTCTACTTCTGTTTTCTCAAATATTTAATTGTCATTCTTCATCCTTCTTTATTTGGATTTCCCCATTTTTATCCTCTTGTGCATAGCATTCATATCCATTTCTCCAGCTCCTCACTCATTAGCTCTAATACTATGGAAAGAATATCATTTTCCAGCTGGGCTTCAGTTCTTCCTCACCCCAGTGGATGATTATATCATGGCCTCCTAGACTGCTGTGTTTCACTCGACAAGCCAAGCCAGCTGCCTCCCGAGCTGCCACATCCAGGGTTACTCGGAGATACCATGTCCCATCAGCATTGGGTAGGATGTCACCTTGCTGAGTGCCTGGCTGCTCCTGCTCACCCTGTGTCCACATAACCCACACAGGCTTGGGATGAAAACCAGTGACATGACACACCAGCAACAGACGGCCAGGACCAGGACTGGGGCCTTTGGACACCCAAGCCTCTGGCTTCACTGTAGAGGAGAAGATGAGAAGAAATGGAGTTAAGGAGGGCACCCTATAGCCTCTTATGTGCTTCAAAGTGATGATAAAGAGTGAACAACTTAAATACAAGAGTTAAAGCTCTAGGGATATGAGGGGAGAGAAAGTTGGGCTCACCTTGTCTTTCCAGTTCTGACTTCCCTGCTTCAAGGAGGCCTGCCAGAAATCGAGGACAGGTATCACTGAGAAGGTGCTGTACAATTTCTTTAATAACTCGGTAGTGATTGAGTACCTTACAAACATTCTGAGCCTGACTCCCTGCTCCTGGAGATGGCTTCCAGTAATTTCCTTGGAAACTCAGGAAATCTGATCCTTGATATGCCCCATTTAAGAAGCTTTCTGAGGCCTTCCCAGCATACATTCTACAGCTGAATGATATCTGGAGCTCAAAGGGATCTGGGGATGGACAAGGAAAAGAGAATCAATATGGAAAGAATTACAGGGAGGGAAAAGTAAAGAGTCTAGAAAGTTAAAAGATTTATGGGAAAAATTTTTCTCGAGAATCACATGGGACACTAGAGTTGGGATGGGAAAGGGGGAGGAAATTTGTGGGAAGAAAATGTGAAGATAATAAAGATAATTAATGTGAAGTGGCTAGATGGGAAGACTGTTAGAACGATAGGAAATAAATCAAACAAAGTTCACTTGGGAGAGGTTAGGTACAGGCTAGGCCACATGAACGCTCAGGCCAGCAAGAAAGGAGGTTAGATCCTGGATGAGAAAGGCTGAGTTTGAGGCCGGGGTTAGTAGGAAGAAGATCAGGGAAATATATGTATATACAAGGCCTGACAATTAAGTTCGCGAACTTGTTGCACCGATGTTGCTAACTTTTTTTTGATATCAGAGGGATTATTCATCATGAATTTGTACCAACTGGACAAACAGTTAGCCAAGTTTACTATTTGGAAGTGCTGAAAAGGCTGCACGAAAAAGTTAGATGACCTGAACTCTTTGCCAACAATTCATGGTTCTTGCATCATGACAATGCACCAGCTCACACGGCACTGTTTGTGAGGGAGTTTTTAGCCAGTCAACAAATAACTGTATTGGAACTCTCTCCCAACTCACCTGATCTGGCCCCCAATGACTTCTTTCTTTACCTGAAAATAAAGGAAATTTTGAAGGGAAGACATTTTGATGACATTCAGGACATCAAGGGTAATATGACGACAGCTCTGATGGTCATTCCAGAAAAAGAGTTTTAAAATTGCTTTGAAGAGTGGACTAGGTGCTGGCATTAGTGCATAGCTTCCCAGTGGGGAGTACTTCGAAGGTGACTGTAGTGATATTCAGCAATGAGGTAAGTAGCTTTTTTTCCAGGATGAGTTGGTGAACTTAATTGTCCAACCTTCGTATATTGGAAAGGAAACTATTCCAAGGAGCCAGAACATGAGGGTATATTCAGGGCTGTGAAGAGATATGTACATGTAGGCCCTTCTGTGTGTATAGGGGGGTGGGAGAGATAAAATGGGAATGGTGGTGAAATGTGAAGCAGAGGAGAGAGAGTGAGCCAAGGGAGACAGGGAAGTTGGATGATGGTCAGAGTCTATACACCATCTTCCCCTTTGGAAGATGGTTGGAGACCTCAGACAAATATCACCTTGGGAAAACAAACTCACATTCAAACTGAAACTGACTGGCAAAGGCCTGCACTTTTCGGGGAAAACCATGGAAGTACAACTGCAATAACATTTGGAGGTTCTTCAACTCCTCCTTGCTAAAGCTACCCTGGGACCAGGGCCTCAGAAAGCGGATGGTGCCCAAGACACTGTTCCAGCGATGAGTCTGCAGCTCGCCCAGCCAGCCTGAGGCCTGAATGTGTGCCCAGCTGTGGTTGGCAAAGGAGGAGATCTGGAGCATGTGGAAGGAGTAGGGCTCTTTTGCTCCTGGATGATGGGGTCCTAGAACCTGAGGAGCTGAGAGAAAGAGATACAGCAAGTGAGAGAATGTGAAAAAATAGAAGAAGGGCCCACATAGGAGAAGAAAGCTATAATTATACAGTTTGCACATATATTCCATATCACCTTTCCCCTGAGCCAGCTTCTATTTTCCAAAATCAGAGAGAGAAACAGACTTGGGCAAGGATACTTTGCCTGGCATTAGCTTGGCATGCAGAGTCTGAGGGCACCCGGTAGGAGATTACTCCCTGCCCCCAGGTCCTTCCCAGAACTTCTTTTCCACACTTCTTTCCCCTATGTCTACCCACAGGTATTTTTCCACCTAGGTTCTTACCCACTGTGCTTGCCCTAGGGCAGAGAAGTTCCTTGAAGAGCAGGAGCAGCAAGAGCAGCATTGAAGCTCTGTTAAGCAAAGGATGCCTCAGCCAGACGTTTGCCTTAGAACTCAGATATCAGCTCCCCTCCAAACCTTCTCACACCCTTATCTAACTTCCCTTGCCACACAAACTGACAAACCTCTCCCTCTGCTCACTTCCCTGTCAGAGAAACCCTACTGCCTCCCTCAGCCACAGGCCTCCCACAGGGTTTCTCATTTCCCCTCCATCTCTCCCACTATCTGGCTTGCAGAGTTTCTTCCTGTTCTCATCTGCTTCCTGACCTCCCCTATTGCACCAACAATATAAAGGGAATCCTGGCTCATGATAAAGGCTGCCTTATGACAAAGTCTGTGCTCTGGTTGGAAAATTTAGTACCTCTTCGCCTTAGAAAAATCACGTTCACACTTGGGTTCTTAATGTCCTTTTCTGTGAAAAGAAGTCATGGAAGGTCCTCAGTGGTGCCCAGTGGCCCTTCCAGAAGTCTCCTCATTCCTTATCTCTCTGTGGTCTTCTCCTTCTCCTATCTGTTTCCCAACCTCCCTTTCTCCTTTTTCTTGGGCTTCCCTGTATTTCTCTATTTACCCATTATTTTTTTCTCCGGAGTCTACTTTCATTCTTTTCATTGCCTTTCCTGTTCTGCCATCTCCTCAGTCTCCCTTCTGTCTCTTAATTCTGCTCTTCACAAAGTCATTACCAGAAGACATTAAGAACTTTGAATGTAGCTGTATAATCATCAGGCAGTTATCCATAATCCATACTAGAAAGGAGCAGCAATACAGATTATCAGATAATCTAAGGAAAATGACCTTTTGGTCAGTTTCCCCAGTCAGATCAATTGTCTCTGTTAAAGGAATCCATGAGTGGGCTTGACTTAGAAGTGGTGTGCTGGGAGGCAGATAGGTTTTCACTCATGTTGTATGAGCAGGTCTATAAGGGATATGCAGAGACCTTGGATCCCCACACTACCCCAAACGAGTTTAGTGTGTCTACAGGTTGGTGGGCAAGCTTCACTCTGGGTATGAAAGGCAGTCATGCAGGCTTCCTTTCACAGCTCATGGCCTGGGAGTACTGGTGCCCTGTTGGTGGTGTCTGACTAGAAAGTACTTTCATTGGAGGAGGGGAAGTGACTTCTGGGGAATGGAGTGTTCATGAGAGAATTAGTTAATATGTTGAGTCTTTATTTTTGTTCCTTTCATTGATGCTTGCTGTGGCAGCTTGAATGCAGTTGAAATACTATTCATTTGTTTGGTTTTCATTCAACTTACATTTTAGTTAGAGCCCACCTGGTGCCAAAAGATTTATCAGACAATAAAATTTCAGAGATAAAAGTCCTTTGGAGATAACAAAACAAAACCCAACCTAAAACCTCTACTTTTAAAATGTAAAAGACTCACAGAATAGTGCTCAGAGTAATTAAAAACTGTTTACCCTCAGATTCATCCTGGTATTGTTTCTGAATTATAAGAATAAAGAAAAATCTTACAAAGTTCCAGATAAAATAGTAGCTGCTTACAAAGAAGAGAATGACACTGGCTTCAAATATCTCATTTTCAATGCAGGGGGAAATATTTTAGAATTCTGACGTAATGAGACAATCCTAAAATATTTTATTCAAGCAAATTATCATATTCTGATGATGACAAAATTAATCCATATTTGAATACTCAAAATATCAAATAATATGCCACATAACTCCCTTTATAAAACAAATTATCTGAGCAAAACCAAAAATTAATCTGAAAGAACTCAATAAATGATGCAAGAAATACTGGTATAAAATTATTTTTATAAATTAATGGGACTACATCAAACTAAAAAGTTTCTGCCCAGAAAAAGAAACAATCAACAAAACAAAAAGGCAAACAACCAAAGGGAAGAAGATATTTGTAAACAATACCTCCAATTAAGGGCTCACATCCAAAATATATAAAGAGCGCATAAAGCTCAACAACAAAAAACAAACAAGCCAATTAAAAAATAAGAAGACTTGAACAAATACTTTTCCCAAGAAAACATACAAATGGCCAACAGACATATGAAAAGATGCTCTACGTCATTAGATATTAGAGAAATGCAAATCAAAACCACAATGTGATAGCACCTCACACCTTTTAGAATGGCTATTATCAACAAGACAAATAATGACAAGTTTTGGAGAGGCTGTGGAGAAAAGGAAACCCTCATACACTGTTGGTGGGAATGTAATTGGTACAGCTGCTATGGAAGATAGTGTAGCTGTTCCTCAAGAAATTAAGACTAGAATTACCATATAACCCAGCAATCCCTCTCCTGGGTATTTACTCAAAAATCTGAAAACATTTATCCGTAAAGACATAGGTATGCTGGTGTTCGTTGCAGCATTAATTATGTTGGCCAAGACATGGAAACAACCAAAGTGTCCTTCCATAGATGATTGGATAAAGAAGATGTGGTATACAAACACAATGGAATACTATTCTGCCATAAGAAAAGATGAAATAGTGCCATTTGCAACAACATAGATGGATCTTGAGAGTGTTATGCTAAGTGAAATAAGTCAGAAAAAGTCAAGAACCATATGACTTCACTGATGTATGGGATATAAAACTGAAAGCAACAAAGGAAAAAGACAAACAAAGAAACAAAAACTCACAGACACAGACAACAGTTTAGTGCTTACTAGAGGGTAAGAGGGTGAGGAGTGGTAGAAGAAAGTAAAGGGGGTCAAATATATGGTGATGGAAGGAGAACTGACTCTGATGATTAGCACAAAATGTGACATATTGACGATGTATTATAGAAATATACACTTGAAACCTATGTAATTTTACTAACCACTGTCACCCTATAAATTTAATTAAAAAAAAAGTAAAAAAAATCCACAGCCCAAAATACATGTAGAAAATAAATAATACAAATATAAGAGAATATTTGCAAATACTATAAATATAAATGAAAACATATAAAATGTGATACTAATTAATTAGAGAATGATTTATTAACAGTGGTTTTATTGATTTTTGAGGCTGCAAGAGTATTTGGTCATATGACAGTAACCCCAAAATTTCTCTCTTTGCAGAATGATATGTTTACCTGCAAAGATATTCCAGCCTGAAAACAGGTACTGTACTTGCAAGAGAAAGAGATCAAGGACTAAGGCAACTGCATCCCCAGCAACATCTCCTGTGTTCCTGCTAGAAACTAAAAGATGAACTAAATCATGTGCATAGAAAGGTGAAAGGGGTCAGACGTGTATTTTGAGTAGTAGCCTCATGGTTCTACAGAAAGTTCAAATACGTTTGACATGTATTTGTTAAATTTTATCTGAAAAAATGTGTAAGATCCTACATATATTTGCTAAAGAGAATTAAGGGAGTATTTGCTTTACCACATGGTATAACATACTAGAAAGTTAGTATTAAATCAAGTGGGAAATACATAGAAACTTACACGACAGAAGTGGGAATTGGAGCTTAGGAACCAAAGGAAAGGAAAGAGACAAAGTAGAAGTTTGTAGGCCTTGATTATGTTTGCCATACTGAAGAATTGTCTTGCTTTTCAAGTAAGTGAAGTGTTTTAAACATGAGTGATGTGGTTAAAATGGCATTTAGGAAAATTCCCTAAACTACAATGACATTCACTGGAGAATGTATCAGAGAGTGATGAGACCAATATGGCAGATAACTTTAGTGACCTGGACAAAGGTAGTAGCAGTGAGAATGGATAGTAGAAATAACAAAAATAGCATGGATGTAATCAGGATTAATCAAACAAACTGTGACAAGAAGGAGATAAAGTATTTTGGAAGAATGGTATTGAGATGCACAGTTCAATTTTGGTAATGTTGAGATAGAGGCTCCAGCTGGAGGTGTTTGGATGGTTCATGGCATATGGGTTGTTACAAATAGGTGTTATGGACTATACAGAACCTGCCAAGCTCATGGTGCCATAGAAAGAAATGTAGACGTCTGTAAATCTGTCCCTCTCTTTCAAATAATATCTTATGTTAAAATTAAAAAATATTATCTATGTCTTAGAAAATGCTCAAGTGTCTTGAGTTTATTCATTTATTCATTCTTTCTCTTATTCATTACATAAATTGTTATTGAGCATCAGCATTTTACTAAGAACTGAACATATAATGGAAGAGCAAATTATTGTAAGACTAGAGAAGGAGGTATAATGTCTTTTTCTTGGTGGAGTTTAGTGTGAATGAAAATACTCATACAGATGAATATATAAATACAACTGTCATAGCACTGAATTTAGAACTACACAATACTATGATAACAAATGATAAGAGGAATGGACCAAGTCAGGGAGATCAGGAAGGAGTCCCAGAAAGTGATGACAGATCTGCATTCTGAGGGAAAATTAGGAGTTAACCTGAAAAAGAGAACAGACTATATGTAAAGACCCAGTAAATAGAGGATGTATATCTTCTCTGAGGAACTGAAAAGGGCCACAATTCACATGTATTTCATAACACAAAACTTCTCAAATATCATTTTTCTATGAAAAAATGGACAAAACATATTTTAGAATATGATTATGCACTGAACTTCATAAAATACTCAGTAAAAGTTATAGCATGTATATATATATATATATGTATATATATATATATATATACATATATATATATATATATGTAACGTATTCAGGAGGCTAATTATCTGATAATAATAATATAGTCCACTCATGGTAGCCTACAGCATCTGTAAATCTCAAACCCAGTAATAGATGTGTCAGAGCTCATTAATCTATCAATTCACTGAGGTACCAGGTTTCTATGTGTTGGTCAGCTAACACTTTCAGAATAACAGCCTCTTTTAGGTAACCTCTGGGTAAAATGGAGTCTTTCTCCTCCACCCCCACCATGTTATGCAGATGTAAGCTAAAGCTTGAACACTTTATTCCACTACATCACCACCCAATAGGCCTCCAAGTCCTCTTTAAACATCCAGCTAAACCTTTGTTGAAGTTTTTTGGTTCTGTGCATGAAACTAAGCCCTTAGTCAAGTAGAGATGTTTACAATGTTACGAGGAATGATGTTGTACCTTGGTTCTTTGTCTTCTTGAAGGAAAGAATTTAGTCAAGAGACAAGATATTTTTTTGTGCAGCAATAGGACAGCAAGAAGTTTATTATTAAAAGTGAGTACACTGCGAGACATGGGGTAGGCTGACCTAAGTGAGGGAAGCAGCCTCCTTACGTTGTTTGAAGGTTTTTATCTCTGTGGGTAGACTTGTCTCTCCCTTTCCCTTCTCTTATCTCTCCTTCTCCCCCTGAGGTGCCTAGTGCTCCATTCTCTGGCATTTAACAATGCATTTATTTGATTTAGGGGCATGTGTAAACATACTCCTTTGGGGTATGTGTAATTTTTCAATCCTCCTGGGCTAGTAAGGTATATGTGGTCCTGATATAGGATGTGTACTCTGATAAGCAGGATGTCTTCCTCCCATCTGCGGCTTGTAACAACATATCTCTTTAATCTAGAGGTATGTGTAAACCTGGAATCCTGGACAGCTTCAAGGGGACCTTGACCCAAGTAGGAGCTGCAGCAAAGAGATTTCTAACCTAAGTATCTCCTTCTCCTGTTCATTTCTATCTATCTACCTACCCTATCAACAATGCATCCTAAGACCATGCAGACAAAGGGGTGCTGTAGTAATTCTGATCCCCTATTTCTCTGGTGTGGGAAACTTCCAGAATGTTAGAGTGAGGTGTTTAGCTAATCCTTTCCCCCAAACAATGATAATACTGGACAATATTTTCAAAGACAACCATATCAAGACTCTGCAAATAGATCAAAGACATACAACAAATTGAGAAGTGTTTATTCTAGAAAAACTACTGAACCTGGGATAAGCACAGCTGTGGTTCTAATTGAAGCTGTTCCCATTTCCTCCCCATGCCCAGTATTCTCAGTGCAATTCTACCAGGGCAGGGAAGGCCATGAAAATCAGAAGCTTTCCTGCTAGAGATGGCTAACTCAATTTAGAAAGGAGTAGGGAAAAACCCAAACCCAAGGGCAATACTGTCAAAAACAATAGCAAATTCAAAGGCAAACAGATGGAAAAGGTTAACTTCCCAGCTAGCCTGAGAATATAACACTGGATAAGGTAGGCAACATACCTGTAGACTAGCAAGAAAATTTAGAGGAAGATCCTGTGAAAGATAGTCATAGTGGGCCATGATAATCTCCCACATGTCCCTGGTACTCCAGAAGGATACATACATGTGCAGGGTTCTATGCATGCTCCAGAGATCAGAAATGACCAACTGCATCTTCCAGTAGGTCCCTGAATGAATAGGAGGCTTGTGCACATGCTGTCAAGAGACACAATCAAGTAGAAGAGAAAGTAAAAGTCAGGGTCAACTTGCAAATTTCCTGAACTTTGAATGCATGCCCCAACCCAAACAAAGATCCATTGGTAAAGGGTAGAAAATGTACAGGCTCAGGGTTTGAACACAGCTTACTAAGCTATGCTGACACAACAGTGGTCCCCAAGAAAACAGTCTTAAAAAAACAAACAACCAAGATTACATCACAGAATGGTGGCATGAGAAGTGCTTCTTGAAATCTCCCCTGGAAATTACAACAAATTGAATAGCTATAATTCAACAAAAGATAACCTAAGCAACACACAAGCATGTCTGAGAGATCTGCGCATCAAATCATCTGAAGGTGAGCAAGTCAGGCTAGCAGAGGAGGAGGGAAGAGGAAAGAGGAGGAGGGAAGAGGAAAGTGCAGAGACACAGGCTGTGGGCCACAGGACGCATTCTGGAGCTCACTGCAGGCTTGGGAGAAGGAAGAATTTAGGCTGCATGTGCACTTCCTGTGGCCCACAGTCCTGCCTGAGGGACCAATATATAATACAGTTGAAGCTAGCATTTCGGGCAGAGACCTAGGAGCAAAGACTGAATACAGAAGGGTGAAAACTGTGGTTTAAGCCCTCACTGCCAGGCAGAAAACAGAAAACTAAGATACAGAACCTGGCTGACTCCCCACACCTTACCATCCCAGAGCTCGCCCCACCAGCCCAGTGTTAAAAGTGGGCTCCAGAAGAAATGATAGCAGTGTAAGATTAAAGAACAGGTTATCTACAACCCTGAGAACTGGAGTGCCAGTCCCGCAGCTGCAGATGCACAGCGTGACTAACTCCAGCGACAAGAAAAGAGCTGTAGGGAGGAGACACCTGTGGGCTGGTAGTCGCCATTCCTCAGAGTCACAAACACACCAAGGCACCTCTCACAGCCCACCCAGCCACCAGCTTTTGGGGCAGATCCCTGTGGGGGCAACCAGAGTTGCTGAGACACATAGGCTCTGCAAGGGCAACATTGGGATTTCAGAAGTTCAAAACTCTTGTAGCCCTCCACATCCTCACACAGAAGTGGTGCCCTGAGACACAGGTGACCTGCTCACAGAGAAGAAGCCCACCTTCAGGAGCCCCCCGATCCCCATATCAAGAGAGAAGCTGGAACAATGCAAGAGAAAATAAAATTCTACAGTGTGAGAGAAAATAGAAGGCTGCAGTGGGAGAGAAAATAAAACATTCCAGCAACACTTAGTGGAAAGCAGAGGAAAGACCTCTTCATTCAATCAGCTGCAGAACCTACTCCTATAAATGCCCAAGAAGAGAAAAAACAATTTATTAATTGCTATGAATAACCAAGGTAATAAGACAGCTCAAAAAGAAAATGAAACCTCTCCAGAAAATGAACTTAAAGACATGGAAATATGTGACTTAAATGACAGGAAATTCAAGATAGCAGTTCTGGAAAAACTCAACAAGATACAAGAAAACATAGATAGGCAGTTTAATGAACTCAGAAAGACAATCAAAGAAAAAAATGAATATTTAACCAAAGAGATTGAAATTTTTAAAAAGAACCAAATGGAAATTCTAGAGATGCTGAAGTCAATAAAATAAATGAAGAATGAAATAGCCAGCTTAGGTAATAGAGCTAACCAGATGGAGACAATAATTAGTGATTCAAAGAAATCTGGAAATGACACACATGGAAGAATAGAGTGATTTGAGAGTTAAAAGAAATGAAAGAACTCTACAAGAACTTTCTGATTCCATCAGAAAGAGCAATATAAGAATAATGGGTATACCAGAAGGAGAAGAAAGGGAGAAGGCAACAGAGAGTCTATTCAAACAAATAGTTGACAAGACTTTCCCAAACTTGTGGAAAGAACTGGATCCTCAAATCCAAGAAGCAAACAGAACACCTCATTACCTCAATCCCAACAGGCCTTCTCCAAGGCATATATTGCAACTGTCAAAAATTAATGACAAAGAAAAAATTCTCAAGGCAGCCAGGGGAAACAAAGCAGTAATCTATAAGGGAAAGCCCATTGGACCATCATCAAACTTTTCAGACAAAACTCTACAAGCCAGAAGAGAGTGGAACCAAATATTCAAACTATTGAAAGAGAGAAATTATCAGCCAAGAATAACATATCCAGCAAAAACAAACTTTAGATATGAAGAAGGGATAAGGACTTTTCTAGACATATAGAAGCTGGGAGAAATTTCTAACACATGACCTGAATTACAGGAAATACTGAAGGAGGCTATTTAACCTGAAACAAACAAACAAAAAAAACCCCAAAAGAATACAAAACCATGAGCAATATTATGAACAGAGAGACAGAAGCAGGAAATGACAACCTCTACACAAAATAAGGTAATATACATTTAAACATAACATAAAGGGTAAATAAGATAAAAACATTTTTAAAAAAAAGGAAACAAGAAGAAAAAGACAACTTGCTACTGCTACTCAGAAATCACCTCACAGCATAAGTAGAGATAACTTGTGACAAAAAAACATTAAAGGGGAGAGAGTGAAGGTCTGAATCTGCAACGGGGAGTGGAAATAAGAAGCATGCTGAAGAAAAAGGACTACTGTATATATGAAACTTTCTTCTACATAAACTTAATGGTAACCACTCAAAAAAAAAAAATTCCAGAACTGAGATATATAACATATAAAAAGAAGAAAGATGGGAAAATCATAGAATACCACCACAGAAGTAACAGGAAGGCAAAGAAACAATGGAGACACCAAGATACCAGAAAACAACACAAAATGGATATAGGAAATCCTCATATATCAATAATCACTCTAAATGTAAATGAAATGAACTCACTAATTAAAAGGCACAGAGTAACAGATTTGATCAAAAAACGAAACCCAACCATATGCTGCCTCCAAGAGACACATCTCAGTTACAAGGACAAATATAGACTCAAAGTGAAAGGGTAGAAATTGGTATCCAAAGCAATTGGTATCCATCCAAGCAAATGGTATCCAGAGCAAATCAGATGTAGCCATATTTATATCAGATGAAAGAGATTTTAGGATAAAAAAGTTAACAAACGACAAAGATGGACATTTCATAATGATAAAAGGGACAATACAAGAAGACATGACACTTACCAATATACATGCCCCCAATCAGGGAGCACCAAAATATACAAAGCAACTGCTAATAGAACTAAAGAGATAAGTTGACCAAAACATAATTATAGTAGGGGACCTAAATACATCATTGGCAGTTATTGATACATCATCCAAACAGAAAATAAATAAGGAAATATATGACCTAAATGACACATTACACCAAATGGACAAAATCGATATTTATAGAGCACTTCATCCTAGAATACCAGACTATACATTCTTTTCTAGTGTATATGGAACATTTTCCAGGATAGACCATGTGTTGGAACATAAAACTAGCCTCATCAAACTTAAGATTTAAATCATACCAAGCATCATCTCTGATCATAAGGCTTTGAAATTGGATATCAACTGCAAAAAGAAAGCAGGAAAAACCACAACAGGCTTTTGAAAAATGACTGGGTCAAAGAAGAAATAAGAGGAGAGAGATCAAAACATACATAGAAACAAATGAGAATGAAAATACATCCTATCAAAATTATTGGGATGTAACGAAAGCAGTAATAATAGTGAAATTTATCATTACAGGTCTATCTCAAAAAGGAGAAAAATCCCAGATAAACAACCTCACATTACACCTTAAAGAACTAGAAAAAAAAAGAACAAAGGGAACCCAAAGTCAGCAGAAGGAAGGAAAAATAAAAATCAGGTCAAAACTACATGAAATAGAGAACAAAAAGACGACAAAAAAAATTAGAGAGCTGGTTCTTTGAAAAGATTAATAAAATTGACAAACTCTTGGCTAGATTCACCAAGATAAAAAAAACAAAAGACACAAATAAACAAATCAGAAATGAAAGAGGGGAAGTTACCATGGATGCCAAAGAAATGCAAAAGAGCATACAAGGATACTATGAAGGACTATATGCTACCAAAGTCAATAACCTAGAAGAAATGAACAACTTCTTAGGAATTTATAGTCTTCCTAGACAGAACCATGGAGAACTGGAAAATCTAGATAGATGAACTAACAATAAGTTTGGTCAAATTGAATCTGTCATCCAAAACCTTCCCAAAAGCAAAAGTCCAGGACCAGATGGTTTTACTAGTGAATTCTACCAAACATTCCAAGAGGATCTAATACCTGTCCTACTCAAACTCTTCCAAAAAATTGAAGAAGAGACAATACTCCCTAACTCATTTTATGAGACCGACATTAACCTGATACCAAAACCTGGTAAGGATAACACACACACACAAAAGAAAATTACAGACCAATATTTCTGATGAATACAAATGCAAAAATCCTAAACAAAATTCTAGCAAATCAAATATAACAATACAATGCATTAAAAAGATTATACATCACAATCAAGTGGGGTTCATTCAGGGGCACAAAGATCATTACCCATATGCAAATCAATCAATGTGATACACCACATAAACAAAATAAAAAAGAAAAATCATATGATTATATCAATAGATGTAGAAAAAACATTTGACAAGATACAACATCCATTTATGATTAAAACACTTAATAAAATGGGTATAGAAGGAAAATTCCTTAATATAATAAAGACTATATATGACAAACCCTCAGCTAATATCATGATTAAGGGTGAAAAACTGAAGCCCTTCTCATTCTATGTTCAGGAACAAGACAGGGTTGTCCCCTATCACCACTGTTATTCAAATAGTATTAAAAGTCCTCGCCAGAGCAATCAGGCAAAAGAGAAAAATATAAAGGCATCAAAATTGGCAATGAAGAAGTTAAATTGTCACTTTTTATAGATGACATGATTCTTTATTTAGAAAACTCTAAAGACTCCACCAAAAAGCTGTTAAAAACAATACACAAATACAGTAAATTTGCTGGCTACAAAATCAATGTATGAAAACCCATTGCATTCTAACATTTCATTGCATTTCATTGCATACTAACAATGAAATCTCAGAAAAAGAAATAAAAAAAAAATTCCTTTTGCAATTGCAACAAAAAGAATAAAATACCTAGGATAAATTTAACCAAGGATGTGAAGGACTTATACACTGAAAACTATAAGATGTTTTGAAAAGAAATTGAAGACACAAAGAAATGGAAAGACATTTCGTGTTCGTGGATTGGAAAACTCAACATAACTAAAACGGCCATATTACCCAAAGCAATATACAGACTTCATGCAATCCTCATCAAGATACCAACAGCACTTTTTCAAGAAATAGAACAAAAAATCATCAGATTTGTATGGAACAACAGAAGACCCTGAATAGCAAAAGCAATCCTAAGGAAAAAAAAAAAAAAGACTAAAGCTGGAGGTATCACGCTCCCTGACTTCAGCTTGTCAGAGCAACAATAATGAAAACAGCATGGTACTGGCAGTAAAACAGACCCACAGACCAGTGGAGTAGAATTGAAAACCCAGAAATAAACCCACATAAATACGGACAGATAATTTTTGACAAAGGAGCCAAAAACACAATGGAGAACAGAAAGCCTCTTCAATAAATATGCTGGGAGAATTGGAAAGCCACGTGCAAAAGAATGAAACTAGACTGCTATCTGTCACCATGTACCAAAATTAACTCAAAATGGATCAAAGACCTAAACATAAGACCTGAAACAATAAATTGCATAGAAGAAAACATAGGTACTAAACTTATGGACCTTGGGTTCAGAGAGGATTTTATGAATTTGACCTCAAAGGCAAGGGAAGTAAAAGCTAAAATAAATGAATGGGACTACATCAAACTAAGAAGCTTCTGCACAGCAAAAGGAACCATTGACAAAACAAAGAGGCAACCAAGTGAATGGGAGAAGATATTTGTAAACAATGCCTCCAATAAGGGGCTAATATCCAAAATATATAAGGAACTCATACAACTTAACAAAAGAAAACAAACAAATAATCCAATTAAAAACTAGGCAGAGAACCTGAATAGACATTTCTCCAAAGAGGACATACAGATGGCTAATTTAATTTTTTAAATATATAATATAGTATAATTATTTCCTCCTCACTTGACAAAATTTCATTAGTTCCTAACCACCATTTTTGACTAAAAATACTTACTCTTTGTGGCCAGGCCTCTTTTAAGAAGAAATTCCCCCTCCTATGCTTTTCTCTGGGGATGGCCCACAGTCATACTCACAGATCCCCTTTTTTAACCTTTTTGTGAAAAGTGAACAATTTACTGGAAACATATTACAGGATGTGCTTTAGACAAATTGACCTTCCTAAGTAAGAAAATGATGAGGGGGAAATCACCTAGAATTGATTTAAATAGTGTTTTTGAATAAATTTGTGTGAATGTAAGGAAATGTTCAATCTGCTGCTATTGAAAACTTTATAATCATCTGATGACCTTCCTGTATTTCCTTCAAAGAAGTCTGATTTACAACTTTAATGATATTAGAATACACAATGCCAACTTAATAAAATGTTAACAGAAGTTATAAAATAACATCAACTTTTATTATATCTATAAACATTCAATAACCAACTAAAGATTTATATAATAAAAATCTCATCTTTTAATTTGACTATGTTGCTCGTTCATCATAGGTGCAGGAAAAAGGTGGAGAGGGTAAGACTATCCTATAAAAATCACACAATTGGGCCTTTTCTAAGTATAATTTATCTACTCAGCAATTATTTAATCTTCCAATTCTGCCTACACAAGCCAACTCCTTCCTATGGTTAATTTCCAGGAGGTTTATATAGTCCAGGTTTTTCCTTCCAAATCATATTTGCTAAAGTTTAGTGACATTTTCTCTCTGAGGTCTCATTCTTTTTCAGAGAGATTTCCCTTTAGATAACAACTCCATTCATATGAACTTATGAAGCCAATGCCGTCCCAGATAACCACAGTAAAAGGATATAAAAAGAACTCTTTGGCCATATTTATCCACATTATGCTTACCTCTCATTGCATTATCTTCAAATCCTTCAAAGTCTTAAACAATAATTTTTAAGGGAACCTTTGTGATTCTTCCATGAACTCACCAATGAGTCTATTTAGCTCCCACTTTTGAAAACCTGTGTGAGACTTCCCATGTTCTCAGTCATCTCCTGTCATGTATCATTACAATCGTGGCTATTGACATGAACTGGGTCCACATGCTCCAGAGTACTACAGTATACTCTCCGGCCTTCAAATTGCTAAATTCAAATTGAAATCCCTGTCTTTCTCAGGACTTTTAGTTATTATTATTTTTTTTTAGCTTAAGGAGTTTTAAGTTATGGTAACCACATCTTTGAGTAGTGCTGTCTAATAGAACTACTTCGGAAATGTTCTATTCTGTACTATGCAGGACAGTATGTAATTTAATTTAATTTAAATTTGGAAAATTCAGTCTTTATGTTTAAACTGAAGTTAATAACTTTCAGTTTTTATCCACATCTCTATGGCTTTCTATGATTCAAAGTGTCCAGCCTACAAATCAGCCAGACATTCCCCTCATATCTGAATCCTGAAGACAGATGCTGTTCATCCTCAGCTGGAGCTCCTAAAACACTTGAGGCAGTGCTGCATTTACAGAGTCTGGAGAATTTACCACCACAGCATCCTACCCTTCTTCATCCACATTACCCAGTCTATGATATCTTATTTTCTATGGGTAAAGATTACTGTTCCTTTATTCCTTGTATTATTAGTGAAGTATAACAGAAGATGGAGTGGCTGTTCAATAAGGCTGGTTTCTTATTTCCCCAAGTGCCACTTCTCTGATCATCTCTAGCCAAGATAGTTGACATTTCTCAATAAGTTCATGAAGTTTTCCAATGACAAAATATTTGAATAACGGATTT
Source organism: Rhinolophus ferrumequinum (assembly GCF_004115265.2). Classification (NCBI taxonomy): domain Eukaryota; kingdom Metazoa; phylum Chordata; class Mammalia; order Chiroptera; family Rhinolophidae; genus Rhinolophus; species Rhinolophus ferrumequinum. Next base: position 29,569,523 of record NC_046305.1, read on the forward strand.
AATACTGAATTTCAGCCTTTGTATTTTTCATTCCCATTGATTCCACATGTTATATATCTATTTCTAACTACACTTTTATTTCTACTGTTCATACTTCAGGAATTTTTTTTTCAGTTATTCTTAGTTTATATTGTATGATGTTTGCTCTTAGAATAAGTGCTATTTTATAAGGCACACACTTGTATAGGTGATCTTATCAGGTAATATACTTTAGAAATTCTAGACTTTTTAAAGATTTTACTAGGACCTTTTAAAATAAATGTTTTATTTTGAAATAATTTTAGATTTAATGAAAAGGTTCAATGATAAGAGTTCCCATATAACTTTTACTTGCCTTCCCCTAAAGTTAATATTTTATACAACTCTGGTAAATTTGACAAAACTAAGAAATGAACATTGGTACATCATCATTAACTAAAGTACAGATTTTTTTTTCAGATTTCATCTGTTTTTCCATTAATTTCTATTTTCTGTTCAAAGTTTCAATCCAGGTTATCATACCGCATTTAGTTATCATGTCTCCATAGTCTTCTCTGATCTGTGACAGCTTCTCAGTCTGTCCTTGTTTTCATGACCTTGATAATGTCAAAGAGTACTAATCAGCTATTAGGTAGAATTTTTCTCACTTTGGATTTGTCTGATGATTTTCTCATGATTAGTTTAGGGTTGTGGTTTTGAGGGAGGAATACCACAGAGGCAGAATGCCCTTCTCATTATGTCATAGTAGGGACACATGATATCAACATGACTTATGACTGGTAACGTTAACCTTGATCACTTCATTAAGGTTGTGTCTGCCAGGTTTATTTACTGTAAAGTTACTATTTTACCTGTTCAAACTCAATTCATTGGCAGTAATACATTAAGTCCAACCCAATTCAAGGGGAAGGAATCAAGTTCCACATCCTGGAAGGGGATAATCAACATAGATTGTTTGGAATTCATGTGTAAGGAAGATTTGTCTCTTTTCCCATATGTTTTAATTTATTTATATTTTGTGAACTCATATATATTTTATACATTGGGTTTTATTAGGATTTTGAGGACATGCTATCACCTCTTCTCCTAACTATGTCAGTGACCACTTCTATCTCTGCTTATCCATTTCCCTAACTTTTGCTTATAAATTGACTCTCCAAGTTGAGTACCATCTTCAAGCTCTAAAGTCATCTCTATGAACAATGTTCTAAGTTCTTCTTTTCCCCAAAAGTCACTACAAATACAAATTGAAACAAAAACATTATTAGGCTATCTGGCTCTGTGTGGATATAACTTGAAGAAATTTCACAATTCTGTAAATTTGGCATCCACACCTGTAAAATTAGAACAATTTTATCACTTTTTTCATTGGATTACTATGAGAATTAAATGAGAAGTGTGTAAAAAAATAAAAAAGCACACAAGAAACATTTTCAAATCATTAGCTCCTAGAATGCCACCACCATCGTCATTAGAATCCACCACCATCATCATCATCATATATGACCTCTATAACTTGAGGAAACAAATGTCTCCCTTGTAATGGTGCCTAAATGTGCTAATGCCATAGGTTAAAGTTTTTATCTGCTTCCCTCATCACTAAATAAATTTTTGAACTTTTAAGGTCATAATCTTTTTTTTCCCCTTTTTCCACCCCCCCCACCCCCTTTCAAGCCATTGTTTCTTGGTCTAGTTTTGTAGGACACAGCTACCTGGCACATAATGGTATGAGCCTTGTGATCCCCACAGCTGAGGCAGTTGGTCCCTGATTGTTGGTTGGCCACTCACAGCAGCTCACGGCAGCTCTGGCTGGCTGCCAGCTGCTCACGCTGGCCACCAGCCACTCATGGCAGCATAATCTTAACCAATTTTATTGACTGTTAAAGTAACACTGGAATTTTACTTCTAATAGTGGTAGATTACATTGTTTAGGAAATCTATCCTGCTGAGAACAGCTAGTAAAGATATATTTTGAAAAATATCATCCATTTGAAGACATCTGAAAACTGCCAAGACAGTGAGGAATTGGAGGGCCTTGAATCAGAAAAGGAAAGAAGTATTGAGATGTGGAACTGAGTTGGCATTTGGAACCACATTTCATTTACCTACAGGCATCTATGGTACCTGAGAGGCCAAAAGCCTGAGCAGAACCTTCCACAGAATCATGGGACTAAGAAGACAAAACTTAGAATTTGGAGACTACGTAGAAAGGGAAGACATATAAACAGCACAGGCTTTAGGTTGAAATGCTAAAGCTTTATATTCTAAAGCCTCATACTGTAAGAATAAAAGTAAATCAAAAATAGGAAACATATAGCAGCTATCACAGGAACTGAAATCCAGACTTGAATAATTTCTGATTTGACTAAGGTCAATGGACATTGGTAGCCCCTATCCTTAACAGAAAAATTGAGCAATGGAAAAGGTAAATAAATAAAAGTAAATATGGGCTGGCCGGTTATGTCAGTTGGGTAGAGCACAGTGTTCTTAACAACAAGGTTGCGGGTTCAGTCCCCATGTGGGCCACTGTGAGCTGCACTCTCCACAACTAGATTGAGACAACTACTTGACTTGAAGCTGATGGTCCTGGAAAAACACACTTAAATAAATAAAAGTTTTTTAAAAATTATAAAAATAAATAAATATTTACTGTGTTAGATAATTTTAACTTTAAATTTATTTAAAATTTTAAATTTACTGTACAAAATAAAATATATGGCAACTGCAGCATATAAGTCAGGATAAATGGAATTAAAGTTATAAACCTAAAATTAAAAGTCCTTTCAAAGTGAAAGGCAGCAAGCACTTATCTGAGATTAAAAAGTATAGCTCTTCGGGAATCAGTGATTCAAGCAGAAGCCCAAATAATGTTTTGATTAGGAGAAAAAGGCAAGGGATATTTATGAGAAAGGGAAGGGGGGCTATTACATCAATAGAAGAAAGGCATTTGTATTGGTGCAGATAAGCTAATTTGTATTGTTAACATAGGGATGTTAACAATATTTTTACATTTTCAGTCCAGTAGCCATCAGTCCCTTAGTCTGCTTGCTTGTTATTCTTGCAAACAGTTCTTTAGGATACAATGTTGCTTTAGGCCTAGCCCAAAGATTTTTATTTTATTTTTTTTTGTCTTGTTTTAACATTCCAAAGGTTTGAGGCTTAAGACATGCAAAGCATTTCCTCTGGGATGGCAGCTGTAGGTACACTATTAAATGGCTCCATTTAGGAGTTAGCCTGGCTACTGCCTGCACAGCAGGATGAGATCATCTTTAATTTGATGCCTGCCAATTGTTTAATATCCCTAAACCTCATTTCAACCCTTGGGGTCTTGGATTTAACCTTCCTGTTTTGGTGACTGCACCATGGCAAATACAGGTTCTTATTGTAGTGTTTAAGTATAATTGAAACATAAAAGAGAAACAAGGTTTCTAGCATGGTGGTGAGAAAAAAAGGAACCTAGACATCCCTGCCTCCCCCGCCCCCTCCCCCCCCCCCCCCCCCCCCCCCCCCCCGCAACAGCAGGGCAGGGGGCCAGCCCCTCTGCTCAGCCACTGAGCCTGGAGGCTCCAGCCAAGTTTACCACCTGCCTCGACTTCCAGCCTTGAGGGCAGTGTGCTGTCTTAGAAGCCATGCTTAAAAACAGAGTCCCTTAAAAACAAGGAGACATGCAGGTGTGAGTTTGTATTCCTTGGTGTTGGTAGCAGGGAAGAAAGATCCATGTCCTGGGATGATTAGCCCAAGAAGACCTGTCTGTTCTTCTGGAAGACGATTTTAATTTCTTTCCCACTTTCTCATAAAGCCTAATATCCCCTTCAAGTTCTCTCAGGAAATCCTAGAGGCAGTCCTAAAGTCATGCTGCTTCGCTCTGCTTTAGGAAGTAAAGGAGTGTGAGGGGAAGAAGTAAAGTCATGGAGGACACTTGTCCGTGGTCCCCATCCTGCCTGATCTTCTGATTCTCCTCATAACCCAGCAGTCTTTACAGAGATGGTTCCTTTTTCTACCCTCCCACAATCTATGTTCAGTGTGTCCAAATAAGAGAAAATTAAGCTCTTTAGTTTGCCACCTTTGAGCTTCTAAAACCAAGAGTTTCTATTTGTTATTTAAAAATTGCTCACTTTTCAGCTGAAGCCTGTATGTGGTTTTGGATTTCCTCCCACCCCTCCCCCCTGCACCTGGGATTCAGCTCAAGGATTCAGTGTCTTGCTTCCGGTGACTGTATTTTGCAAAACTCTCCCAAGAAGCAAGAAATCTTAGTTCCTTCACCTGCAGGTCCCTACCCTGCCCTCTGGGTCTGGGAACACTACCCACTTTAGTGCTATGTACATACAATTTAATATTATTCAGCCTTTTAAAAAAAGGAAATCCTGCAATTTGTGACAACATAGATGACTGCATGATTCCACTTACAAAAAATATCTAAGATAGTCAAATTCATAGAAACAGAGAATAGAAGCTACTCTTCCTATATAAACCCAAAATTCATAGAAGCAGAGGCTGGGGGAGGGGGAAATGGGGAACGGGATATAAAGTTTTTGTTATGCTATATGAATAAGTTCTAGAGATCTGCCCTACACAGTACTGTCAACGTAAGAAACTTCCAAACCTGTAGAGAAGTTTAATGAGTTTATTTGTGCCAAACTGACAACAAATGCCAGGAAGCAAAATCTCAACAGATTAAGAAAATGCTCTGGAGAATGGCAGTTTTGCAACTTACTTTATACATTAGAGTCAAAGCAGGAGACATAAGAAGGGTTACACAAAATCCACTGGTGGTAGATTAAGGGGATGGAAGAGAGCAGAGTGGGGAAATTTCTGGAATTGGATAAAAAATACAATTGAGAGACACATACTTCTTTTATATTGGTGGGCACAGGATAGTTAATAATTAACATTTACAGCACATAAAGATGGTATTCGGGGAACAGTATAAAAACGAGGGGTTCTGCAGTCTGGTGCTCTGTTGTGGTTATGCCCTGAGAGGTATGGAAAAAGGGATTACTCTGACATTCCAAGGGTATGTTATCTTTGATGCAAAAAGACAATAGAGAGTTTCACTTAAGGTAAAGATTACCTATATCAAGGAAGCTACAAGCCAAGGATGTAACTACCAGCCACAACCCACATTTAGTTAGGAATTTTATGTTCAGATCATCCTATGTGGCTAATTTAGGTCTCTGAGTTTGTAGGTCCTGCCATGCAGCCTCCCCCAAGATTGTCAAGTTCAGTATGTGGCCCCTTTTTGTCATGGTTGCTGGCTTGCACATTGTGAAAAAATTCACAAGGCACAAAGGAATAGAAGTTAGAAAGTTTAATTAGGAAGAGAAGCATTGGCAGAGGAGTTACTGGGGGCAGAGTCTAGGTTAGACAGCTGCACCAAGTTTCTGTTTAGCTGGGGTTTTATATTCTCTAACCAATTGCTTTAGTCTGCCAGGGAATTTTCCATTGTGGCTAGCTTCTTCCCCGAGTCATTTCATTCTTTGGGGTGCAGGAGGGTGTGATTAAGCTGTTATTGCAACCTTCGAAGATGTTGTGTAAGCTTAAGCTGGAGACAAATGGCTGCCCCCAGGCTCATTCCTGTTTATCCATACCTATCTTATCACTTTTTTGCCCACAGTACCTATGTGGGCAAAAAGTTAGCAATATGGTATTGTGCACTTCACATATACAAAGATGATACATTTCATGTTAAGTGTTCTTACAAAACACACACACACACACACACACACACACACAGGAACACAGGAAATATTTGGAGGTGATAAATGTGCTTAGTGCCTTGGTTGTGGTGATAGTGTCATAGACATATGCATATGCTGAAACTCATTGTTTAATTCTTGTGTGTAAAAATGTGTGTAATTTTTTTGTATATCAATTATACCTCAATAAAGTTTTAAAAAATGATGACATATTTATCCATGAAGCAATGTGAATAAATTACAAAAATTTAAAACAATAGAGGTATAAGATGGGTGTTTCTTCATTTTTTGTTTTGTTTTTGTTTTTGTTTTGTTTTGTTTTGGTCATTCACAGAATGTGAAAGAATTCATGAGACTCGGAAAAGTAGGAAAACAAGAAAAGTTTATTGAAAGATGAGCAGTGAGGATACCCATGGCAGTGTCTAAAGAAGATGGCTGCCACGGGTTTCTGTTTAGAAAAGAGAGAAGCACCAGCAGAGGACTTGCCAGGGTCAGAGTCTAGAGTAGACAGCTGCAGTGGGTTTCTGTTTAGCTGGGGTTTTATATTTTTCTATGCAAGATATAGGGTGCTTGTCAGCTTGCAGGGAGTTGCTGTTACAATTGATTTCTTATGGGAACCATCTTGTTCACATCCATGATGAATTCAGGGCACTTGTCAGCTTGCAGGGGGCTTCTTTTGGGAACCATTCTGTTCCCATCTATGATGGGTGGTTGTTAACTTGCAAGGGGTTGCCATTGCAGTTGGCCTCCCCTGAGAACTGTTCTGTTTCTATCTATGATGGATGTAAGGTTTTTGTCAGCTTACAGGTGCAGTACTAGCCAGGGGATTCAGAGCAAGTGGTTAATTTTTAAGTTCATTCCTGCTAACTCACACGCTTGCTCCTGTTAACTCTTTGCCTGTCTCATCATTCCCCCATCTATGATCAGCAATAAAAAATCTTTGGAAATTGGGATGAAGGTCTGTCTTCTGCAACTGCTTCACAACTGGGTAAGGGCATAGAGCTGACCCTACCTAAGAGATTACTGGTCAGGAATGGCATAGTGACTGGCCCTCAGAAAATCCAGGCAATGTCATCTAGGGACTGGACAGAGCTAGGGGCTCCAGGCTAGGAGTTGGAGCTCTGATCTATGGCGCTGAGGGTTGTTTCAGGCCACTTGTGAGGATGGGCTGGAACCATCTGTAATTTAATAGATTCAATTCTGGGAGAGACAAATTTAAACAGGTTAAAGAGGTATGGTCTAAATAGAAATATCCCAGGAACAAAAAGGAGGGGAACCAGTAAAGGTGAGAGAAGGGACTATAACTAGGATCCCCTAGAGTGGAAAGGGGATCTCAGGTGGGATGCAAGTAAAGAGCAAAACAAGAGCTCTTAAGAGAAAGGTAATAAAAAGCAGCTCCGGATGCGAATAAAAACCACAACGAGATACCACCTCACCCCAGTCAAAATGGCTATCATCAATAAATCAACAAACAACAAGTGCTGGCGCGGATGTGGAGAAAAGGGAACGCTTGTGCACTGTTGGTGGGATTGCAGATTGGTGCAGCCACTATGGAAAACAGTATGGAGTATCTCAAAAATCTGAAAATGGAACTACCCTATGATCCAGTAATTCCACTCCTAGGTATCTATCCGGAGAAATCCAAAACTTCAATTCAAAAATCTTTATGCACTCCTATGTTTATTGCAGCATTATACACAATAGCTAAGACATGGAAACAACCGAAATGCCCATCAGTAGATGACTGGATTAAGAAACTGTGGTACATTTATACAATGGAGTATTACGCAGCCATAAAGAAGAAAGAAATCTTACCATTTGCAACAACATGGATGGACCTAGAGAACATTATGTTAAGTGAAATAAGTCAGACAGAGAACGATAAGTACCATATGATCTCAGTTATATGCGGAATCTAAAGAAAAGAATAAGTGAATGAACTAATCAGAAACAGTTTTGGAGAAAAAGAGGAAAAACTGAGTGTTGCTAGATGGGCGGGGGGTGTGGGGGTAAGGGGGAAGGTGAGGGGATTAGAAAACAATCACTAACCACAAGATGGCCACGGGGCTTTGAAAATTAATCTGGGGAACGTAATTTAGTGGTTACCAGAGGGTAAGGGGGTTGGGGGGTGGGAGATGAGGGTGAGGGGGATCAAATATATGGTGATGGAAGGAGAACTGACTCTGGGTGGTGAACACACAATGTAATTTATAGATGATGTGATACAGAATTGCACACCTGAAATCTATGTAATTTTACTAACAATTGTCACCCCAATAAATTAAAAAAAAAAAAAAGCAGCTCCAGGAATCTGGGGTTACTCATTAGTACTTATCAGTCTTGGGAGATTGACTTGCTTGTTTGAAGAAGAGCTTAAGATATTCAATTGTTTCACAGAAGCCGGTGCAACAGCTTCTCTTTCTGAGGGAGTTCTGTGGAGAATTAAATGAAACAGGTTTGATGGGAAGGAAGGGGACACAGCCACTAACTCTCTGCAGACTGACAGCAGTTGGGATGCTCAGGAGAACCGTGTAAAGTTCCTACTATATAGGAGTTAACTGGTCTGTTGTGGACCCTTCTTTTCTAGGCTTTTATTAGTTTTTGGTCCCTTGGTTTTACAGAGCTATGACAGGCAGAAGAGCTGGCCTGTGGGAGGTGCAAGTCCCAATATTTCTTGAGGAGGTCCCCATATTTCTAGGACATAACAGTATTGAGGTTAGAATCCAAAGTAATATGCAGCAATTAGGGCCAGGGCTTAGAGATCTCCTGATAAAGCTTTTTCTAGAGTCCTTTTGCTTGTTTTACTTTTCTTCCAAGGTACAAGTCATTGACAAGAAATAGGTTGAAGATGACCCCAAATCTAGGTGCTCTATTTATCCCTACAACCAAGCAGGTTTCAGAGGAAACAGATACAGAGTGAGCGGTCAAGACAGAGTAAGTGGCTCTCATATCCATCAGGAAATTAACAGGCTTACATGCTACATCAAGGGTCAACCGCAGTTCCACCCCTGTGATGAGCATGGCCATTTTCTTCTTGGGAGCCCCTGGGAACTTCAGGCTTGTCAGTTGATCACAGCCATTTGTGGGGAAGAGGTTGTTTCCTGATCCCTTCAGAGCAGGGGACAATCCCTCCTCCAGTGCCCTTTTAGTTTGCACAGGGGCACATATACTTTGGGGGATTAGGACATTACTTACTCCAGTGGTCTGGGCTTTCACATCCAAAGCAGCCTTCTTTACCTGGTGTTCCTACTCTGGGGCTGCCAGGGTGGCCCTGAGGTGGCTTTGGACTTGGGCTGTCTATAATGCAGCCAAAAGTCTGGCCCATCTCTGGCCTCGTTGTTCCTTCTCTCCTTGTTTTCCCTGTCTCAGTTGTAGAAAAACAGAAGAAAACAAACAAACAAACAAAAAAACATCGTAAAAATTCCTTGGCCTTCTTTTAGGATCTGAGCCTCTTTATCAGGGATGTAACAGTGTGCCAGAAATATAATAATACTCTGTCAGGTTAGGGAAAATATTAAGCTAAGCTTCCTTATATTGGCCTATATCTGGCACTGAGACAGACACATGAACCCTAACAGTAGCAAAATTAGTTCTTAGATTTAGTTTTCTTGAATAACAAAAAACCTAATAAAGACAATATCAAACATAGAAATTATTCTGATAACACATATAATCTTTGCTTCTTAGGAAAAAACTTTTTTATAATATTAGTAGTAGAACAATTGTCTAACAAACTTTGTCTTACTTACCAAAGAGAGAAAACTTTAATTTTGTACCAGCTTACTTTTGATATTCAAATTTATTTACTTAATTAACCCATAACCTTTAGAACCTTAGTTTTTTTAAAGTTTTTATTGGGGAATATTGGGGAACAGTGTGTTTTTCCAGGATACATCAGCTCCATGTCAAGTCATTGTTTTCAATCTAGTTGTGGAGGGCGCAGCTCACTGGCCTATGTGGGTACCAGCAACCTAGAGTACTGTGCTCTAACCACTGAGAAAACTGGCTGCCCACCAATGGTGGCTCAGCTCCAAGCTCAAGCCATTGTTTCTCACTGGTGCATGTGGAAATCGAACAGGCAACCTTGGTGTTATGAGTACTGCATTCTAACCACTGAGCCAACTGGCTGCCCTAGAACCTTAATTTTACTGATAACTAAAAGCAAGCAATTAGCATTTCTGTTGGCAAATCCAGGAATATATTTTGCAATATTCAAAAGCATAGGCTTTTGTAATAAAATACAAGATATGTTTATTAACAAATCTTAACCTGTCTTTTAACATTCCTGTGACAAGAAGCCAGAAATCGATGAACTCAGATCTATCTAATAATTAATGTTTCAGCGTTTCATTATTTTATTTTAAAATACCTAGATGTTCAATAATTTTTATCATTTTGTACAACTTAGCAAAACTAAAATCTTAAATTACCAACAGATTCTGGAAAACTATGTCAAGCACACACATCATATAATTATTACTGAAAAGTTTTATCTCAAACCTTATTTTAGTTACTTGTTTTTTATATTTGACTTGTTTATTTTATTTACCTTTTGTTGCCTACTAGAATATAAATTCCAGCAGAGCAGATAATTTGTTTATCCATGTACCCCAAACACCTGGCACAGTGCCTGACAAATCATGAGTGCTCAATAAATATATGCAGAATAAATGAATAACAAATGGTTAAAAACATTAGCAATTATTAGCATTAGCAACTAAATAAATGAATAAACATATGATACCAATCAGTCTTTATAACCCTGCTCCCTCCTAAATTCCCTGATCCTCTTGTTTCATCTACTCCTCCTCTTCACTAGAAAACCCTTGGGTTCTCCCACAGCAGAAATGACACTTGAAATGTAAATTGTTTTTAGGAAAAGATCCAGACTAATAATTGGATGATGGCCCATTTGTTCTGGGCAGCAAATATGCAATTCTGACAGAGATATTTATCACTATTGCTCTGTTATTTTCTATTTCAGCTAGAATCTGCAGATAAACAAAATCAAAAGTTTTGAAGGTTTGAGTTTTTGTTTTCTTTCTCAGCTTAAGTATCCATCCAGTAGTAATCAAATGTGGCCCACACCTAACCAATTCTCCTATGCTCTGGTCTCCCTTAAAGTTTTTTTTTTTTTCATTTTTATTTATTTATTTATTTTTTAAATTTATTGGGGTGACAATTGTTAGTAAAATTACATAGATTTCAGGTGTACAATTCTGTATTACATCATCTATAAATTACATTGTGTGTTCACCACCCAGAGTCAGTTCTCCTTCCATAACCATATATTTGATCCCCCTTACCCTCATCTCCCACTCTCCACCCCCCTTACCCTCTGGTAACCACTAAACTACTGTCTGTGTCTATGAGTTTTTTTGTTTTGTTTTGTTTTTTTCTTAGACGTTTATCATTTATATCCCTCACACTGTGGACCTCCCTCCCCCCATCCACTATTCTCTGATATCACACCGAGCCATCCCATTTCCACTATCTCCACTCACAATGCCGTACTCTGCCTCTTGTAAATGTATACATACCTATATATACATACACATACACACACACACACACACACACACACACACACACACACACACATATATATATATATATATATATAATATTATAGTTGGCATTCATTATTGTTCAACTTCAGGTGTACAGTGCAGTGATCAGGCATCTACATCTTCCCTGAGATGGTCTCCCAAATGGGACACATGTCTATCGGATATCCTACAAAATCTTTACAACATTATTGATTACGTTCCCCAGATTAATTTTCAAAACCCCGTGGCCATCTTGTGGTTACTGATTGTTTTCTAATCCCCTCACCTTCCCCCTTACCCCCAACCCCCCCCCCCATCTAGCAACACTCAGTTTTTCCTCTTTGTCTCCAAAACTGTTTCTGATTAGTTCATTCACTTATTCTTTTCTTTAGATTCCGCATATAAGTGAGATCATACGGTACTTATCTTTCTCTGTCTGACTTATTTCACTTAACATAATGTTCTCTAGGTCCATCCATGTTGTTGCAAATGGTAAGATTTCTTTCTTCTTTATGGCTGCGTAATACTCCATTGTATAAATGTACCACATTTTCTTAATCCAGTCATCTACCGATGGGCATTTTGGTTGTTTCCATGTCTTAGCTATTGTGTATAGTGCTGCAATAAACATAGGAGTACACAAAGATTTTTGAATTGGAGTTTTGGATTTCTCCGGATAGATACCTAGGAGTGGAATTACTGGATCATAAGGTAGTTCCATTTTCAGATTTTTGAGATACTCCATACTGTTTTCCATAGTGGCTGCACCAATCTGCAATCCCACCAACAGTGCACAAGCGTTCCCTTTTCTCCACATCCGCGCCAGCACTTGTTGTTTGTTGATTTATTGATGATAGCCATTTTGACTGGGGTGAGGTGGTATCTCACTGTAGTTTTTATTTGCATTTCTCAGATGGATAGTGAGGTTGAGCATTTCTTCATGTCTGTTTGCAATCTGTATGTCCTTTTTAGAAAAATGTCTCTTCAAGTCCTCTGCCCATTTTTAATTGGGTCGTTTGTTTTTTTGGAGTTGAGTTGAGTGAGTTTTTTATAGATTTGTGATATTAATCCCTTATCAGATATACCATTGGCAAATATCTTTTCCCATTCAGTAGGATCCCTTTTTGTTTTACTGATGGTTTCCTTTGCTGTGAAAAAACTTTTTAGTTTGATATAATCCCACATGTTTATTTTTTCTCTTACTTCCCTCGCACAAGGGGATATATCAGTAAAAATCTTTCTCCGGGTAATGTCTGTGAAGTTTCTTCCTATATTTTCTTGTAGGTATTTTATGGTTTCAGATCTTACATTTAAGTCTTTAAGCCATTTAGAATTTATTTTTGTATATGGTGTAAGGAGGTGATCCAGCTTCATTTTTTTGCATGTGTCTGTCCAGGTTTCCCAGCACCATTTATTGAATAGACTGTCTTTACCCCATCGTACATTCTTGCTTCCATTGTCGTAGGTTAAATGGCCATATAGGCATGGATTTATTTCTGGACTCTCTATTCTGTTCCATTGATCTATGTGTCTGTTTTTATGCCAGTACCATGCTGTTTTGATTACTGTAGGCTTGTAGTATAATTTGAAGTCAGGTATTGTTATACCTCCCACTTTGTTCTTATTTCTCAAGATTGCCTTTGCTATTCGGGGTCTTTTATGGTCCCATATAAATTTTAGGATTATATGTTCTATTTCTGTGAAAAACGTCATTGGAAGTTTGATAGGAATTGCGTTGAATATGTATATTGCCTTAGGCAGTATGGACATTTTAACTATATTAATTCTTCCTATCCATGAACATGATATGTGTTTCCATCTATTTATATCTTCTTTCATACTTTCTTCAGTGTCTTATAATTTTCTGAGTACAGATCTTTTACTTCTTTGGTTAAGTTTATTCCCAGGTATTTTATAGTCTTTGGATCAATTGTAAATGGGATTTTTTTTTTTAATTTCTCCTTCTGATGTTTTATTATTGGTATATACAAATGCAATTGATTTCTGAATATTAATTTTGTATCCTGCTACTTTACTAAATACATCTATCAGCTCTAATAGCTTCTTGGTGGAGTCTTTAGGGTTCTCTATATATAGTATCATATCATCTGCATATGATGGTAATTATACTTCCTCCTTTCCAATTTGGATGCCTTTTATTTTTTTTCTTGTCTGAATGCTGTGGCTAGAACTTCCAGCACTGTGTTGAATAGAAGCGTAGATAGTGGGCAAACTTGCCTTGTTCCTGATCTTAGGGGGAATGGTTTTAGCTTTTCCCTATTGAGGAATGTTTCCCTATTGAGGCTGACTCATTGTGAGACTTGGCTCTGCCCACCCCAGGGCGTTCTGCTGCGTGAGGGTTGACCACTTAAATGTGGTTTGGCCTCTATGAGCTCTAAATTTTCTTAACTTTATCAAGACTTATTTTGTGGCCTAACATATGGTCTATCTTGGAAATTGTTCCATGTGCGCTTGAGAAGAACGTGTATTTTGCAGCATTGGGGTGAAATGTTCTGAAAATATCGATTAAATCTAAGTGGTCCAATGTATCTTTTAAGGCTGTTGTTTCCATATTGATTTTCTGTCTGGAAGACCTGTCCCTTGTTGTCAGAGGTGTGTTGAAGTCTCCTACAATAATGTGTTACTGGTGATCTCTGTCTTTATGTCAGTCAGTACCTGTTTTATATATTTAGTTGCTCCTATGTTGGGTGCATAGATGTTTACTAGGGTTATGTCCTCTTGTCGGATCGATCCCTTTATTATTATATAGTGCCCATCTTTATCTTTTAATATGTTCTTCATTTTAAAGTCTATTTTGTCAGATATAAGGATTGCAACTCCAGCTTTTTTCTCGTTTCCATTTGCATGAAATATCTTACTCCAACCCTTCACTTTCAGCCTGTTTGTGTCTTTTGTTCTGAGGTGAGTCTCTTGTATACAGCATATACAAGGGTCTTGCTTTCTTATCCAGTCAGCCACCCTATGTCCTTTGATTGGAGCATTTAATCCGTTTACATTTAAAGGTGATTATTGATAGGTACATAGTTATTGCCATTTTTAAATTTGTAGTTAGATTGTTTTGGTGTTTCTTCTAATTACAGAAGTCCTTTTAGTATTTCTTCCAATGATGGCTTGGTGGTAATAACTTCCTTTAGCTTATTTTTTTCTGGAAAGCTCATTATCTCTCCATCAACTTTAAATGATAGCCTTGCTGGATAAAGCAATCTAGGTTGTAGGCCTTTGTTTTCCATCACTTTGAGTATCTCCTGCCACTCCCTCCTGGCCTTCAATGTTTCTGTAGAAAAATCATTTGATAGTCTTATGGGAGTTCCCTTGTATGTAACCCTCCGTCTTTCTCTTGCTGCTTTTAGGATTCTCTCTTTGTCTTTAAGCTTTGCCATTTTAACTATAATGTGTCTTGGTGTGGACCTGTTTGGGTTTATCCTGGTTGGAACTCTCTGCACTTCCTGGGCTTGTATGTTGGTTTCCTTCATCAGGTTGGGGAAGTTTTCAGACATTATTACTTCGAATATGTTCTCAATCCCTTGCTTACTCTCTTCACCTTCTGGTATTCCTATGATGCACATGTTCTTGCGCTTGATGTTATCCCAGAGGTCTCTTAAGCCATCCTCATTGTTTTTATTCTTTTTTCTTTCTGTTGTTCCGTTTGGGTGATCTGTGCTACCTTGTCTTCTAAGTCGCTGATTCGATCCTCTGCTTCATCTAACCTGCTGGTAATTCCTTCAAGTGAGTTCTTAATTTCGGTAATTGTGTTCTTTAGTTCTAACTGGTTGTTCGTTATGATTTCTACATCCTTCTTTATGTCTTCTCTAAGCTCCTTAAACATTCTTATCACCAGTGTGTTCTGAACTCTGTCTCTGGAAGGTTGGTTACCTCTGCTTCATTTGGTTCCAATTGTGGAGGTTTCTTCTGTTCTTTTATTTGGGACATGTATCTTTGTTTCCCCATTCTGGCTGACTCTCTGTGTTTGCTTTGATGTATTAGGTAGATCCCCTATAGTTCTTTGTTCTTGCTAGGTTATCTTATGTAGTATGTGTCCTTTATATTTGACTTGCACTACTTCGTTCTTCTCCTCTGCGTGTTCTCCAAAGGTGACTCTTGTGTTGTGTATATTGCCCTGTTCAAGAAGATCTTTAATTGCTTTTTGCTTGTGAGTAGGTGGAGTTAACTCCTAGGCTGACTCATTGTGAGACTTGGCTCTGCCCACCCCAGGGCGTTCTGCTGCGTGAGGGTTGACCACTTAAATGTGGTTTGGCCTCTATGGGCTCTAGTGCCTGCAGAGAATTCCCTCTGGGTGTGTGACTTGTAGGTCAAACCCGGTGGTACTCTGGTTTGGTCTGGAGTTGGCCTCTGGATATGTTGAATCTTGTGCCTCTTAAGCTGGGCCCTGGTAGGGCAATTTCAGAACAAAGCAAATCACCAAGCACAACAACAACAACAACAACCAGGAAAAAAAATCAAATATATTCACATGTAAAGACACCGGATAACGCCCACTCGACACACGCAAAAATATCAAAGATATAAATACAAAGCAAAAGAAAACAAAACAAAGCAAAACAAAAAGCAGCTCCAGTCTTGGCTTAAGCCCACCAAATAATGTCCAGGTTGTCCTCTGCTGTACCAAAGAGCCCCCTGCTTATTGCACAGGCAAAGCCGGTCACCTGGTGCCCAGAGTGACTTTGGGACTATAGATTTAAGTGCGTGGACCTGAGGGGTCTGGATGATAGTTTTTACAAAATCAGTGCCGTTTCTGCGCTTGCCTGCACATATGCACACTGAGAGTAGCACCACCAGCCCTGTGTCCAGAACTCCTGAGTCTTAGGGCACTTCTTCAGTGTGTGTGTGTTTGTAGGGGGGGGGGGGGTGCGGGTGGGAAATTTCTGAGCTGCTGAAAGCCCAGAGCTGCGTCTGCCGCTTACTGCTGATCCCTGTGAGTGCCTCCGCAACAGTTGCACTTGCCCTTCCCTAGGCAGGCCAGAAAGGGTGGGGGCTGGGGGTGGAGGGGTCTTCTCTCTCCCAGCCCAGCCACGCGTCACACTCTTCCCGCAGGCCAGAAAATGTGGTGGCTGTGGGTGGAGAAATCTCTTCTCCCCTAGTTCAGCCAAAGTCATACTCTTCCCAACGTCTTCCCTGGGTCAGAGCTGCCTGTCAGTCTTCCCAGAGCCTGAGCACTACTACGGCTCCTCTGTAATCTGACACTACTCCTCAGTTCAGTGGCCAGTTTAAGTCTCTGTAAGGTGGGGGTAGGATTGGAAGGGGGGGAGGGGCCCAGGTATGGAGTCTGTGTTCTTTGTCCGCCCTAGGGCCCACTAGCCGCCCTCCCGGCAGGAGAGATCAGCCATGGGACGCAGGGAAAGAGCCCACCTCCTGGTCTCTGTGCTCTCCGTTCCGCCCTGGGATCCTGTGCGTGCCCGGAACTGTGGGTGCCACCACTGTTTTCACTGCCGCCGCCGCCGGCTGGGACCTCGCTGCGGGCCCGCGCGTTTTCACTCTGCTCCCATCCTTCTTTCCCCTGCTCGCCCAATTAGCGCACCTTCAAGTAATCCTTCCACGAGTCTCTTAGCTGTTCTGTGTGATGAGCAAAGAGTTCTTTGATGGGTTATAGGTCCGTTTGTAATAAGATCTGGAGGAGAACTCAGAAAGTGCGCCCCGCTGCCCTATTTTAGTTACTTTTAATCTATGAGATTTTAGAGTTAATTATCCAATCTATTTTCTTGGCTAATTCTGTAACAGAGATAACATGAATTTATTTTTGCAAACTCAGGTAAAACAAAACATACCATATTTAATGTTAATAACCTTAAAAAACATATCTATTTAACTAAAAGTTAAACTAGACTTAGAATCAAATATTTTCTTGGATCACATGATCCTGAAAAGTACTTGGGTCAGTTTTCATTATTTAGATTTATATAAGCACTTAAAATTTTATTTTAAGTGAATTAAACTTTATGAGCTGGTAATACTATCCAGAGGCAAAAACAATACATATAAAACACAGACAAGCACAGATATCAGAGATTATAGACATAAACAGAACTACCAACAATTGCAAAGAGGACCTAAGATCTTTCAATTGCCCCTAATAAGACAGGTGGAGGTCTGGCTTGAGAGACTAGCCACTCATGTTTTTTTCAAAAGTGCCTCCTTTTTAAATTTTCTTCAGTTACCTCCGCCTCAGGCAGTAGTAGTAGTGGCTGTATTTACCCTTCAGGCTATTTGCAAGATCTTGAAAGTTACTGAGTTGGCTTTTTTAAGAAAGCAGTCAAGAGGGTAGTCAAGAGGGATAGA